>NC_080671.1:356768644-357079798 GCF_030247195.1 Topomyia yanbarensis | reverse complement strand
GCACCTTTCATTTGAGACTAAGTTTGGGCAAATCGGTCCAGCCATCTCTGAGAAAAATGAGTGACATTATTTGACACATACGCACATACATACATACACACACATACACACACACTACACACATACACACACACATACAGACTTTTTCCGATCTCGACGAACTGAGTCGAATGGGATATGACACTCGGCCCTCCGGGCCGGGATTAGGTTGACGTTTTTCAGAGTGATTGCATAACCTTTCTATATGAGAAAGGCAAAAATGTGCAAAATCCAAAAAAGTGAATCTTAGTCAAATTTTTTTCGTGTTTGCATCAAATCTCGACGTTTTATGCACCTTGAATACATTTAGCATCAAAAATAAAAATTCTATTTTTAATTTTTCCTATAGTTTTTATGAGAAATTTCTGTGTGGCCGCACTCTGAAACCCGTAATTCCGGAACCAGAATTCCGATCGATCCAAAATTCAATAGCAGCCGATGGGAAGGTTGCACCTTTCATTTGAGACTAAGTTTGGGCAAATCGGTCCAGCCATCTCTGAGAAAAATGAGTGACATTATTTGACACATACGCACATACATACACACACACACATACACACACATACATACACACATACATACACACATACACACACACATACAGACTTTTTCCGATCTCGACGAACTGAGTCGAATGGGATATGACACTCGGCCCGCCGGGCCGGGATTAGGTTGACGTTTTTCAGAGTGATTGCATAACATTGCATATATGAGAAAGGCAAAAAAATTTCGAGATAACATAAAATCTTGACGTTTCATTTCAAAGATGTTTGACATCAAAAATACGAATTCGATTTCTGAAATTTCATGGGGTCCCCCCTTTGAAAAAAAATTTTGAGTTCCGGCTTATATGGGAATTTCATATGTGACCGGACGGTTCATTCTATATTTCCGGAACGAGATAAGCAATCCGTGCGAAATTTTATAGATATCTGTGGGGATATTATAGCTATCATTTGGGACTAAGTTTGTGAAAATCGGCCCAACCATTTCCGAGAAACTGATGTGAGTTCGTCAATTTTGAAAGATGGCCGCTTTTCCCGGGCACTTCCGGAGCCGTTTATGGTGGTTAATGTAGTCAACGAAAGTTTGTTTGGCTGTCGGGGACCTAAAACAGCAAATTTAAGTTGTTTGAGAGACATTTTAGCGAAATTTTTACCTTTTTTGCTTTCATCGGAGTATCGGTTTGAATCGGAATTTGCTATGTGATCGCACGCCACAACCAGTAACTCCGGAACCGGAAGTCGGTTGGGGATAAAATTTAATAGCCATTTACGGGGACGCAACATCTTTCATTTTAGACTAAGTTTGGTTGATTCGGTCTAGCCATCTCCGAGAAACCGATGTGACTGTTAGTCTGAATTTGGATACTTCCGCCGGGGCTTCCGGAACCGATGATGGTAGCCAATGTGACCAAAGAGACTTTGAATGGCTGTTAATGACCTAGTACTACAAATCGAAGCAGTTGTGGTCACATTTTGGAAAAATTTTCACCATTATACATTCATTGCAGAATTTCTTAAAATCGACATTTTCTGCGTGATCGTACTCATCACTCTGTAATTCTGGAACCGGAAGTCGGATCCACTAGAAATTCAATAGCAGCCTATGGGAACGTTGTACCTTTCATTTGGGACTAAGTTTGTGAAAATCGGTTCAGCCATCTCTGAGAAAAGTGAGTGAGATTGTGTTCGCGTACATACACACAGACGCACACATACATATATACATACATACATACATACACACACAGACATTTGCCGAGCTCGTCGAGCTGAATCGAATGGTATATGTCACTCGGTCCTCCGGGCCTCCGTTAAAAAGTCGTTTTTCAGAGCAATCTATTGAGAAAGGCAAAAAATGGTAGCTTTGTTTTTGCATATTTTGCATCTTTTAAATATGAAAAATGTTCTCAAGAAAGGATTTACTCGGATTTGGCTCGATTCGTCTGTTCAGCGGGAACTGAAAAAACAGGTCTTCACTGTTTATCTAACTATTCATTCACTTCACGGTCATTGACGTTGTCGTCATCGTTAATGCAGGCGTGGTGTTCGTCATCAGATTTCTTGTTTCTTCATTTTCCGGTGTTTTTTTTTATCGAGTATAATTCGAACGGCGGGTTCGCTCCCGTCATATCTCTGTTAGCTGGTCAAAGGACCAAAATCGACAGTCTTCTTTAGCTCTGCAAGCCACCGCAGTAGGATGGGAAATAAGCTAGAATTAGACACCAGATGATAATAAAAAAAAACCCGGGCCATGGTATCTAGCGGGGAAAATTAAAAAATATGTTGGGTAGCAGCTGCGGTTGGCAGCAGCAGTCCCGCTTTGGAGGTACGGCACAAACACTGTTGCCATTGTGATAATCATATGTTCTTTCTGGGACGTCGTCATGTCATAGGGATAGAATACCGATTTGTTAATTAGCTCGGAGTCTCAAAGGTTGCAGGTTCGAATCCTACCTCTGGGGCATTTTTTCCATAATTGCTTTCGCTTCACGCACCATTTCGATCTGTTTTCCCATGGATACCACCAAAAAATCAGAATTCTGTCACTATGTCGGATTCTTACTGCAGCTCTTTCTCCAGCAAGATTACCGACTAAACCTCAACTACTGTATCTCGGTATTCCCTTCCTGCTGGGACCACTGTTTAGTATTATATCGGGAGAGGGTCACAAATGTGTGTGCGTGTGTGTGATCCCGCCGTCTTTGGTATTAGTTTCATCGCTAATGATGCTGGCTGTTGATTTAGAGGTACCGTGCGCAGCTTTTGCAGATAGATCTGCTAAATCAAACCAAATATTTCGATTTCATTAGTTCTCTCATCAGCTTAAAATAAGCTTCTTTTCTGGCGGAACATCACGCTTGACTGCAAGAACCGCTCTCAACAAAGCAGTCAAGCTGAACAAGAAAGCCTGAATTGAGGAGCTTTGCCGCAAAACCAACGCGAATTCTCGAGGAGACGCGTACAGAGTTGTCATGGCAAAGCTAAAAGGCCAAGTTGAACCACCTGAGAGGTGCCCGGAGAAGATGGAGGTCACCATCGAAAGGTTTTCCCCGCAACATAAGCCAATCTTCACCGTACAGTGAGGAGGATGATTACGAACAAAAAGCTCGAATTATCGACAAACAGCTAATCGAAATGGCGAAAGCCATGAAAGTGAAGAATGATCCGGGACCAGCCCAAAATTTGCTGCAGAAAACAACGATACATTAGAACCCAGATATGTTCAGAATGACCGGATAACTGGAAGCGACACAAGTTGATGTTGCTTTCGATGCCGAGAAAACATGATTCCAGCGTATAAGTCAATATGTCCCTTGGTACTATTAGAGAGAGTAATCTTGAACAAGCTAACCAAGTACACGGACCTTAAGAATGGCATGTCATGCAATTCAGCTTCCTTATAGGCAGGTCTACAGTGAATTCCATTCGAACAGTTGTGGGAGCTGTGGAGACAGCAGTGAAAAATGTATATCGCTTTTGCGTTATCTTAGACGTTCGGAATGTTTCAATAGCACTAACTGGGAAGCTATCGCCCAGTCGCTGTACAGCATGAATAACTCTGTAGGATATTACAGAGCTACCTTCAGTGCCGAACACAACACGGAAACAATCAATGTCTCGTATGACCTTACACGGAACATTGATTGGAAGAGTTACGCTACCGCGATATCCGTTAAAATCGAATCCACTCAAGAACTTCCTCCGGAGAAAGAGTACAGGTTTTTTGCTGGCTTGATTCTCGACAGTGCGAATCAAGCTCAGACTAAACCAGTACCCAGCGCGAATACCCATGGACGGTCTCCCACCCTGTGGTGGGATAAATAGTGCTCAGAGCTGTACGCGGAAAAGTCCACTGCATACAAGGCCTTCCGGGAAGACGGGTTACCCGCTAGCTATCAACAGTACGCGTCATTAGAAAGGAGAATGAAGTCTAATGAAAGCCAAAAAACGCAGTTATTGGCGCCGGTTCGTCGACGGGTTAACGAGAGAAACTGCGATGAGCACTCTTTGGGGTACGGCTCGACGTATGCGTAACCAAAATAGTACCAACGAGAACGTGGAATATTCAAACCGTTGGATATTCTCTTTCGCCAAGAAGATCTGTCCGGACTCTGTCCCGGTACAGAAAACGTGCCGCGCCGCGTCCCCTCATGATACCGCGAACGAAACACCGTTTTCGATGGTGGAGTTCTCACTTGCTCTCTTATCATGCAACAATAACGCCCCAGGGTTAGACAGAATCAAATTCAACTTGCTGAAGAATCTGCCTGACACTGCAAAAAGGCGCTTGTTGAATTTATTTAACAAGTTTCTTGAGGGTAATATTGTCCCACACGATTGGAGGCAAGTGAAGGTCATCGCCATCCAAAAACCAGGAAAACCAGCCTCCGACCACAACTCGTATCGGCCGATTGCAATGCTGTCCTGTATTCGGAAGTTGTTCGAGAAAATGATCTTGTTTCGCCTCGACAATTGGGTTGAAGCAAATGGCTTACTGTCAGATACACAATTTGGCTTCCGCAAAGGCAAAGGGACGAACGATTGCCTTGCGTTGCTTTCCACAGAAATCAAAATGGCCTATGCTAACAAAGAGCAGATGGCATCAGTCTTCTTGGATATTAAGGGGGCTTTCGACTCAGTTTCTATCAACATTCTGTCAGAGAAGCTGCACCAGCATGGTCTTTCACCAATTTTAAATAACTTTTTGCTAAACCTGCTGTCTGAAAAGCACATGCACTTTTCGCATGGCGATTTAACAACATCGCGATTTAGCTACATGGGTCTTCCCCAGGGCTCATGTCTAAGTCCCCTCTCTACAATTTTTACGTGAACGACATTGACGATTGTCTTGCCAATTCATGCACTCTAAGGCAACTTGCAGACGACGGGGTGGTCTCTGTTACAGGGCCCAAAGCTGCCGACTTGCAAGGACCATTACAAGATACCTTGGACAATTTGTCTGCTTGGGCTCTTCAACTGGATATTGAGTTCTCCGCGGAGAAAACTGAGTTGGTTGTCTTTTCTAGGAAGCGTGAGCCGGTGCAACTCCAGCTTCTATTAATGGGTGCAACGATCAATTAGGTTTTCACATTTAAATATCTCGGGGTCTGGTTCGACTCTAAAGGTACATGGGGATGTTACATTAGGTATCTGAAACAGAAATGCCAACAAAGGATCAATTTTCTCCGAACAATAACTGGAACATGGCGGGGTGCCCACCCAGGAGACCTGATCAGGTTATACCAAACAACGATATTGTCGGTGATGGAGTACGGGTGTTTCTGTTTCCGCTCCGCTGCGAACATACACTTCATCAAACTGGAGAGAATCCAGTATCGTTGCTTGCGCATTGCCTTGGGTTGCATGCACTTGACCCATACGATGAGGCTCGAAGTGCTGACGGGCGTTCTTCCGCTAAAAAATCGATTTTGGGAACTCTCATATCGATTGCTCATCAGATGCGACATTCTGAACCCGTTGGTGATTGAAAACTTCGAGAGGCTCGTCGAGCTTAATTCTCAAACCCGATTTATGGCCTTGTACTTCGACTACATGGCACAGAACATTAATCCTTCTTCATATACTCCCAACCGTGTTCGTTTCCTAGATACTTCTGATTCTACTGTATTCTTCGACACATCCATGAAGGAAGAGATTCGTGGAATCCCGGACCAAATACGCCCGCAAGTGATCCCCAATATATTTTATAATAAATTCCGGGAAGTCGACTGTGACAAAATGTTCTACACTGACGGATCAAATCTCGATGGGTCCACTGGCTTCGGTATCTTCAACAATTCTACCACCGCTTCATTCAAGCTCAATGATCCCGCTTCAGTTTACGTCGCAGAGTTAGCTGCAATTCAGTACACCCTTGGGATCATCGACACTCTGCCCACAGATCACTACTTCATCGTTTCGGACAGCCTCAGCTCAATCGAGGCTCTTCGTGCGGTGAAGCCTAAAAAGCAATTCCCGTATTTTCTGTGGAAGATACGGGATTCCTTGTGTACGTTATCTGAAAAATCTTATCAGATTACCTTTGTTTGGGTCCCCTATCATTGCTCTATCCCGGGCAATGAAAAGGCCGACTCATTAGCAAAGGTGGGCGCATTAAATGGTGACATATACGAAAGACCAATCTGCTTCAACGAATTTTTTAGTATTTGTCGTCAGAGGACACTCAACAGTTGGCAAACCTCGTGGAGCAATGGGGAGCTTGGACGATGGCTACATTCGATTATCCCATAGGTATCAACGAAGCCTTGGTTCAGGAGGATGGATGTGGGTCGGGATTTTATTCGTGTAATGTCCCGACTTATGTCCAACCACTACACCTTAGATGCGCATTTGCGGCGTATTGGGCTTGTGGAGAGTAGTCTGTGCACTTGTGACGAGGGCTATCACGACATCGAGCACGTTGTCTGGGTATGCGCCCGGTATTTGGACGCCAGGTCTCAGTTAAAGGATTCCCTTCGGGCCCGATGTAGACCACCCAATGTCCCAGTCCGAGATATGCTGGCAAATCGTGATTTTCCCTATATGTCCCTTATTTATACTTTCATAAAAACGATAAATATCCCAAATTAGCCCCTTTCTTTTTATTTCTCGTTTTTAGAAGTTTTCTCCTGCCTTGTGGAACCGATCAGCTCCAGACTGCCACTATGTAACCGCCGTCGCCCTTACCACTACGGAAACTGAAGCGAGAGCGACTCGAGGTCCGATGACTTTTGAAGGATTCCCCGCGGGTCCGAAGAATACCATCCGCCAATCCGACCTACTAGACTGAGGCGCTAATTTGTTTCGCTGATCTCCCGTTTGCCCGAAAGTTGCAAGTTTTGCGCTTCTCTCCCGGTCACCATCTACACCTTCTCTCCCCTGTCCTTGATACAACTGCTTCTACACCGATTCTGGAAATAAGCCCCCTCTGAATATCTTGACCATGCATAAGTCTCCTGTAAAAAAGTTTGAATTTGTATTCCGTATTCCTAGTTTTAAGATAGTTGTAATTTTATCTCTTTGTTAAAATTATTGTCCCCCATCTTGTAAATAGAATCGTATCACTAGTTTTAAAATACCTGTGAAATTTTTCTTAAATATTTGTTCCCCCTTTTGTATACCAAACTATACTGTTAGTTTTAAGATAACTGTAAATATTTCCTAAAAAAAACTGTTACTATTGAATTCCTTGTTTTAAAATTTTTCATAAAAAAAATCTTTTGCCCCCTCTCTTGTATATAGAATCTTATTTCTAGTCTTAAGATAGCTGTAAAATTTTTATCTTAAAAAAAAAAATTTCAACATTGTAACCTCCTAGTTTTAAAATATCCAAAATGTAAAAACAAAAGAATTCGGCACCGCCAAGCTAACGCATTTGTGCCTATCAAATAAACGAAATGAATAAAAATAAAAGTACCGAGCACTGATCCACGAAACAACCTGATCGGAAAATCAAGAGCTAGTCAGTGGAAGATTAAATAGTTTTTAACTTTATCACTAGGTAGCGCCAGCGATCATGCTATTTTATGAGTTCGCTGTATCTCAGAGCCAAATGACTGAAAGCAAAAGCGATAAACCAAAGTTGCCGTTTCCACTAGAGCTTAAAAAATTAGTATGCACAGAATGTACGTTCGCAAAGCTACACCTAAAAGTACTCTTTAATGCTCACATTAAGTTCTTTGCGAATTTTCAAGCTTTTGTTGGGAATTTAGAAACAGATTGAACCGCTATTAGAAATTGCACTGTTCGGAAATGTTATTGCTACGAAAAACTTAAGCATCCCTTTCTTTTATGAACTTTTGATTGATTATCTAATGCTTGCTTGAATTGCTTAAGTAAATCAATCAGCTCAGCCCTGCTATCCAAAATCACTTTGCGGAAACGTCCACGAGAACGGTCGAAGGAAAATGTAAAACGAAAAAAATATTTTTGTTTGTTTTAATAAAAATAAATATTTATATTTAACATATTTTTTAAAAAAGATTTGTAATGGCCTTAATTTAATTGAGTTAAGGTTGCACAGAGAATGCGCAAAATTCGCAAACGAAAAAAGCATTTTTTTCCACACCGTATGTCAGATCTTCATAAAAATCAATCAGCGTATGTAGAATGTTGTTAGGGTGGGTGCTCCTATAGTTGAGGTATACCAATAGTTGCAGTAGTGGGTTATACGCCTAACTAAGATACCAACCATCAACAAATATTTTTTTATCGATTCATCGCACTAAAATTATGCGACAATAAAACTGTTATCCTTGAAATTTGCTCAAATAACTATTGAAAAAAATTATTTTCTTAGAATTTTGAGCTCCCTTGCACCTATAGTTGATGTAGTGTACCTATAGTTGCAAGACCCATAAGAAAGCAATGGGATTTGCAACAATAGGAACCGAAATTAGCGATTGCACCACTATTGGTACATGTGTTCCTATAGTGGTACACAGGCCCGTAGCCAGGATTTTGTTTCGGGAGGGGCTTAAAAAAATTTGCATAAAGCTTTTAATTCTGACAATTTGATATAGTCACTAGAAACTAAATTAAATTTTGAAAAGTTCATAATGAAATCAATTCCAAATCAAAGACAATCCTAAAAATATGTTCATTGTCACAAGAAAGGTTATAGTACTTACTCTCGTTACAACAAAGTATATTCTAGAGTTCACAGTATTTATGCGCTAACCGAATATGACAATGCTTGACGGTGCTGGAAAACACTAGGTGTTCCAAGCTACACCTTTAAAAGGCGTAGAAGATGCTAAACCGAAATGAGTAGAAAAATATCCATAAAATGTTCGAACGAAGAGAATGTCGAAATTCGTACAAAATCTTCTGATTTAGCAAGCGATTTGTAGATGCGCAGAGACGGTTCAACTTCTATTTTCTTTGTCTGGTGTTCTGCGAGTATTACCAGTTCCAAGGCATCATGCTAACACAATTTTTTGATATATTCTATTTAAATGAAACTATTTTCAAGACTAGCCTTGGTCGGGTAGATTAGAACCCCAGTTAGGAAGGATTTTTGGTAATCAATAGGATCAAAATATAAATTTAAATGATTAAATCAACTGAAGGAAACTGCCCACAATTTAATTGATTAAAGAAAATTGTCTACAAATCGAATGAAAACACTGATTACTAATATCTTCTAATTTTCCTTCAAATCGCCAGTCGCCGTGCATGTGTCGTTCACCGTGCAGTTTCAAAATCACGAAATTTAAAGAACTAGCTCCCTAAATCCATCGGAGAGATCCAGATCCCAAATCCTTTCGTTTCATCGTTTTATTGAAACATTCCAACTAAAGTTGAATCAAAATTTTAAATACACCGTAAGTTGATCATATAACGTGCACTGGTGCCAAACAAATGTCCTCAACTACTTATTCTCGTTTTGTTGGTAATAGTTTTATATTATTTCTAAATTGTGACGTATTTAGATAGGTATTTTTACGGTGACTTTCATTTCATTTTGATAAAAAAAACAGGATTTGAAGTCACGTCAAATCCACCTAAACGCACGGTAACTGGGGACTTGACGGTACGTGAAATTTGTTAAATGTATTACCAAAAGAACTAGAAGGTCTACCTTCTGATGTCGCAAAAAGCAGAAGCAAAAAAAATTGCTACGCTATAGCAGGCTACAGGCACCAGTGAATCAAGCTAGCTATTGTTCTATATCAGTGCACATACAAATTGTATCGTTGCTCCCGGCTGCGGAGTAAAATGAGTTTGCCAAATGAAGCAAAAGTGCCTGTGCTACGGGATAACACGAAAAGTTAAGGAAGTGGAACAATTAGTTAAAGTGAAAATGGAGCTTAATCTCGCTGAAGTTACCTACATTCAGCTACATCACGTAAAAACTGTGTTTTGATCACGTTTAGAAGCTTAGCACAGGCCGAAAACTTTATTGCAAAGAACAACATGCAACACGAGGTCGAATTTAATAACACCAGAATCAAGATCCCCGTGCATATGGAAAACGACATGGTGGACGTGCGTATCCATGATTTGGCCCCGCGCACGAAGGAGGATTTCATCAAACAAATCATGTCGCAATATGGAGAAGTAGAATCTATTACGAATGACACCTGGAGAAATTTTTTCTCCGGCATTCCCAATGGCGTTCGTATAGTGAGAATGCGAGTGACTAAACCAATACCTTCTTACATGACTATCGAATGCAAATCACCGAAGGATGGCGTGACCTATAAGCAAACAACGCTAATTACATATCCCGGGCAGACCCCAACATGCCAATTCTGTAACTATACAGCCTACTACGGAAAAACATGCGCCGAAGCAACTAGTCAAAACTCATCTACTACAGCCAACTCTAACAAGCAGCCACCGATACCTTCAGATAAACCTAAAACAACGATCCAATTACCCAATAATGCAGGAACAACGACCACGACAACCGCTCCCAAACCAACAACTAGCATCGCCAATAAAGAAGCAAATACCGATGAAGACGGATATACAACAGCGACCCATAAGAACAAGAAACAAATAAGAACCTCTGATCGTGAACAGGAAGAAAGCAGTACCGATGACGACATAGACGGGAATGATAACGCGAGAGAAGGCAGACTGAATGACCACCAAGCGGCCTCACCGCCAAGGAAAAAGATCTCAACACGCAGCAGCAAACTGCGTCAACAAGATCTGGCAGACCGACATTCTTAGAATTTTTTTATTTTTACTTATTGTAAAAAAAATTAAAAGACCCACGGATCAGTTGTGCTAACGCATTGAGCCGTTTCAAATAAAATTTTAGATTGAAAAAAAAAGAAATATTATAAATATGAACAAGCTCAATAATTTCAGCATCTCTTTATTCCGACATATGGACGGGTATACATCGCACTTACTTCACCTCTGTCGAAGAGTAACGTAGGTGTAAGGCCAACTTTCTTTGATGATTTCTGTTGTTCTGTAGTTGAGTGCCCAGAAAATATAGAACAGCTGCTCTTGGGTCGATTTCAATTTATTTATTATTTTTTCTCTCTTTTTCTTCGTGATCTCTGCTCATCTCTCTCATTTTATTCCATAACGAACACAAATAAAACGAAAACATGAAATCGAAACATTAATCCCAATTTATTGACTGTAGACTCAACTAGTTACAACATTTTAGTCGCTCTCCGTGATAGGCTACTGATGTTTGTTCACTGTATCGTCACGTCGTTTTTAGACTTACATGGACATTAATTGGAAACCATCGAAAGAGACAGAAATGCTGCTGCTTACAACATTAAGTTTATTATGATTGATTGACTAATATGTGGTTTAGCATCTATTGACATCCGTTGAAAAGTAAGGATAAAATCACAACAGATAGTCCTACCGCTACTATGTACGTTTCTGTATGTGAACAACATTAGTAATATACGACGGTATACAATTCTTGGGTTGATGAACACCTCAGAAAAACCGCTGTTTTACCACTTTTTGGCTTGTTTATTTTTTGGCATTTTTCTTGCTTATTGTTCGATTGTTTAAAATATCACTACTTTGCGGACTAATAATGTTTAAATACGGACCGCATTCTCCGCATAAAATGAAATTGAATGTCAACAGAAATACTATTGCATTAAAATGACGCGAAAACAAAAACTGTCTTCTCGACTATATTGTCATCAACTAACGGAAATGTTTTTGTCTAGCACGCTTGAGTGAGATGCCTGTTGTTTCTACTAAGCGTACAGTGCACTAACCTATTACAGAAATTCAATCTGCTTATGCTTTAACTAACTTTATTCTGGCTAATATATAACATAATATCTGAGTTTTGTTAGACACAACCACTAGCGATAAAGTTCTCATTTTGGGACAGTTTTTGAGCTCACTTTTCTATAAAACTTCTGCAATTTTATTATATATTTCGTTTATTTTATTCGGTTCAATGCATTAGCTAAATGAAGCCTTGTGTCTTCAATATATTTCCATGATGTGAACAATGAAAGTGATAAAACGTAAATGGTTGTCCTACAGATCTCGTGCGAACAACTAGCGATTGCATGTGGAGAACTATTTACTAGGCTGAGAAATATTTTTCCTAACCAACAGTGTCGCGGTGGTGTTCATTTCTATCTCGTACACTTCCTTATCATCATAGTGGTTACTGCCATGTCCATGTTCGCGAATTTCTGACGGGTCACGAGTGTCGACTTCCTCAATGATGGTGCCGACCGTTGATTTTGAGATACTAGACGCAGTTTTTGCCGTCAATATTATCCGAACAGCAGCCAAAATTTGGCAAATGTTTGTTTTTCAGGAAATGGTTTTGGAGACTATGTATATGCAAAGATATAATGTGTAAAATAATACTATCGCATTCAGTTTTTACGTGCAGGGTCAGGTTGGAGGAAATATGTCTGTTCACCTAGATTTTCACCACAAAAACACCATTTAATATACTTCCTAGATGTGTCCTTTATAATGAATACCATTTTTTCCAAATGTGACAGGAATCTTTTAATAGCCACGGTGCAAGTAAGTGGTATCAGATCTTGTAGCCGAGCATTGATTTTCTCATCGTCCATATATATGAGGATCAACCACATGTTACAAGTTGTTATGCAAAATGACTGGTTTCGCCTGGGCTAATTTGTTAAATGGCATCAGCACTGAACGCCTGACATGGTTAAACTCGTTAAAGGCGATGTTCGTAAGCATAACCTCCATAATCACCTTCAGCAAATATTTCACATCATTAATGTTGCTCCAGCCAAATACGGAGGCTATTGACTTCAGGTCTTTTCGCATAAGATCGATCTTATGCGAAAAGACCTGAAGTCAATAGCCTCCGTATTTGGCTGGAGCACTACTTCTTGCTTCTGCGACTCAATCATTCGACAGATCCCCACAGCAAGAATTAAAGTAACAGTTTCGTTTGTCTTCCGACGAGTCACACAATATGAAGGGAACTGTTTTATCACACTCAGCATACTGAGTAGATATCCTGACCGCTGCTTTCGGTGGTTCGAAATAGCAATCTTCCTCACAATTCTCGCATTAATTTGTTGAAACCAAACAAGATACAATTTTTTTAAGAGTCACCGAAAAACATGTTGTTTCTTAAATTTATTTTTGAAAATTTTCGGGGGGGCTTTAGCCCCCTAGCCCCCCCTCTGGCTACGTGCCTGGTGGTACAAGCGGTTTTGAATACATAAATTGGTTACTAAGCCATCTTTATATTTTTCCTATGAAGTAGGGACTGAAAGCTTTCGTTTAATGTATTAACATTGGCCATAGGTCTATTAATCGATTTTTTATCAAAAGTTTTCCTTAAGCATGCGACTATTGGTACATCCACCCTACAGTACTGCTGATTGATTTTTATGAAGATCTGACATAAGGTGTGGAAAAAAACTGCTTTTTTCGTTTGCGAATTTTGCGCATTCTCTGTGCAACCTTAAAATAACCACAAATATATTCTAAGAAAAACAATCCTAAAATCGCATTCGCTGAACATTGAACAACATTTACTATTTGTATTTCCAATTATAGATCACCTAATAATATAATACAAATGATGAAACTTAAGTTACAAACGATAATATCGCAATCAAAATCACATAAATTTATGTTTTTAGCGCGTAGAACAATGCCAATGTGTCAAACTTTCAAACTAACTTGTTACTGCCCCCTCCAAGTGTGTCACCATCGACGGTTGTCGCAATTTTCCAGATAATCAGCACCACGGGGGCAGCCCAACATAAGCGCGTTCATAAATCTGCCGCTTTCGATAGCGATCTCATCGGCCACGGTATTCTGTCTCTCTCTCTCTCTCCCTCTCGCGCGCACTCCATTATTGTCGGCCGTCGACCGCGTCCATAAATAATATTCGTCAGCCTGTTCAAAAGGCGTAAACGAACTGCACGATCAACTGCAGCAAGCATATAATTAACGGGTCAAAGCCATCTGGGCAAGCACCGAAAAATGCATAAATTATAAGCTCCTATTGATCGGTCGATAGTAATGAACCGGCTCGGGTGTCAGGCCCTGAGACGACAAAAGGGAATACACATGTACGAATCTTTGCGCGTGCGAAAACAGTCGGACATTCCTTTTGGATGCTGTAGGGCCCATAAAGTATGTGGATGCAAGTTCACTTGTCCACCTTGAGTTAATTGACATCCATCATGCTGCTGAGGCTGTTGAATGCATCGTTCGCTCGCTAAGGTATTTGTATCGACAAAGTCTAGAGTGACTACACGTATGGCTGTGTTCCGCTGGGCTGATGGGAATTGCAGTACACCTACGTGAGGTGCAGCGAGGTATTGTGGATTCTCTGTGTAGAAATTGTTGTTTCCTATGACAACTAACTATGTGCATATACGAGTGCTGCCCAGACCTTCATTCTCGGTGTCTGCTGGCTATACGTTGCCAGTGAAAAAGGCGAATTCGTCACAGATCTGTACTGTGTACTCGAATTTCACAAGTAAATCGTGCGACGCGGTCTGAAACTGAGCTGGCAGCATTGGGAACACACGGTTCGGTTGTGGTATGACAACCGGCGTTGGCTGCGAAAACTTGATAGACAGGTTGGCAGCGTGACAGGGAACTGTTTGAACAGCTCTCGTTAAACTTGAAATTTGGTTTAAAATTCGGCCCAAGAGACTCAAGCTAGTGTAGTTCATTGGCATCTGGGTGTTTTGTTCAAGTCGCCTTCTACGCTATCAAGGTCAATGATAAATACCTGTAGCATAATATGCTGCTAAATTTATCAGCCAACCAGCTAGAATAACAGTTTATTGAAATATGAATTCAAAGCCAAAAAAAGCTTCGCCCAATTTCTTCGTCCGTTTTCCTGTTGTTTTCAAAACAAGCGTCATCATCACATCATCATCACCGCAGCACCGAACAGTATCCACCTGAAATTGCAAGTGCATCGAGCGGAGTACGTAACGAAGGAAAGAATAAAAAAAATCGAATTTCGTGCTAAAAATAAACCTCGCCAGTCAGACGAGCCCCGATGTTTGCTGGTGGCACCATCATTGCATTGTGGCGAGCTGAATGACTCAATCGGTGGTGTGGTTCCGACACAACTGTGCCTGTTTGGTTAGACTGTTTACGAATCGATTGCCAAAAATTACACCAGACAAAAAAAACCGGGTTTCGCCTGAACCAACAGTTTGGTAGAATAATGCACAATGTATCCTGTATTTAGAACCACCTCGAAGCATCCCTCTTCTGGGGCCTGAAAAACAGTGCTGTTTTTATCAGCCTCGTCGCATCCATTACGTGTTGCATTATGGGATGCTATGCAGCTTCGAGTTAATCATCGTTTCGTTTCGGGCAGGCGGAATGCCTCGGGCATCATGGTTGCTTGGATGATGGGAAATGTGGCGTGTCTCACAGTGGGGCGTGGTATTCACTGTGGGGACAAAACTGCATTTTCATTTGGTTTGATGGAAATGGGCTCTTTGATTTGTCTTTGATATGTAACAATTTCACGAGTAGCCTTCAAGTTTGGACGAAAAACCTTCAATTCGAAAAAAATCAGAAAACTACAAATTTATTGAGTTGAAAACATGCTTTATTTGAAAATTGGACCTTTCCTGGACAAATATTTTGGCAACGACCTGCTTCGTGAAATAAAAGTTCAACAGTCAAGTCGGCAGACTGATAGTCGCCATTCTGTTGGCGACATGCACTTTTGGTTTCAGAGCAGATGGGTGGTTACGGGGGCACGTGCCTCTCCCAAATAGCACGAAATTGTTTGTATGCACCTACAATATTTTTGTGATTGTTGTAGTAGATCCCATGGTATGAAGTTTATTGGTTTGAATGCATTAGTTTAATAACGAGTCCATTCACATTCTAAATTGTACCGAAATATGGAAACAAAAGCAATTTCAAATTTTGTCAATCAACAAGCAGATTACTGTTTCATATACCGATGGAGAACTAAACTTGTCATTTCGGCGTATTTCGCTGTTGATTCTTTGCGTGCAGCATAATATATCCTGGGAAGCACGTTCGTTGGACGACGTCCAAATAACCGTTCGTTCCGTCCATAGTTGAGTACGCGTTGAACGATTTTGAAACTTTTTTTGGGTTTCTCAGGGAGTAATATCGACAAATCTTTTTGGTATAAAAATAACATCGCCATAGGCTGCTAATTTATTTGGATCAGAGCTCTGGTTTCGGAGTTAAGGGGTCAAAAGCGCGATCGCATGGTATTACCTTGCTAACTAAATTACGCAAAATATTTTCTAAATTGTGGGGATTAGTGACTGATTCACTGACATCCAATTAAACCCTCTTTGATGACCTTGACCACCTACGATGGAACCGGAAGCTTCGAGGAAGTGACAAAGCCCCTGATTAAATACACAACTTTTTCGGAGTTTTGGTTCTAGAGCTCTGCGTTAAGGGGTACGGTTACACATAATATTCCCAGAAGCTGGTTGTTGTTACATTTTGCAATAAATCTCTAGATTTACTGTTTTCTTTGACCGAGCCAATATTTGGTAAATTACCCTACACAATCTAGATTTCGACTACATTCTGATAGTATGTGAACCTATAAGCTTTTCTTTTTTTAATCCTCAGGCACTCGCGCCGTTATATTTAGCGCAACACCTTCAGAAACTCTAGCGAAATCTTCTTTCAGCACTCACTCAGGGAGCCATTCGCGCGAGAGTTAAATAATAAACCTAAATTACTAGTTTGAAACTTTAATGTTATGAAAGTTTATTCATTCCGGTACAAAAGTTTGTAAAATCGGGGCTGCTTAACAACCAGGTGTTCATAAATATGGATTGACACTGTAGTTTTGGAATCCGTTGCACTAGTTTAAATCTAGTATATTATTTGCTTAATCGGATTAAAACTTAAGATCGCTTTTGGTTTTGAGAATTTTTCGGTTAAATTACATTTCTGCCAATTTTATACTTTATCAAACCAGAAAAGTTTAATTGCTTGAATAGTATTCAGATTAATAATTATGCTTGGGAGTAGCGAAACATCTTTCAATGTGCAATTCCTGGTAATCCTAAAGTGTTTATTGATCAATACCGGCGCCGGCCAAGCCCGACGTAGATCGCCGAAGGAAAGGGAGGAATTGTTAGTCCGATACTTGCTTTTGCTAGAGGCCGTATATACAACTGCGCACTCCACAAGTATCACGGGAGGAGGATATTTGTTAGTAAGTATAGAAGTTGGATTCTACTTCTTCTTTACCGACGCCAGAGAGGTGACTCCACTATCTGGACTAGATGGCTATCCATCAAATCATGGACCGGGGACCAACGGCTTTACTTCCCTTCCGAAGGAACACGTGACCACACATTTTTTCACCTCAGAAAAATTTCAACGACCTCGGCTGGAATTGAACACAGGCTAACTGGAATGAGTGGCGGTCTCGCTTACCACTCAACCAATTTTCCGAGAAATAGATAGACAGTTACAGTACAAGTTACAAGAGCAGTAGTAACTCGAAATTTTAAACTCGATTATCTCGAAATGTTGTTTTTTCCAAAAATGGCTTTTCCACGATCACGATTGCCGAAAAACCAGTCATCCGATCTTCTTATTTTTTCCAATTGATCGCAATTAATTTTTCTCTTACCTTAATGATTCATTTTTATGCAAAATTTCTGTTTTATAGATAAGATTTTTTAATACATTTCTAAATCTTCAAATATAGATTTTTTTAAGGAAAACGTTCCCGAATGCAAGAAAAAATATTATTTATTCAATTAATCGTTAAGGTTGGTCTTAAATCGCGATCACCGCAAACCTCTTAAATAAAAAGGGGCTTCGGGGAAAACTCCATAACTCCGCTAATATATTTTTCTAAACTAATGTGTGTTTTTTCACTGAACAATATAGGTACTACCAAAATACTATAATTTTGCTCTAATAAAATCATTGCTTCATGCCCTTACGTAAATTCCAGCTTTCTTGATTTTTCTCGCAGATTAAAAATGTATTCTATATGAACAAATTGCGGGTCTCCCATCGTGTTCACGAAAATTGCCTTGATTGCTCAAATTAAGTCAGATTAGACTTTATAGAAGAGTCAAAATTATTTTTGATGTGACTTGTGACAAACCTGATTTATGTGATCCGGATAAAAAGCCTAAAAATCGTGGAATACCGTTAGAGGCTATTCATAAACCTCGCAGACTCATGGGCGTGGCGGCCTAGCAAAGGTCTACGTTTATCTACGAGGTTGGTATTTTTTTCAAAAGTCTACGAAGACTTTGATTTTTTTACATTTTTTACAAAAGAAATATATAGGATTCCCTCAAACTTTGATAACTGATTCCGAGGCCCGAAAGGCCGAGTCCCATTTACCAATCGACACAGGAATTCAATTCCAAGAACATTTTGCAAATTAACTCGTTAATAAATCAACTAGTTCTAAAAATCTAAGTTCACTTCAAAGACAAAACAATGTGTAAGTTCGCTTCAAAGCGAAAATTTGTCCCGAAATGATGTATTTACCTGTTGGATTAAGCATTGCGTTCAACCGTGAGGTAGATGGGGTGGTACATGAACACACAGACTACCAAGTATTCCACTCAGCAGTAAAATAATATATTTCTCGTATAATTTATTTTCATATTATACTCGTAGCATCTCCGAAAGTAACTGTATTTTTAAATCCCAAAGTTTTAATGATTTTTTGACTTCTGTAAGACTTTGATAATGTAAGGAATCCAAATATCGCATAATGTGTTAAAATAATACATCGACAGTAGGTACACTTTGCCTCGATAGTACATACACCTGCCATCATTTTTCCTTTGATTTTGTAAACATCAACGAAGTAGGACAATTTTTATGAAAGTTCTATGGGTTTCTGCATACTTTAGAGCAGTTGTTTGCTACTCAGCGTAGTTCTGTAAAGTCGAGTAAAATATTTCAAGCTTAAAGTAAGTCATAAATTCATTGTGGAAATCTAACAAGTATAAAAAATCTGCAAGCCTTAGGGACGCCCTACGAGTTCCAGAAATGTCTTATATTTCGGGAGAGTGATGATTTACAAGGAGATCTTCAATACTTCAGATAATTTGTGCGACACACATTAGTTATAGTTTGGCTTTGTCAAACTTCAAAGTATCTCAATGACCTTTAACCCTTCCATGTCCAACATTTGTATAATGCGTGTATGGTTTCCACACTATTTTGCCTTGAAAATGGTGGGGTCAAGAAATACGAAAAGCCTATTTTCATAAAGATAGGTGGTTCCCTCATAGTACTAGAAGCTGCTCAATTTTTACCTTTCAATGCTCAATACAATTAATTCTCCTATAATATTTACAATAATCCACTTGCGTGGAAAACGTATCCAAAGGATGGGGGTGGGCGTTGCGTATTGGTAAATCGATTGTCTTGTACGCAGCGCACCGGGGTTCGAGTCCCGACCCCGCACATAGGGTTAGAAATTTTTCATAAGAGATTTTTGTAACCCGAAGAGGCGAATGACCTTAAGTTTAAAACATCTATAAACGAAATAAAAAAACGTAGCCAAAGACAGTATAAATTGCAAGTTTTATCAGTTTTCTATACTATTGCAACATAACGAAGATATATAAAAAAATCATTTCCGTCGTCAACGTAAACTGTCCCTAGCAGCACTGCTCCATCGGAATCCAATCAGATTAATTGCAGTAACTTCAGTTCTAGAGCTGAAAATCTTATGATATTAAATAAAATCTTAAGAACCTCTAGAAAGTTCGCGAAATTTCAAGAATATTCTAAGGATTTGTGAAAAACCTTTTTTTGTGCTTCTGCAAATTTTATAATGAAAGATGATGATGATGGTCCCACCTCATACCCCCACAAAGGTGTGAGCTGAACGATTTATCTAAAAGATAATTAATATTTTGATCCATAACAAAACCAGTTAACAAAAAGAAACGGACTGGTTCAATTTGCAGACATAGCTTTCCTTCAAAAGAACGTAACCAGATACATTTCGAATATTCCGCCAACAACCAGGGTCCATCAAGAAAATTTCCATTCCGGGAAGATACTTGATAGAATCGGGAATTGAACCCAATAGCTTCCATTTCCGATAATTCTCTGTAAGACTCCTCCCGCCTGACCAAGACATCGGTACTACCACCTGCTAAGGTGAGCAGTGACGAGCCTAGTGGCAGTGCAGAGTCCGGTCGAGTTATATCATCCACATCAGACCCCTTTATTGAAAGTTTCCTACCATTAACCCAAGGCAATCAAGGGATACTCCTATCCGAGAACATCCTTGATTGATCAGGAATTGAACCCGATATCTAGTAGTTATCAGAAGGAGTCATCAAGCCCCATACTCAACGAGCTAACTCCGTTATTACCACTATCGCAGCAATAACCGAACTTAACTCTATTGTCGAGCAAAGTCAACACAACTCCATCATCAAATAAGACCCTGATCACAACAAAAGTCTAAAAGCTTCGATTCAACCCGATGAGCTTTTAGTGCTGGTCACCATGTTCGATTTCAAGTTAGTCTCTATCTGCTTAGCGCGCGCGTGGCTCAGACTTTTGTAGACATCTCATTATTTTTTAATAACTTTAATAAACAAGTAACAAAAATCCATCATCATCATAGCGAATATAATAACTTAGTGTGACTAAATGCAAATAATAGAAGAGAAAAAAAATACAATCTTCGTGGTATTACATAGTTATTCAAATAACTCCAAAATATAAAAATTCAAAAAATCTGTCTACAAAGCAGATTTTACGTGTGAAATACATAGTGTTTTGAACTCCGCTAATGTTGCTGCACGTTTAATATGCCTAGGCATCGAATTGAAAAAACTTATTCCTTTGTACAACAAGGAGTTCTGTGATCTACTAAATAAAAAGTTTGGTGTTCTTGGATCCGACGCGTTTCTAGTGTTGTACCTATGCACATCACTTCCTCTTTCAATTCGATCACACAAATATCGAGGCAGCATTCCATTAATAATTTTAAAAATGAACACCATTGTTAAGTAATAAATTCTTTGCTTCACAGAAAGCCATTGTAATGCGCTTAGCATGAAACTAGAGGAAGTGTATCTGTTACATTTTAATATTAATCGCATGATTCTATTTTGCAATCGCTGTAACCTCAATATTTGTGTTTGATTGGCAAGAAACAAAATGGATGGGCAGAAGTCAATATGTGGTGAAACAATAGATTTATATAATAAAATTTTACTACTAATTGTTAAATCATTTTTCAGACGACACAATATACCATACTTTTTAGCAATCTTTTTGATGACATTGTCGATGTGAGACTTAAAGGTTAACTTGTCATCAATGATTATTCCAAGATATTTTAATTCACTAACGCGATCAATAGTCTCACCATTTATTTCAACGTTAACGTCAGGCCTAGTATTAGCCGAAGAGATGATCATATATTTAGTTTTAGCAACATTTAACTTTAATTGTTTAAATTTTAACCAACGAGCAAGGGAATGTAAATCTTCGTTCAAATGCGCCACGGCTTCATCTATATCCTTAGCTGCAATGAACAGAACAGTGTCGTCAGCAAACAAATTTAAGTCACAAAATCGTAAAACTCGCCTCATGTCATTTATATACATAATAAATAAAATAGGACCTAAGACACTACCTTGCGGCACTCCAAGAGGATTGCCGAGAGGACTAGATACAAAATCGCTAAAACTAGTTTTCTGAGTTCTATCACATAAATAGTTTTCAAACCACTTATGCGCTATCCCTCCGATACCAAATCGCTCTAAAGTTTTCAAAAGTAATGGTCTCGAAATTGTCTCAAAAGCGCGTTTCAGATCCAAAAATACAGCAAAAATAGTCTCTTTAACCTCGATTTTCTCTTTCCATTTTGCTAACACTAGATTCAAAGCGGTTTCGCAAGAGTGTCCCTCTCGGTATCCCGATTGCTCCGGAATTAGCAAATTATTATTATTCAAATAACTCATCAGCTGGCCCTTAACAACAAGTTCTAAAATTTTCTCTAATGTGTGCAATATGTTAATGGGGCGGTACTCTTCGGCTTTATCCGTCCCAGTAACTTTGGGAATAGGAATCACAAGTGATTCCTTCCAAACTGTCGGCACGTGCCCAGTTTGTAGCGATTCATTTACAAGGTCCAGCAGATCGTGTCCGATGACATGAAAGCAATCCTGTATCACTTTTGCATTGACATTATCGATACCAGCCGATTTTCCCAAAGAAAAACAAATATCTTTCAATTGTTCAAAAGTGATTGGGTGAAATCCATCAAATCTACAGTTAATATTAATCGGCTGTGTTATTTCCGCAGGTTCACTGACCAGCTCAATACTTTGATTGATCAGTTGCACACTGTTAACGAAATAACAGTTCAATTTTTCAGCTATTATTTTCTCAGATTGTTCTTCTACCCCGTTAAAAGTTATGGACTGCGAGGAACTAGGTTTAGGTTTAATTAAATTCTTTAGGATTTTCCGTAACTCTTTGCTGTTGTTTTGATGTTGATCGATCTTCCTTTGAATGTACTCACATTTGGCCTTTTTCAAAGCTCGTGAATAAATATTTCGCGCGTGTGTGTACCGATTCCAAAGACGTTCACTATTAGTTCTGCAAAATTTCTTGTACTTTTTATCCCTTTTACGTTTCAGGCGCAAAAGATCTAAAGAGTACCAGCTGTTCGAGTTATTTAAATTAATATACTTTTGAGAAACTAAACTATTTGTACACTCTTTTAACACATTAGTTAGAACAGCTGCCTTGTTATCCAAATTTCCATTCAATTCCGTAAAATCCAGGCTTCTCGAAACCAGTTGAGACATGGCTTGTTTCGAATATCTTTTCCAGCACATAATTTTAACTTTATCCTCCTCACTGTTTGGTTCACTCTCCAGCAAAATTGAAATTGTCTCATGATCTGAAATTTTACAATCGGCCTCTACATACGAATGAACCCAATCAAAATTGGAATATACGTGATCTATCAATGTTCTACTGTGTCTGGAAATTCTTGTAAACTCACTAACCGTTTGCTTGAAATTGAAAAACTCAGCCAACTGCTTCAACTGATTCGAATTTTGATCGTTGAGCCAATCAATATTGAAATCGCCCGAAATTACATTAAGTTTGCTTAAATCAACGAAATTCTCCCACCAGTTTTCTAAAATTTCTAAAAATCGTCGATCGCTAGAACTAGGAGAATGGTATACTACTGCAAAGTTTCCCATCTGCATGCCTCTTTCAACTGATATACCCAAGAACCAATTATTATCAACTGCTTCGTTTAACCGAACGTTGAATTTAATCGATTCTTTGGCGTAAATAGCAACTCCACCGGTATGTCTGGAATGAGATAGGCAAAAAGCAACTTTATAACCCGGAATGCTATACTGATCAAATGCATCAGCATTAACAATATGTGTTTCTGACAGAAAAACCAACAATGGACGTTTGTTTTCTACAAGATGTCGCATTGCAACAAAGTTTGTAGACAACCCAGCTATATTTAAACATAATATTTCAGACAGCCTCCCGTTTGTTAGTTGCTATTCACTCAACAAAACGTTGCTTTTTTTCGATTCTAGCAGTCTCCGATATACTGAACACTGCTTACTAAATGCCGCATGGTTCACGTCCAAATTCATTTTGCGTTCACTATTCTTTTTTATACAATTTACACATTTAAAATCAGTTGACGAGCATTCAGATGTTCTATGTGCTCCATTACATCTGGAGCATGTTTCTTTATTAACGCATCCCGTACTCTTATGACCAAATTCTCCACAGTTGAAGCAGCGCAGCACGTTAAAGGCCTCTAAAACAGAACACCTATCCCAACCAATGTTCACCGTACGGGCTGACATCAGACCGCTATAAGTGTTCTTATCAACTTCAATTATAACATTGTATTTGTTATACTTGAAGCGTGGATTTTCAAAATTGGCAACAACTTTAACATAATCGACCGGAATGCCCTCATTCTGATTCTTTAATAAGTCAACGAAAACTTCCTCAGAGTATCGATCACTCATCCCCATTATTTTCAACTTCGGTTTACCGGGTATCGGTATAACAGCATTATACTTTTCACCCAGATTGCTTACAATGTTTTCTTTCACCGATTCAATATTATCCCGAGTTGCACACTCCACAATAATCGAGCCATATTTACCGTTTTTAAAGTTGCTAATTTTGTGCACCTTTGGATCTAATTTATTTTTTAATTCATTCCTCGTGTCGTCACTCGATTGCAACGGCTCGACTGGTTTAATCACAATGACCGGGCGAGCCTTACGTTTCGTTTGACTTCTAGTTCTAATTTTATTCGTCCCAGTAGCTCCCGACAAAACATTCGCGTAAGTAATTCTACTATTTTTATCAAAAACCTCGTCATTATTTCCATCATCGTCTATTTCAATTAACATCGGTTCATCTTCTTTATTCGTCAAAATTTTTCGTTTTCTACTGGGATTCCCGTCAGATTCAGAATGAACCTTCCTATTACTAAAATTCCTCTTTCTGTTCATTCCAACTAATTCAATTTCACGCTTAACATTTTCATTTAAACAACTTTTCAAATCTTCCAACTTTTTGGCAACACTGTTTTCCAAGCTAGCCAATTTACTCTCGAGAGAGTTGTTGAAAGACCTGATCAGTTTTTCTATTCCGTTTTCTACTGCGATGTTTATCTGTGCATCGATGTTTTTTCGGGCATCAGTGAGACACTCAAAAATGGAAGCGAATTGTTCCATCTTCTTATTCAATTCAATGGATATCGAACTAACATCCTGCACACCAGAAGACTGATCTGATAAACACTTCGCACACTTGTAGCAAAGACTTGCATTATCAGCCACCCAATTTACCATGGCCTTTGTTAGCCCGGAACATTTTTGATGATATTTATCACCGCAAAAAAGACATACAACCAGGCCTTCGGCGAGACTCACCGTGCTCGTACACTTTGCACACAGGCCGCTCATTATAGGCAAATTAAACTACAGCTGGAGAAGCGGGACAATACCAAAGAACAATATAACACTGCGTCTTCCACTGCGGGCAAGCTTATAAAGCCAGCCGCAGCGAAATGAAATCTGAAAATCACAGAGCAATAATAGTCTGTATGACTACACACTATACTTATCTGAATGATATTTCGATTAGCAATAGGTGCCCACAAAGTTTTCAACGAAAAGTAAAGTATTTCACACGATTTAACCGATTGATGTTTACGCACTCTTTCACACAAGTTACCATATTCACTTTCACAAAAGCAATCAATTCAGCAATTCTATCAAACTTATAAAAATGCCAAGTGCATTTCATGAAACTCACAATTAACTTCAACGAAGTATTTCGAGAAAAACTTACAACATAGAAAAGTGACGAATTTCCAAAGGCTTCTTCAAGCTTTAGGTACAGCATGTCCCAAGTTTTACTACCTTTAAGGAAAATTGCAAAAAATCGAGACATTTTTCGAACATCAAAGAAGATTTTAGGCAATTTTGAAGGTTAGATTTTTTTCTAGAGCGGTGATAAACCGATTTTTGACGGTTGATCTTCAAACATAATGTACATAAAATTAAAGTGCTGAGTCCAATGCATGCTAGGAGATACAATGTTTAGAATGGAATGGGCGAGATTCGCAGGACTAGCGACTTTGATGGAGGCTGGTAGTACTCATAAAGCTGAAAAAACGCTCCTAAATAAGTATTTTCTCAATAACTCGTTTGGGGATCTTGTGAGCGTGATTAAAAAAATGTATCCACCATATTAGTGTGGTTCAAGAAATGTTCCCTAGCTCAGTAAGACCTATCTTGTGTCGTCAAAAACTCCGATGGATCCGATTTTATCAGCACCCGATTTATCAGCTTTTTGACCCGATTTTATCAGCTTCATATGAAAATTGATAGTTGGTAGTTTGATGGGCTCTAGCAGACGAACCAAGTTGAATTCGAGTAAATCCTTTCTAGGGCATATATTTCTTATCTTAGAGATCCGAAAAATGCAAAAATAAAAATATCAATTTTTTAAAATTTTGCGCTGCCAGACCCCCTTAAGGGGAACTTAAAGTAAATAATCAGAAAAGGGTGCAAGGCTATATCTAAGAACCAAAGAAAAATAATTTAAGAGCTTCGGTTTATTAAAAAGACAGAAAAATCTATATTCCGATTTTATCAATATCCCTATTTTATCAACTTAAGATTCGCCAAGGGACTGATAAAATGGGCCTTCACTGTATACCTTTTAGCTCATATGCCGACATTATTTCAATTTAAAATCATATCTCCTTTGCATGTATCTGAGAAGAATTGTTATCGCGCCCACATAACGGGAACTTCTGCTTTTTTAACCCACCAAATATCTGTTCGGTCCCACAGTTTAGTAAATTGTACTGTTATTATTACACGGATGAAATATACAAAAACAATTTCTTCTGCTTCAGGCAAATCAAAAATTTAAGAAAATCTTCATTGGAATTTCTGTGATTTTCAAGCAATTCCTACGAATTTCAGAGATTCAGGATAGTTCTAGAACTTTAAAGAAGTCCTACGAACATCAGTAAAATCTTGCAAAATTCCTAATAAATTTGGCGGAATGCTCAAGACAATACTACCAATTTCAAAGAGACTTACGAGACCAAGAAAATGTTATTACACTACATTTTCAACCATCATTGTTGATGGATATCATAACTTTAAAGATTAAGTACTTGGTGATAGATCAGCTTATCACTAATGGGGTGATGAATCTAGTGACCAATGTTATTTTTGTGAAGTTTCACTCAGTATTAAACATAAAAAGTAGCATATTGAGTTTTATTTTTGTTATTCGATAGTACTTACGTTGTGTTATAAGATCTTCTACTAATCTGTAATATATGTTAATGACCAAGATTTTGGAAGACCCCACTATTTTTGCTATTTCCCTATAAATAGTTTGTGCATTTTAGTGTAGAGCAGTGCCAATCTCAGAATCAAATCTAATGTTACATCCTACTTGGCAAAGAAAATATCAGTAGTTCTGAGAAAATGTCCAAATTGTTTTTATTATGAGAAAACATAAATTCATCAAAATATAAAAAAAAAATGAAATATTTGCTCGATTATGATGTTTAAAAAACAAATCTGGTGTGTTATATTTGGTTTGGAAAAGTTGTGTAATATTTTAGAAAATATGTGTTTAAATCCATCTCGAAGATCTTCTTACAAATTTTTTGAACGGTTGTATGAGATCGTCGAACTAACTATTTATGAATATTTTCAAGTACGATAACTTTCTAAAGGCTTTTGCCTAGAAAAACACGTTTTTCGAATAAAAAGTTTCACAACACATATAAAAAAATTAAATTTTGTTCACCTCATACAACAGGTATCTTTGATCTCTGTAACACTGGGTAGTCTTGATCCCTATCATTAGTTCTCTCAAACACTTTCAAACTGTATAGGAAGAGAAAAACATCACTTTCATAAAGTACCTGGCACTATGATTTGATCCAAAATGTTTTTTCCATGAACAAATCATGGTATAGGTTATTAAAGATTGGAAAATCCAGTTAAACTTCACTGATTTACCGCAAATACTTGTCTAGACTTTCTACTGTGGTTAAAGTTTGTCGTGTATCTGAAAAAGGCAGTCCTATTAATTAATTTGTCAGGATAGGTGGTTAGCTAAACTTTCGTGTCTATAGGTCATAGTGTGCTTTGTTTCTTTAGCCCTTGTAGGCGGGGGATCAAGTTACCACACGTTTTTACAAAAACCTTGTTTTGGCATGATTTTCAAAACTGTTCATATTACTGACGGGACATAGTATTCGGATTTACACATTATTCATAGCTCTTACAGTTCGAATTATATTCATTTTGTTTCTTTTTTAATTCTATTCAATTTATTGATTTAATTAATGTTATAGAATTTCTTATTATTATTTTCGTTCATTTATTCTATTCCTTTCATTTCTATTTTAGTTTGTTTATTTCATTTATTTTTTGTTCATTTTATTCGTTTTATTGTTCAGTCATTCTTTTACTCATTTCATCCAGTCGGTTTTAAACAGTTAAATTTATTCTAATAATCCGATAATTTTTTTTAACTCTCTAATTTAATATTTGGTAAGCTGAACTGCTTGGATTTATTAATTTTATTAATTTGATTTTTATTAACCATTTCACTAATTTTATTAATCTGATGACCTCTTTTAATTTTCCTTGAATTTTTAATTTTATAGTATATTCGAGGTCTTATTCATGCAGAACTAAAACTGTTTTCATCCCACCTCTTGTTGGTTGCCTACTTTGCATAAGTTATAAAAAGTAATGAATGATCCAATAGTGGTTTGTGTAAGAAATGTCTCATCTCACTGCTAGGTGTATTAAATCGGTTTTTATTTTGATTTTCCATATATTTCGTCATAGAAACTTCTAAACTCTTGTGTGCGAAATAGAGCTATAGGAAAAAGCTCATATTTGGTATATGGCTTGTAGAGCTAATTACCAGTTGATTTAGGAGTGTTTTGAAAAAAGTTCAATAAAGTTGCACATTCTTTGTAATTAATTTGTCGTCAGTTATTTTTTCCCAGAACCCACGAATGACTGTCGTTTCAGGCTTCAAATTCGCTTGAGCAATATCTCGCCAAGTGCATTTTCGCTCGGAGTCTGATTTTCTTTTAAAGCTACTGGTATCACTGAGGAGTTTAATTATGTTATATATGAACGAGACTTTCGAATTTGGGAGTGAAAAATTTCGCATTTCGATTTTTCCATATATGCTCGCAAACATTGAAAATCAATCTACGAACGTCACTTCATAGAATATAATGGATGTGTTGCCAGCACCCACTGACAGATTCGAAGCTTGTTCGAATTTTTTCCACTCGTGTTATTAGAATTCTTATTAAACTATAATGTAGGTAGATATGGTTAACAGATTGGTTTACATCTCGTTATTATTAAATTATGTTCTACTACGTATAACTCCGTAACGAGAAAATTCACCCAATAAAATCAACTTATTCTGTCCTGCACAACTAGCAATTCCACCCCCAGTGCATCTCATCAAAACCAACACTGATTGGAAAACACAGGGGCCTTCATTATTCGCTATTCCATGCTTTCATCATCATCATCATCCCCATCTATGTACGCTGAAGCACATGTTGATCTGTATTTTCCGATTCAATTCATTTTGATTCGCCTTTGGGAGTTATTCGAATGCACTTTGATCTTGGCGGACTGTTTATTTGGAATCGTCGGAATGTTTCGATAACGGGGTCATGCTGCATATTCCGTTGATTGTTTTGCGTGATATTATTTCGTACTGGAATTTGTAGAGTGAGTAGGTAATGTTTTCACTAAAATTATTCCGAAACAGTTAATCCAAAATATTTTATAATTTGATACAGTTTTGCGGTAAAACATGAATTAATTATCTCAATTTCCGGGTAAAAGATCCCCTATCATCGTGAAGTGTAACTTTAACGTACATCAACTACTGCAGTGTGCAGACCGAGGTTTCCATTTCAGTACCGAACGTAGGACATCGTTTCGTTCCAAAAAAGGAAAAATGGGCTAACTGACTACGAACTACTAAAAGGTAGCGATGTATATAGTCCACCCAAAGATACCAACTCTTGCACTGTCCAAATTAGCAATTTTGATCGACATAACCAACCGTTGGTGTGGCGACTTCTCAGTGCACGCGGGGCGTTAACTGAACACACAGCTGAAGTGATTGGGCATTGAGCAAATACTTCAGAGCAGATTTGCAAGATCACTCGCCGTCGGAGATCGGGCGGCTGATAATTGCCAATAATTGGTAAAGGGGTGCACACGGTTAATGACGGAGACTGGTCAACCAGCAGCAACAGCCATTAGTCGTCTGTCGTGGAACGAGGCTAATTAATCGTTCACATTTGGAGTGTATTGCGGAAAAAACCACCACAACTATAATTTTTCATGTGTTTGTAAATACTGTGAATAGTCAACTTTCGGCCTGTTTTTTACTCTATTTATAACGAGATCGCAAATCACGTACGATGATCGCACATTTATCTTATTTTCACTTTCAATAGCCGTGTTTGAGTGGAGGTCCATAACTTATGAATGGAGCAGGAAGTTAGTTCACTGACGTCACCATTTTTTTCCTACCATATGAAACTTAGCAGCAATAGCTGAATTTTAATTTTGTTGATCATTCCACTCAATGATGTAAGCGCTTGAACGGATCACGTAGATTGGCGGTTGCACCATTATTCTTCCCAACCATTTCGGGATGCATGTATAATTCGTCAAAGCAAGCCTGCGTGCCAACACGCCGCTGTGTTGTAACCTTAACATCAATGGTACGCGTAACTTCTATAAAAACAAACAGTAAACAACATTCAAACGCGTGTCGAAATTCGCTTAGCTGTCCGAGACCCTCAAATGTTACCATCAATGACAAGGGATTTTTTAGAAAAATATAGTTCAAAGGTGCTGCTGATAGACTGCCTGAGCAACGGACTGAAGGTCTGCGCTTTAAAGGGAGAAAAAAATGCGCATCGTTCGTTCACTAGCATAACGGTCTAGAGTGAAAAAATCTTAGGAAACCTGTCTGCGCCACAAGTACCGAACGGACGGCCTTCCGTAAATGACAAGTGATATACAGTTTTCAACGACTATTCAATCGGTTCGCGTCAATGTTCTATCGCCAAATTATTGGTAAACAATATTTGGCCAACGCCATGTTTGAGAACAATTAACCGCTTTATAATGTATGACTAATTAAAATTATACCTACCGCCAATTAACGAGTTTCGGGGAACTGCACCGTCAATATATGGTACCGTTGTTTTGGGGATTCCTGCGTACGTGCCATTCCACACGATTATAGTGCTTGGGAGGCTAGCAGGGCCATACCGCGTACATTCCATGGTTCGTTAGGCTGGGTTCTTAATCGTCAAGGAAAGAAACCTCAAACGGTACTAGGTATTGGAAATGTCACTTTGATTCGGGTAAAATGATTGATATCGTATTCTGGACACTGTAAAAGTTGGTATTTAGCATATTTGAATCAAAAATATGTTTTATTCAATTGCTTATTGCTTCAAACGACAACATTATTGGTATGAACATATTTTTGTATCAAAACGATAATAAACATTTGATTTTAATAACTGCAATAATTTTGTTTTAATTTCAGTAAATTATATATTTAAATGAGGAACAATCATATTTTTTTGCTGAAACAATCGTGAAGTGTAACTTTAACGTACATCAACTACTGCAGTGTGCAGACCGAGGTTTCCATTTCAGTACCGAACGTAGGACATCGTTTCGTTCCAAAAAAGGAAAAATGGGCTAACTGACTACGAACTACTAAAAGGTAGCGATGTATATAGTCCACCCAAAGATACCAACTCTTGCACTGTCCAAATTAGCAATTTTGATCGACATAACCAACCGTTGGTGTGGCGACTTCTCAGTGCACGCGGGGCGTTAACTGAACACACAGCTGAAGTGATTGGGCATTGAGCAAATACTTCAGAGCAGATTTGCAAGATCACTCGCCGTCGGAGATCGGGCGGCTGATAATTGCCAATAATTGGTAAAGGGGTGCACACGGTTAATGACGGAGACTGGTCAACCAGCAGCAACAGCCATTAGTCGTCTGTCGTGGAACGAGGCTAATTAATCGTTCACATTTGGAGTGTATTGCGGAAAAAACCACCACAACTATAATTTTTCATGTGTTTGTAAATACTGTGAATAGTCAACTTTCGGCCTGTTTTTTACTCTATTTATAACGAGATCGCAAATCACGTACGATGATCGCACATTTATCTTATTTTCACTTTCAATAGCCGTGTTTGAGTGGAGGTCCATAACTTATGAATGGAGCAGGAAGTTAGTTCACTGACGTCACCATTTTTTTCCTACCATATGAAACTTAGCAGCAATAGCTGAATTTTAATTTTGTTGATCATTCCACTCAATGATGTAAGCGCTTGAACGGATCACGTAGATTGGCGGTTGCACCATTATTCTTCCCAACCATTTCGGGATGCATGTATAATTCGTCAAAGCAAGCCTGCGTGCCAACACGCCGCTGTGTTGTAACCTTAACATCAATGGTACGCGTAACTTCTATAAAAACAAACAGTAAACAACATTCAAACGCGTGTCGAAATTCGCTTAGCTGTCCGAGACCCTCAAATGTTACCATCAATGACAAGGGATTTTTTAGAAAAATATAGTTCAAAGGTGCTGCTGATAGACTGCCTGAGCAACGGACTGAAGGTCTGCGCTTTAAAGGGAGAAAAAAATGCGCATCGTTCGTTCACTAGCATAACGGTCTAGAGTGAAAAAATCTTAGGAAACCTGTCTGCGCCACAAGTACCGAACGGACGGCCTTCCGTAAATGACAAGTGATATACAGTTTTCAACGACTATTCAATCGGTTCGCGTCAATGTTCTATCGCCAAATTATTGGTAAACAATATTTGGCCAACGCCATGTTTGAGAACAATTAACCGCTTTATAATGTATGACTAATTAAAATTATACCTACCGCCAATTAACGAGTTTCGGGGAACTGCACCGTCAATATATGGTACCGTTGTTTTGGGGATTCCTGCGTACGTGCCATTCCACACGATTATAGTGCTTGGGAGGCTAGCAGGGCCATACCGCGTACATTCCATGGTTCGTTAGGCTGGGTTCTTAATCGTCAAGGAAAGAAACCTCAAACGGTACTAGGTATTGGAAATGTCACTTTGATTCGGGTAAAATGATTGATATCGTATTCTGGACACTGTAAAAGTTGGTATTTAGCATATTTGAATCAAAAATATGTTTTATTCAATTGCTTATTGCTTCAAACGACAACATTATTGGTATGAACATATTTTTGTATCAAAACGATAATAAACATTTGATTTTAATAACTGCAATAATTTTGTTTTAATTTCAGTAAATTATATATTTAAATGAGGAACAATCATATTTTTTTGCTGAAACAATCAATAGATTTCAATGAGCTCAATAAGAAGCCGTCCATAAACCATTCTGTTTTTTTTCTTCTCGTATTAAAGGATTAAAAGGAGTAGTATTCAAGTATTCAACATACTAGCCAGGCACGTAGCTCCCACCGAAATGTTTTAAAAATAAATTTAAAAAACATGATTATCAGCGACTTTTAACAATTTTGTAGCTCTTTGGCGTGAACAAATTATTGAGAAAAAATTAAAGAAGATTGCTGTATCCAACAACAAAAAACAATGGTCACGAAACTTAGTGTGGTTTATGGTTTTGTCCGAGCCAGTGTGAAACGAACGACAAATATAGTTACTTATATATTTTGTGCCTTGTCTGAAGAACCAACGAAGCTGCTACTATACTTCTTACCCTAGTAATCTGTCGAGATGAGTGAGTCGTGGAAGCAAGAAGAGGTGTTCCCGCCAAATACTGTGATTATTGATGACTCGCATAAGATCGAGTATTCGTGATGAGGAACATTTTCTGAAGGTGAAAATAGAGGTTTGGCTTACGATAGTCACCATTATCGAGTTCTACCATGACAAGTATTCAGCACTCAAGGCGTTCAACAAATTGGCCCAGGTGAAACTAATCATTTTGAATAATTTAAAACACATGGTTGTGTGTGACAATGCTATAATTACGAGCTTCATATATGTGGACGGTGAGAAAATCAATGTTCGGTTACATGATCGGTTGCCGCTTACTTGCAGATACATGTCACATTTGGGAGAAATTCAGTACAATATAATGCGATAGTACAATTACACATAGTATTTTAATTGTTCGTATCAAGGACAAACTATTACGTTCCAGTTCTTTGAAAAGATGGCAAATTACGATTACGCTGATCAGAAACAGCTGAACACTAATTTGTGACAGGTAATATTGACAACGACAAAAGCTGCGTCAAGTATCTCAAAATCTGCAACCAGCACAATCATTGAGGAAATTTACACTTGTAAGGGCAACAAGCAAAGGAAGAAATCGGACGTTCGCGAATATAAAGGCAGCAACCACGATGATAAAACGGAAGTGTTCAATAGCGTGATAGATATCAACGACACAGTTGGTGAGAAAAAAATATTTCCCCGCCTCGTAAACAGGTATCCACGCGCAATGACTAAGAGCTTACGCAAGATCTGCTGGACAACTATTTAAACTCGTTTTATTATTTTTATTGTTGGAAATAGATAGAAATGGATAAAAGAACCTCTGCTTCGATTAGCTAAAGCATTAATTTAAACAAATAATTTAAAAAAAAATAGAAGTTTTATGGACGAATAAGCACTAAAACTCTCAAAAAGTGAACACTTCATCGCAAGTGATTGTATACGTTTTTGAATTGTGTCCAATTTGAATTTTTGAATTAGATCTGTGCACTCTGTACTGTTAGTGTAAATACTAAGCATCACATTCAGGCGTACAATGCAAATAATTATTTTACGCGTCATTTTTGTTTACGCGTCATTTTTGTTTACGCGTCATTTTAACATAATATCATTTTCATTAGCACTTAATTTCATTTTCATGCGAGGAATTCGTTCCGTATTAAAACACTGTTGCGACTAAAATGTTGCGACTGGTTGAATCTATGTATTTTATGTATTCAGTATATGTATGATTTTATGTATTCAGTATATGACAGTCTCTTGGTCTGTTTTTGTTCGTTTTAGAATAAAATGGGAGAGATGATCAGAAATCACGGAGGAGGAAAAAAGAATCAGCTAATCTAAGTCGCCTCAAAAGCATCTCTTCTATCTTTTCTATACACTAGTGCGAACGTAGTATTAATTGAAATTGTTTCCCAAATTTTGTTAAAAAGTGAGTGAGGACACTTGATCCTTGGGGTTATTTGATTCCCTGGCCATATCTCCTAATCTATACGCATAAAGTAATCACAATATAAAAAGAAAATGAAGTATTGTGTCGTTTATGATGTTTAAGAAACAAATCTGATGTATTACATTTGGTTTAGAAAAGTTGTATAATATTTTAGAAAATATGTGTTTAAATCCATCTCGAAGATATTTTCACAAATTTTTTGAACGGTTGTATGAGATCGTCGAACTAATTATTTATGAATATTTTCAAGTATGATAACTTTTTAACGGGTTTTGTCTAGAAAAACACGTTTTTCGAATAAATCATTTTCAGCCAGAAGAAGCGAGATAGCTTGCGACGCGTGTCTACGATCTTTTAAAGTGTAGTCCTAATAATCGACAACGGTTTTCGTATGGTGGCAGGTTCAGCGGATCGTTCCAAGGCAATTGACGTAACGCATATCGTATGAATCTGCGCTGGAGAGCTTCAATTCTTCGGCTCTAAGTTTCATGATAAAGCACCCACCAGACGCCGTTTGCAAATTCCAACGGTGAAAATTGTAACTTGTAAATTAACAATAAAAATCAAATTCAAAGGCAATAATTCGTCAATGTACTATAGCCTTCCCTGTATCAGATAACATATTGTCTATTGCCTTAGTTTTGGAACTGTTTTCACTAAGAACTTTTCAAAAGTACATTCCGTTGACTATCTCAAATTACCAGAATAATCATATTTATGCAGCAAGTTTTAAGCCCCTCCCGAAACAAAACCCTGGCTACGGGCCTGATCTTGATAACCGATTCAGCTAGGATTCTGATGAGACGTAGTTGATACGCATATTCCATATCTGATTTGGTTACAGGTTTTGTGTTCTTAACGCGCGAAGATGGTTTTAAACAATTTCCTTCTTAATGGAGAAAAAATGGTTTATACCAAAATTTTTCTCGAAGAGAAACATAGCATAGTGAAATTTTGGCCAAAGAAGTTTATGAGTGATTAATAAGCAAATTTAGTTTCGCCCGAGTAATACAATTTTAGTAATAAACTGTAAACTATAAAAACTATAAAAAACTATAAAAAATAGAAATCGTTTTTCATTAATTCCTGAACAAAAAGGCTACGATTTCGCCTTCGGCATTATACTGTACCTTGACGTGGTCCGGGGGCCTTTCCACTAAAGCAGTATTACAGTGATTATATCACATAGAAACTTTGGCTACGACTACTTTTTCTTTAGTTAAGCTACATTGTTATCAAATTTAGTACTCAAGTTGACGATCTATATTACCCACTTATGCCATGCGTGATGTAATTCACAAGGTGGGTTTAGGGCCAAGTTTTCTCTGGAGGTGCCCTGGGCTTGGCGATGAGTCCTGGTTAGGGATAATTTTAAACTCGGAGTGTCCCATGCCAAGACTCCCGAAGATGAGAATATACCAAATGATCTTTGACAGCCCTTCGTGATCATCCACGCATGGCATACACCCGCAATCTCCCAAACATGATAACACACCGGTGAAAAAAAGAACCACTAGCACTTTTAAATCCACAAACGCTGTCTCAAACGTGAATCTACAAGTGTCCGTGTTTGCGCGGTTATGAATCAATCACATGCAGAGAATTCTACCCTCGATCCTAGCAACTTAGGCCCATGCATTCCGTTAGACCAATCAAATAATGCTCATATCCACCAGACAATATGCTACATGGCGACATAACTGAGAACTCTAGTAATACGGGGGAATCACTCTCTTCTAGCAACTGAGCCACGCACTGAAAATTAGGTCTCATATTCACGGTTCGCGAGAAGAGAACACACGCGAATATGCAAATGACCACACGGTTGTGAAATCGAATTCATACACGCGCACATACAAACGCTTGAGCCCTTCGCGATCATCCACGCACACCTGCGCCCGCGATCTCGTAGACTTGAGAATACCCTGGTGATAAAGTAAAAGGTTTTAGCGCTTACAAATTTACAAACGCAGTTTCAAACGTGAACTCACAATCTCCCGTGTTCGCGCTATCATGAATCGGTCACGCCGGGAAGTCTCTACTCTGTGGCCACACGGTTACAAAATCGAGATTATGCACACGAAGTTGCATACACGCTATCACACGCCACATCCAGATGCCCACGCGATCGAACACGTTAACATACAGGTGCTCGAGCCTCCCACCGTGATGCACAAAGGCGAATATGCAATCACGATCATCAACGCACAACTGCGCCCAAGACTTCAAAAACACATAAACGCTCCGATGATTTAGTGAATGCCACTGCACTTATATTCTGATGAATGCGGTCTCAAGCGCGAACAAATACATGCTCATTCCCACACGATCGTAAAGTCCCTACGCCCGCATATCTGAACCGTATACTTAAGGGGGGTAATGGTTTCGGCGTGAAAAACAAACACGTTTTGTGCGAACTTCGCGCGAAGCAAATTTATCAAAACTTTTATACATTATAGTGTATCGTTTCAATAACATGCTGTAATTTTTCTATGCAAAAATATCGACAAACGACTCGGTGACGGAGCTTTTTGTACAACGTCTCTGGAAAAAAAAACATGATTTGCGGAGTTACCTGCCATTTAAAAACTTTTTTCGGAAATATAGTAATTTTTATTTAAAATGAGTAAAACTTAACATAGGGGATAGGTATTTTTAACATATAATGTGCATGCAAAGTTTGAAAGAAATCGGTTAAGTCGTTTTGGAACGGCAGGTAACAACTGCAAATCATGTTTTTCCAGAGATGTCTACCAAAAGCTTCGTTACCGAGCCGTTTGTCGATTTTTTTGCATAGAAAAATTACAGCATGTTATTGAAATGATATATACAAAAAAATTGATCAATTCGCTTCACGCAAAGTTCTAAAAAAATCGTAAAAAAGGTTTTTTTCACGCTGAAACCTTTAACCATAACCCCCCCCCCCCCCTCCACCCCTTTTAACCTATTCACGTGGAAATTGCATGACCATGTGCGGAGTTACATGCAATTGAATGATTAGGGATATGCTCTGAATATCACAAGCATGCAAGATCGTGAATAATGTACTATGAATACAGTGAATGACCCGATTTATCAGCTTTTAACCCGATTTTATCAGCTTCATATGAAAATTGATATTTGGTTTTCTTATGTTAGAGATTCGAAATTCGCAAAAAAGATTTTTTTTTAAATTTTGCACTGTCAGGGAAGGTTATGAGGCTATATCTAGTGACTAAAGAATATTTTAAAACCCTCGGTTTTTTAAAAAGAAAGAAAAATATATATTCCGATTTTATCAATGTCCTCGTTTTATCAGTCTAAAATTCATCAAGGGTCTGATAAAAACGGGTCTTCACTGTACATGAATAATTTTTCATTATTTTGTGAACTATTTCACGACCACGAATGGTGAGTTGTAGCTAATACGCTTGGAATCATGAACCAGTTCACGTGTTTATAATGCTTCGTGATTTTGTAAACAGTTTTACGGTAATCCATATTGAATTCTGAATAGCTCACGAGGATTGACAGAATTCAAGAATAGTATTCCGGGTTTCGTAAAATAGTTTGAGAAAATAGAAATTTAATAAATCATGAATCAGTTCACGTCAAAGAGTCGGACAATGAATAATGTTAATGTCATAGATTTTGGAATCTATGAATGAAATCACGACTCAACCTTTGGTTTATAGCAAAAATCTGAAAGGTCCTAGATGACTGCCCTGAGGAACTCCAGGCAAACTGAACAAAATTATTAAAATGAAGGAAGTGAATATATTAAATATAATGAATATAATGAAACGAATAAAAGGAAAAAAATAAAGAAAATGAATAAAATGATTAAAATGAATAAAATTAACAAAAATGAATAAAATAAATAAAATGGATAAATTGAATAAAACGAATAAAATGGATAAAATGGATCAAACGGATTAAATGAATCAAATGCATCAAATGAATAAAATTAATAAAATGGATAAACTGAATAAAATGAATTATATGAATAAAATTAATAAAATGCATAACATGGATAAAATGAATAAAATAAATAAAATAAATAAAATTAATGAAATTAATAAAATGAATATAATGAATAAAATAAATAAAATGAATAAAGAGAATCAAATAAAGAAAATGGATAAAATGGAAAAAGTGTATAAATTGAATATAATGAATAAAATTAATTAAAGGAATAGAATGAACAAAATGAAGAAAAACGATTATAATGATTAAAAATTAAAAAGAATTAAAATTAAGATAAATAAAATGAATAAATTTAATAGAATGTATAGAATTAATGTATTGAATAAATGAAATAAAATGAATAAAATTATTAAAATGAATGAAAAGAAAAAAAATAATAGAACGATTAAAATAATGAAAGGAAATAATAAAAAATTAATTTTTTGAAAAAAATGAATCGAGCGATTAAAATAAGGAAGAGAACAAAAATTATTACAGTGAAGACCTGATTTTATCAGCCCCCGATTTTATCAGCTTTTTGATCCGATTTTATCAGCTTCATATGAAAATTGATATTTGGCTCTAGCGGACGAACCAAGTTGAATTCGAGTAAATCCTTTCTTGAGCATATTTTTCTCATCCTAGAGATCCGAAAAATGCAACAAAAAATATTTTTTTTTTTAAATTTTGCACCGTCACCAGTGCTACGAAATTTCAAAATCAGCTACCTATTTCTGCTTGTATTTACCGAAACCGATTTTCAGATTCAACGCCTCCCTCATTCATTCATTTTCAAACTGACTAAACTTTTCTTGCAGAGTGCATGAGTGCAGAAGAAATACAAATTCATTCACCAACTAAAGCATTCATTTGTTATTATGTGGACAGTTTGAAGGCAGGCATTTCCTACATTTTCGAGCATAAATTAACTGCGTAATCTATATCTGGTACACTTTTGCTCAATGATCCCTTGCAGAGCTACCATAAAAACAAAATTAATTTTGCTTCTGAAACAGAACATGTCCGAACTTGAATGCGCTGCGTCGGGAGAACGAATGACGAGGGAAACGAACCAAAAATTTCATTCATCACAAAGGGCATGAATTGAATTTTTTCTTTCAAGTTCACACAGGGATATCAATTTTTTTAAGCGTCACACCCCCTTAAGGGAAGTTTAAGCTACAGAATCAGGAATGTCTAGGGACCAAAGAAGAATATTTTAAGAGCTTCGGTTTCTTAAAAAGAGAAAAAATATATGTCCCGATTTTATCAATGTTTCCGTTTTATCAGCCTAAAATTCACCAAGAGACTGGTAAAACGAGTCTTCACTGTATTACTAAAATGAATGTAGTTAATGAAATGAACAAATTGAATACAATGAATAAAGCGATGGAAACGAATAAAAAATGAATGAAACGATCAAAATAACGAATTCTTTTCGTTAAAGGAGAATTAATTCCCTAGAACTTGCTATCATATAGTTTTGTTGTACAAATGGAGATTTTCGAACAATATATGTTGAAAGTAGTGCATTCAAGATCTCATGCGCCCTTTTTAATTATTACTCTTGAATAAAAATTGTTTGTTCAGCAATGCAAAATACTTAGTCTCCCATAAAGATAAAATGCAAAAAGTTTCATCAGAATCGAACATGGTCAACCATTTTTGACGAAATTGAATCAAACTTCATGGAATTGTTTTATAACAGAAAACATCTGTCATGTTACATAAGATCAACTGTGTTTTTTAAAAATGAATAAAACTTTGAGGTTTTCACAATACAGTTTCAAAAAGTGGACTCAAAGTAGTAAGAAAAAAGGTAGTTTAGACATTGTATGCAAGCTGCTGGTGTGGTCCACAAAACTTTTGCTAATTTTTGATTTGTCACGTTACAAGTTATTTGTTTTTTATTACTTCACAATTAAAAATAAGAATTAATCCATGTTCATCTCAAATTTTCAAGCAATATCATCAAATTTAAATTAGACTACGATGGAAAAATGTGGTTCCAGACAAAAAGTTTAAAACATGGATTTTGTTTACCTTTTTATCTCCTTACGGTCTTTTCAGGTCATGCAAGAACCATCAACAAACTTTTATAACTGATTGACATGGAATTTTTTCTGAGCTCACCATTCATGTTGTTTAATATTAGAGGTTATAAACATACGGAAAAACTATTTTAATATTAATATTAGAGGTTATAAACATACGGACTTAATCGAAGATAAGTTCGTCAAATCTTAGGAAATAGTTGTAAAAACTGAAATGAATCTATTAAAATTGATTTTTGGATGCAATCATACGTGCCAAAAATATTATTTGCATCACCAGTATGCACAGTTGATGTAGAAATACCTAGCGGGCCTGCTAGGCCCCCTTGCCTTTTTGTGCATGTAAAAAGTTTATACGAATCTATGAAGCATGTGATATTTCCGTAATATCTTACTTTTTCAATGAATTTTAACATCAGTTAATGGAATTTTCATGCTCAAGTTCTTACTGCATGCATAACGTTTTGTAACTAAGAAAACGATAGCCTACGGGCCTGGAAGACCCGGGTGCCGTTTTGAGAGTTATTGAATAGCTGGTCAATATAATTATGTAAAGCTTCATAGTCGATGATAGTTGCAATGACTTCGGAAAAATGTTAGGACGCTCTCAAAAAATATTTCCGGATGACAAACGGTACCTTAGATCATTTTTAAATATAATGAAGATAAGAGGTTCCGAGAACACCGCCTCAAGGAAAGGTAACGTTGCAAGATGTAAGAGTTGCCTGAGAAACTTGAACGAATGCGTTACGGTCAGTAAGGCATGACTTCAACCATTCAACTACACACAAAAAATAATGAAATTTAAACGACATGTAAATCAATACGAATGTAAACATACAACGATTGAATCAAAACTTTGATGGAAAATTACGTTAAAATCAATGCACTCAATTGGAGCATCAAAAAGCATACAATTTTACACTTTCATTCGTGTAATATTACATGTCATTCATTTTACAGCAATAAGCGTGTAAAAAATACATTGAAGTGCATTGGTTTTCCGTTTGAAGAAACTGTAATTTTCAATCCACGTGTAGAATTATAAAAAAGTTCGTCGAAGAAAACACGACAAGTCGTGTGGATTTTTGGTGGAACTTAATTTTACATTTATATTCATGCACCAAATATGTGCATGAAAATAAACTTAAAATTACAAAATATTTTTTTCTGTGTATGTGATTCGAGAAACGCATGCGCATAAGTTTGTCAATCTATCAACAATTCCAAAGCTTTCGCAAAGTCTATGCAGGGCCGGCGGAATGCGTGGGTAGTATGGGTAGTACAACCCACTCGAATATTACCGAGGGGGGAATTACCCACTTGAAAGTTTGGAACAAACCAACACCTAAGTTTAATGACGTATGTGTCTTGAACACAAAATTCTTGCGTTGGAAATCCTCGATGTAAAACAATTGCATATTTTTATTCAGATACAAATGTTTTTGCTTTAAATTTTTTTTTGGGAATGTGGGATAATTGGGATTTGCTTGAAATTTCGAATGATTTTTTATATTTATACTCATGGGTATACATTTTGATACATCTACACCTTAATACAAGGATTTCTGATCGATAGACAAATAATATTAAAACAATTTTATTCAGACTATGGGATGCAGTTAGAAATATTTTGAAGGACAATATATACAATTTGTAATGTTTAAACATTAACAATCATTTGATTAAAAATTGGAACAGAGGGAAACAATAACTAGACAATCAGTAGACTTTTTATAAGGAAAGCAAAAGATTGTTGATTCCAACATCAGTAGCAGAGAAAGCGAGGAAAGGGCGGACAAAAATAACAGGGATAAAAAGCAATTAAACTTGTAGCTTTGTAGCAAACGGAAGATCACTATCAGGACTTCATGAACCGGATCACCGACTGGCCTACTTGGATCCGCTGGGAACTCTTGGGATCACATTTGCAGGTAGCTGTTTAGCAAGTCAACCAAAAGAGAAGATATAAATAAATTTGGAGGGTAGCCAGCACATCTCGGACTAGAACCAGATAGAAGGAATTCGTTTACCGGAGATCTGGCGCTACACACATAAAAAATCGTGTAAATTTACGTCTCCTGACCATGACATATACGAGCTTCAAGAATTACATAGCTTTACGTTTGATTTTACATGTTAAATTTTACATGTTGAATTTTGCGAGTCACGTAATTTTATTCCACATATGACGTTTGTTTAAAATGTGGAGGAGTGTAATTTTATGGCACTGCGCCTAGAAAGTTCATCTTTCATGTAAAATTAAACAAAACACGGTTATATTTCGTCGTTTCGTCAATTACGATTTGTTAAATTGTATCAAGTTTGAAATCACCTCAACGGTAAAATTCCGATTTTTTTGGTGTATAGAATACTAGGCGCACGACCCGACAACATGTTTAATGTCGCGATAGCTTTCATCGCAAGCGCAAATAACACTCTCCACCACCCCAATACGCTGGAGATGCGCATTCAACGTATAATGATTGCCACCCGAAAGAAGTCAAGACCTTCATCTTTCCTTTTTAACCAAGGGTGGTTGATGCCTTTGGGATTCCTAAACTTCCATTATCCCACGAAATTTGCCAATTTTCGAGCGTCCTCTGACATGAAAAACTAAAAAAAAATTTGAAGCTGTGCGACCTTTCACAAATATTTCCTTCCAATGCCAAAGTGTCCATCGATCGAAGCGCCTACTGTAACGATGTGGACATGCACACCAAAAAATAATGAAATTTAAACGACATGTAAATCAAGGCGAATGTAAACAAACAAAGATTGAATCAAAAATTTGATTGAAAATTACGTTAAAAGCAATTGGAGCATCAAACAGCATACAATTTTACACTTTCATTCATGTAATATTACATGTCATTCATTTTACAACAGTATTCGAGTAAAAATACATTGAAGTGCATCGGTTTTTCGTTTAAAGAAACTGTAATTTTCAATCCAGGTGTAAAATTATAATAAAATTCCTTGAAGAAAGCACGACAAGTCGTGTGTATTTGTGGTGGAACTTAATTTTACATTTATATTCATGCTCCAAATATGTGCATGAAAATAAATTTAAAATTACAAAATATTTTTTTCTGTGTGGTTGTATAAAACCATAAGTTTTCTGTGGAGAATGCTTAGCGCGAGTATCTTTGCTGTCAGATAAATTTGTGTATTTGAAGAACAAATATTACGTTTATTTACATTATTATATTTTGATCGCGAAACGTCTATCGTTTGAATGTGAATCTGCGTGGAATACTGTTGTCGCCGATAAAAGATTCTTAGTTCCATGTATTCCGATTAAAGACCGAATCGAGTACACAGCGTAGGGCCCAGCTGCCGGACGAAATATTGTTTCTCTCGTTAATCCGTTGACGAACCAGTGCCAATAACCACGTTTTACATTTCTTATAAAAGAAATGTATAGAATTCGCTCAAACTTTCAAGATTTTTTCCGAGGCCCGGAGGGCCGAGTCTTATATACCAATCGACTCAGCTCGACGATTTGGGACAATGTCTGTGTGTGTGTGTGTGTGTGTCTGTGTGTGTGTGTGTATGTAACGGACAAATTCTCATTCGTGTTTCTCAGCAATGGCTGAACCGATCTTATCCAAACCAATTTTAAATGAAAGAACTAAAAAACAGTATGAACGCTATTAATTTGTTTTTGATTCTGATGTTTAGTTTTTAAGATATGAATGTTTGAATGCGTAAAAATGGCGTTTTTTGCAGTTTTTTTAAATTATCTGCCGGAATTGACAATATAGATGAACAATTTATATGTTTTTAGACAGCTTCAACGAATACCTTTCGAACAAGCTATAGATTTTTGAAATCGGACTATTATTAAAAGGGATATTTAACATTAAATGCGGACGAAAGATTTTTATCATTTCCCATTGCCAGAAATATGACTAAAAACATGTAATCTATTATTAACGCCAAAACGGCTTATTTTAGGTCAATAGTATCTTCGGAGAATTTAATGGAGGTAATATGCTCTTTCTTTTGGTATTGTGCTTTTGCTGATTAATCCCCCTATGAGTGAGATATTTTCACAAATTTTCTTGGAAGTGATTATAACGAAATGATGCCTTCAGCAAATTTGTAGCTCTTACTTTTGCGAATAACTTTACTGAAGACTTCAAATATCTATTTTGAATACTTTAAAAGTTATGGCTTGTTGTTTGAGGATTACTCTTCGTCGCCTATTTATTGTTCAATATAGTAATAATCCATTGAAATAAGCCAAACATTATTTCGATAAATCGAATTTTGCATTTCATTTTTCTATCTACAACCGCTAGAAATAATCACCGAACACTTCCAAGTTGTCTGGAAGGAACTTGATAACTTATCAGTGCAAAAATGTTCATTTGTGCGAACCTTCTGACTGCAATTTTTCTAACTTATGACCATCGGATCGATCTGAAACCTTTCGGAAAATAAAAAGCGAAATAAATAACTCCAAGCAACGGCGTAGCCAAGAGAAGGTTTTGGGGTTTAACGCCATACAGCCCCCCCCCCCCCCCCCACCACACCAAAAAAAATTGGATTGGAGTTGAAAATTTATTGATGCAAACTGATTTAATTCAATATTACAATAACATTATCTGATCCGTAGATTGATAACCTGTTGTTGTAAACATCATGAGGACTTTTGATAAATTGTCGGAATGGGGTCCTGATATGTAACTGATCTATTGGTCTTGATTTCACAGTTGTCTAATAGCATCAATATCAAATTCCTGCCTGAAAACATTCCAATAGAAAATTCCAGAGTTCTGTAATCAATCATAATCCTCAGATTTATTTTCAAATTTTCAGCTTTTTTCCTACACAATATTACGAAAGCTTATTAAACAATTTTTCCTAATAAGTTTGTGAAAATTATAAACTATTTGAAATTTTTTAATAGTTTTATTTTTTATTTAACCGTGATTTTTTAATAAATAGTGACCATCGCTTCACAACGTAGTCTATTTTTCATGGCTTGCGGTGAGCACGATCTCTCGAATTGCTGAACCGAAAATTATGGAATAGAAATTAATTTTTAGTATTCTTTACAGACCCGCTGGTGCCCTAAGACGATTTCGCTAGATTTTTAGAGCACTGTGCACTAGACTGCCCAGAAAAATGATGAATTTTTGAAAACTCACCCCTGAGTCGATTCCTAGTCCCACCAGGAGTACTTGTACCAAATTTGAAGCAAATCGGACAAGTCTAACTACCGGACCAACATGCCTGAAGTTTATATTGGATTTTTCAACAATTTACATAGAGAAGACACTAGCTCGTATTTTCGCCGCTAGGTGGCACTGTATACATCGTATTATCACTGTAAGTGAAAATAAGAAAGATATTTTAATTATCTACAACTTTGTCGAAGACTGCTAGTAAATCCGGCTATGTTAAAAGAAGTTATTAAACTTTTAACGAAGTGATGTCTGAGTCAGTTTTGCATGGGGCCTAGCAGTGCATGGTTGTGTATCAGTACTCGAGTCCCGCGAACTATATATTTTTGTGAAATAATGGTTAGATTTAGCCGAATAGTATGTTTACAAGAATTATAGTAAATAATACGAGTTATGTTTTGGTTAGAAAATTTTAGTTCCACCTGTGACCGCATAGAGGGCGCCACTACTAACTTTTCATAGAAGAGAGATAGAGTATCAAGATGTTCAGAAGAAATACTGAAAAATGCCTGTTCTATAACTTTGTAGAAGACACCAAATTTATATCTTTCTCCGTTGAAAAGTTAGTGTTGGCGCCCTCTATGCGGTAACAGGTGGAACTAAAATTTTCTAATCACAGCATGACTCGTATTATTTACTATAATTCTTCTGAAAATACCATTGAGCTAAACCTAACGATTATTTCACAAAAATGTTTAGTTCGTGTGAATCGAGTACTGATACACAACCATGCACTATTAGGCCCCATGCAAAACTGACTCAGACATCACTTCGTTAAAAGTTTAATAACTTCTTTTAACAAAGTCGGATTTACTTGCAGTCTTGGACTAAGTTGTAGACAATTCAATTATCCTTCTTATTTTCACTTACAGTGATAATACGATGCATACAGTGCCACCTAGCGGCGAAAATGCATGCTGGTGGGTTTTCTCCATGTAAATTGTTGAAAATTCCCATACAAATTTCAGGCCCGTTGGTCCGGTAGTTAGACTTGTCCGATTTGCTTCAAATTTGGTGCAAGTACTCCTGGTGGGACTAGGAATCGACGCAGAGGTGGGCCGATAGGGGTCATTTTTTCCTGTTACCCTACTGTGCACCCAGTGCATTAACGCAAGTGACGGAAGGTTATCGAAAAGTTTCGTGAAAATGAAAATTCCAGTAATGATGATGATTTTCCCAAACGGTTCGTTTTCATGAGGTTTTTATTTGTTCATTGGCATTGGGATTAGCGATAATAATTCAAATCAACAATACTACTGGGAAGTCACCTTTAGAAAAAGTCGATGTCGAAGTAAAATTTGAAACTATGCACGCATGTACTTCAGAGATAGCGTGATATCAGGAGCTGCGATTTCATTTCAACGCTTTTTTGTGAAAAAGGCGATACTTACAAATGTAAACATAGGGCTTTTTTCTTACATGCGAATGAGGGCTTTGAAATGCAACAAATTAACCTAAAAAATTTGATTCTACGATATTGCTTTCTTAAACTACAGCAAAAAATACAACGGGCGAAAGTGTATTTTTGTTTGTTTATTTAAAGTTTCGCCCTCCACGCTCCATGCAAACAAACAGGGCGATACTTTTTTTGCTAGCAGTTTAGAAGCGAAACTGTCATTTTCGTATTTTTTTAGGATTATCAAGCTGATACCAGCTGTAAATAGTAACAATGATCGCTATTGAAAAAAAACCCGGACGAAATCGGTGGTGTAGAACGGTAGTTATTGTAAAAAAAACGTAAGAACGATACTTCAATGCTGATAGGTGGGACCGAAAAAGTAAACAATCGCCAAAGGGGCGATACTATCATTTTGTAAATTTCAATAGCAAAAACAAATTTTAATTTGATAATTTCAAATACTTTATGAAGTTTTGGGTTTCGATCACTGAATCATGCAATCTAGGATGTCAAAAAACACAATAGTTCTTAAATATGAAATAAAACCAAGTCTGGAAATATTCACTGTTGATTTTTTTTGAATGGTATTACTGTTAGTATCGCCCTTTTCAAGAAAAAGCGTTGATTTCTTAGTTCTCAGTCGCGTTGGAAATTTGAGTAAAATATAAACTTCAAATCGATTCAAAAAAAAAAATAGAATAATATAGATATTTTATTAACATAGCATTAACAATAATTCGTTGGTATGTCTATTTTATGGGCCATTTTTTCGCTTTCCCATTGATTTGGTTTGAGATTTCTAGCACTGATGTTGTTCTATGCTGATTTGAGCGATTCTCTGAGTCCTGCCACTATCCCATGTAGTATGTGTTATCAAAAACATCGCGAAGCATCAAGTTCTAAATGTTCTTAATCGATATAATATCCGAAGAGAGTGATAAGAGTTATAAGAAATGTCTCATCACACTGTTAGGTGGATTAAACACGTTTTTCAGTTTTAATCCAGTTTTTTTTATTTGCGTTTCTAACGTCGCGAGTATTCGAAAAAATCCGACGTTCAAAAAGTCCTCATAGGACCATTTTCGCATATAATTCTGAGCACACTCTGATAATAACGGAGTGGAAAACCGTCCACTGTCTTTAGCGCCGAATATTCGTTTCGTCTGACCATTAAACGCAGTGTAAAGAAACCAGGCAGTCAAAACGTTGAACACTTGTACCAGAAGAATTTCTTATTTTGATTCGATTGTTTCGGATATAGTGGACGCGTTGCTCTTTCGATAAATGAGCACACTAATGAATAAATCTAACGTGCTTGGCGGCGCTGGTAGGCATTCGTTTCATTTCCACTGTATTCAAGATGGTCATATAGAAATTGTCGCGAATATCACGCAGTAAGATAGATCAGTTATCAGAATGAAGACAACCCCATGGCATAGCGAGGGAGTTGAAGTCTTCTAGAACTAGCTAAGGTGCAATCTGTATGGAAACAATATCAATAAATCTTTGTCTATGATTCGGATTAAACAAGCGACATTTTCCACACCGTGCATTATTTCTACAATGGGCTCGTTGTTTGCAACGACGGCAGTCCATGCCCCGCAGCACAAAAAGGCGAACAAATAGACGAGCCCTATTCAAAAGAACAAATTTTAGAAGAACAAATCCGGCGAAAGGCTTGAAATGAAGCTGATGGAAAATAAGTTTTCTTTTACTCCTCGATTTTTGCTGAACGCAATTGCTTGCATACCAGAATTTTCACTGACTGAAGCACAGGGATCGGGAAGGAGCACTCCTTATTTCGCAATTAAGGCCCTTCTCTACACCATCAATCTCTACTTCCCGGGCGGGTACGTAGACAAAATACTTTTTCGTACACGGTCGAGTGTTGTTTAGTTAGATTACGCGATATATCGATGATGTTAAATGGCTTGTCTTTGATCCGGAAGTAGACCATCTAGGGGCCGGTTTTATTAGATATAATTAGCATCGAAAATGAGACTTATCGGCATTATTTTTGCCAACGGAAAAATATTCAAAACGACCTCCACTACCATCCCATTAGTCAACACTATAATGCGGGCTTCAGTACCCGCGAAAGGAAGGTTTTATAACCGGGAACGGAAAATTAATGCTACTAAATTTAAAAGAATGGAGTAATTGGTACTTAGCTGTGGCACATTTGTAGTATTTGTATTCAACAAACACATTTTCGCTGAGCCGTCAGACATGTAGCCCTGTTCCAAATAGCCACTAGATATTATCAGGGAATTTTAATTTTCACTTACACACTCCATAGCTGAATTTTCGTCAGTACGGGGAGAAATCACTCCGAATCTTACTACCCACTCGGGAAAAAAGTGTTCCGCCGGCCCTGAGTCTATGTATATTAATTCCACCTGGCTCCGTGATTCTACAACGATTTGTCGTAGTTATTCTGTATTCGATGAAACACAGTGAATAATGGTTTGGTATAATAATAAAGGAAGCGATATACGAAAGCTTCAATCCCTGTAATGAGACAGCATAATATCGATTTTTCGCGATAGCTTCCGACTTAATTGATGCGTCTTGTTCTATGGAAGCTTTTATTCTATCTTAGTAGTTTTCCAAATGGAAGTTACTGTACATTCAAAGTGGTTGAAAATATTCCTTATTGATATTACTAGTTCTAAGGCGTCGCTCTTTATGAATAATGGATGCAATCCGTCAACGCTCGGTCCGTTGAATGCATCTCAACTATTATACTCTTTCAATGCTTTCCTTTCACGTTGTATGATGGCTCATGATGAAATCTTCTTGGACGTAATGCTCGTACGAAAATCACCTTTTAAAAAGTTAGAGAATAGATTCGCTGTGTCTGTAATTGTGTTTGCTGGGTGTCCTTTTTATTTTGTATTTCTGATTAGGGTTCAGAACGACGACGAGTAATTTTTCCAGTTGGTTAGCAGTTTGTTCCAAAGGTTTATAAGAGAAAATTCTTGTAGTTTTTTGACTAAGCGAAATACATAGTTGTCACTATCAGCTCTGGAACTGAAAAAAGTGATTACGGGTCTTGCTTAGCAGGTTTAGAATTAATCTACGCTCACTAGTCCACCAAGGTTTGCGGCCAACACATCTAGTCATAACAACAACGAACAACTATGATCGCTTTACTATCAACAAGGTCACAACAATCAAGGCAATCAGGATGTCAGATCACTTCACTTTTCTACATTTGTCACTAGACTGTGTAGCAAATTGATAAATAAATTCCTGCAAACTAAATTGATGAGAAATACAAGAATGGGATTGGTTGGATACGAAAATCAACGAAAAAATGGATATAGTATTAAACCGGATTATTAACATAACTCACAGGAGGCAGCAAGTATGTATGATCACGAAATGTGATAAAGAATCTCAGCAGCTTAACCTGAGTACATGAAAAATTAAACACAGTTTCTGTGTGGCAACTCGATTTACCCATCAAGCAGTAAAAAACCAATGACGTTGGAGAGCATCCGAAACATTGAACAAAGCTCTGTTTATTATTCGGCAATATTTCTATTCATATTTGTACTTTTTACACCGCCGGTCGCCATCTTCAAAATTTGGATTACATCGCTGTCAAACTGATCTTCGTACGCATCACAGCCATAGATCATACCGCAATTAAGTTGATTGCTTGAGTAGCTTTCAGGCATCTTTTTCAAAAGAAAAAACCAGTCCCACACAAGTTTTTTTTCAGAACAGCCATCAACCGAACAGACAAGCGCTTTGATCGTTCGTTATGCTTATCCATGCGCGTTCAAACGAATCATCCATCGCCGGCTTATTCACCACGAAGCGGGTCACCGCTATGCTATTGGTAACCTACACTGCGGTCACCGCGACTGTGCGATGATGATCGCGCTCACAGCAGTGAACTCGTGAACGAGTCACGTTTCTGCGTGCCACTGCACTGGTGCAACTTTTACCATGATCGGGGACCGAAGGCGCATATGATTTCAACCTGTTTGCAGAACTGGTATCACGCGACAAAGAGGATGTTGGCTGGTTGGTCGGCTGGCTGGCTGCACAGTCGAATGCGCAATCTAAACACTAAACCACGTCAATCGGCGATGGTTTGACCATCCCATAGTCGGATATCGTAGATCATTGACACCCCGCGCGCAGCTACCTTTCCCCTTCTGACAGCATGGTAACCGCTGAGGTGCAGTGCGGCGGTGCGTGCAACAGTCATGTTGCGAACTAATCGAATGCGCAAACACGTGGTAGTAGATACTGAAAGAGAGGTGTGCCAGAAATCATCGGATACCACCAATACCAATTGAAAAGGCGAAGAGACGTTTCGTGTATGCGTGTGAATAATGGGGCACATGGGGCACGATTGAAAGTCATATTGGCCATTCGCTGGGGGGCTTCGATCCGCTGCTGGGAGGCCATCTGTGCAAACTCATCAGCCGGTCAGGCGGCGGCTAGCGAAACAGATGAGAAATGCGGTTGGACAAAAAGGTGGATTTCTATGTCGAATCTGTCAGTTAGTATATACATTTACCTGGACTGTGAAATGCGTGACAGAAGCTCAGGTTACCTGCCAACAAGCGCAGTCCGAGCGATTGTGGTCTTGTTTGTGGGGGCTTGTGGATGGCGAATCAGTGGGTTGCTCGCGCGCTGCCCGCATCAGCTAATGGCGGTGTTGCCGGAAGGAATATGACTGAATCAATGGGTTTTATTGCAAATATTTTGCCATATATACCAACTCGTAGCCGGCGGGTTGCATGCAAGCGTTTGGTTTCATAATATCACCACTGTTGTTGGCGGCATTAGGTTTGGTGCACCACAAAATTAGACTCTATTGTGCGTGGAAATTTAAATTAGAAATATTTGCGTCACCGTTGGAACTGCTGGGTTTTGCAAATTCTCGTCCAATTAGCGTCGACAATTGGTAATTAGTGCTGAAAATGGTAAAAACGTTCGTGAAGAGAATTTTGACTTTGATTGAACTATCCGGTGGGGTGAATTTTTTCTCACGGTCTGAACGAATAGTTCACGGCTAATCACGTAACAGGTTTTGGCTTCGGAAAGAGCTTGAAATCTAGTGCATAATTTAATTAATTTTGATGACATGAATGACAATTACTAAAAACTGAAAGATTCCGAAACCAAAATTAATAATCTTAAAAATAGTGTCTTCGAAGATATTTTATAACATCACAAGTAAGAATAAGCATTAAACATTACACAATATTGGCTATACTTTTGCATGAATGATGAAATAAAGACCCATTTTAGTATTTACAATACAATCAAGCTCTATACTAGCATCATAAATGCATAAATACAGCTAATATGAAGCATACATGCTGAAAGGACCTTTAAAGCATGCACGCTTTACATAAGCTTTTAGTGCTATTATAAAGCAAATATAATGTTATATCTGACATATTTCTTTGCATTCGAGCATATGCAATACAGCCTATACAGCAAAAGTAGTGCACTTACCGTAAAGGGCGGAACAAGGTACTTCTATTCGATACTTGCTAAAAGTAAAGATCGTTTGAGAACCAACTTCCTTTCAAGTTAACATAGTCATTACAATACATTAGAAGGGAGTCAATTACGATTCTAAACAGAATGTTAATATTTCTCCGTTTTGTTCATCATACCGAGAAGGAAAAATAAGAAAGCGTTGTACACACATTACGGAAATGACAGCCAATTTAAGCTTTCTAATAGCATGTGTATTGCTGATACCAGGCTTCCAAATTTGACATTTACGCATTGGTGCTATATAATAGCAGTAGTAATGAAGACAGCAGCATAATATTTCGACTTTTCTGGCATGATACCATCATTATATCCGAATATATAGGGCTTAACGCCCCATTCAAACCGCCCTTAATGCAGATCTAAAACAGATATTAGGCTACGTTATAATCCTTATTGGTTACTTGGGGTAATACAGCACATCTTCTTTAAAAATTAACTTTTGTGATTAATCCCCCTAAAAGTTAATTTAGAGAACTATTTTTTAAAACTAATATTTAAAGACTTAGTGTCTTCAGTAACGTTGTTCTTCCCATGTTGTTCAGTAATTTTCTTCACAGATGGGTCAAAATCATTTGCAAGACTTATTTTCCATCAGCCTCATTTCGAACCTTTCGCCGAATCTGCTCTTCCAAACTTTGATCTTTTGGACCGGGCTAGTCTACCTGTTTGCCTTTTTTGTGCCGCGTGGCATGAACTGCTGTCCTTGCAAACAATTGGCCTACAGCGACTTATTGTAGAAATAAGGCAGGCTGTGGAAAATGCGGCGAGAATCATGAAAAGTTTTTCTACTGTTGAGAGGCTCCGCATGATCTCTCGACATATCCCGCATATAAATTGTGGGGACAAAATAAAACATTATTTTAAGGAACGCTACGATAAGAAATGCAAAAGAGCGCTACGCCACCAACGACGACCAATTTATGCGTTTCCCTGTACACTAAAGAAAGAGAGTGTGACCATCCCATTGTGGGAACATTTTCTAATGTGCCTATAAATTTCCGAAAGAGGAAAATCAGTTTTATCTCCTAAGCTTCCTCATAAAGACCTGAGAGTGTCCCTTGAAAGGTGCTGTTACAAAACCGAAGTAAGTGGTTCCTGGTCTCGGTAATCTTGGAAACTAGCAGGAATGTCCACATGGGACATCAAAAACCCCAAGTCCCTATATTTCAGTTCCTACATTTTCCCCCAGGTTTTACACAATGCATTTGCAATACGATTAAAGGTCAGACGAAACGAGTACCCGACGCGAACAACCGTGAACAGTCTCCTACTTCGTGGTGGGCAGAGATTGCTACGCGAAAGGGACTTTTGAACGTCGGATCGCCCGATTTTTTTCCCAATATACGCAATGCTACAAATGCAAGTGAAAAGTTTGATGACAGCTGAAAAACGCGATTATTGACACCAGGTCGTCGACGGAATAACGGACGAATCATCAGAGAAACAACGTTTCGTCTTGCGGCTAGGACCTACGTTGTGTATTCGATTCAACTTGTGATTGGAAAACACGGAACGTTCATCATATGATGACAGCTATGCATCGCTTTTATGCTAATTATTATGACAGTAATGGTGAGTGCAATCACAAAAGAAGCTGTGCTGCCAACATTCTCCCCACAAAAGTGATGGTTCGTTACAGGAGGCTCTCTGTTTGATGGAGCATGAAAAGTACTCATAGGATTTCCTGGAGAAAACATGGGAGTTTTTGAGTACTTTATCTGAAAAATCATAGTAATGATAATGAGAAGGCGGCACTTGGATTAGAATGATAATGAGAAGATGGACATGTAGGCATTAGAAGGTGATATTTATGAAAGATCGCGTAGCTTCACCGAGTTTTAAAATATTTCTTCTCAGAGGACGATCGAAAATTCGCAAATTTCGGGGAGCGATGGAAGTTCAGGAATATCAAAGGTATGAACAAACCTTGGTCCAAGAGAATGAATGATGGTCATGAATTCATTCGGGTAATATCTCGGGTCATGTACAATCATTATACGCAGAATGCCCATCTCTGGCGTATTGGGGTCGTGGAGAGCGGTATCTACGCTTGTGGTGGCTATTATCGCGATATTAAACATGTTGTCTGGTCGTGCGCTAAGTGCTCTAGTACCAGATCTCCCTTCGGCCTCGTTCCAGTCCAGTCCGAGATGCTATACCAAATTCGTTACTGAGACTTTTTGCATGTATCAAGCAACTAGCAGTTGGGAAATTGGATTCTGGGATGATTATGACTTTCATTACTTTGGTTTGCGATAAAAATGCACTGAAAAAAATCGGTATGGACAAGGAAAAGTTTGTTTCAACTAACTTTTTTTCCTTAAAAGTGCCCAACTTGAATTTTTGACGGTAGGTAGAGAACATAATTACCTATTTTGGAACATCCATTTCATCCAAATTGAAGGTAAATGTAAATCTTTAAAATCGATTTTTTCAGTGCAGAAGTCGATAAAGAATTTTTTCAATATTTTTATTCGAAAATTTAACTAAATTTGTAAAAATCACTCCTACTATATTTTTATAGGATTTGTCATTTTTAGACCATAGCCATTTGAAAAAAATTGGTAGAAAAAGTTTGACCCTTTTCAAAAGACAGTTTAGATCATTTTTGGAAAAAACCAAGTGTGCAAAGTGGTTTTTTGTGACAAATTCTTCATGTACAGAAAGTTTCATTAAAATCTGAGTGGATGCAGCCAACATTTTTGTTCAAGTTGGCGCGAAATTCGTCCTATGCATCATCACAGGACTACTTACCGGACACCGTCCGAGTAAATATTATGTTAAGAAAATTGGTAAGCTTACAAACGATACTTGCCGCGTCTACGGATCTGAAAGTGAAACATCATAGTATCTGCTCTACGAATTCAGTGCATTGATACAACGCAGACTAAGAGTCCTCGGTAAAGGAACATTGAAGTTTCTGAAACTTAAAATATAAAAGTTTTATTGAAAATGAGTATCGAAGAATTGTTCGAAAATATACAAATAAAGTGAAGAAAATTTCGTAAACATTGTTTAATATTTTGTTTTTCCATTGTCTGCATACATGGAGCTTTCTTGTCTTCAAAAAAGTTGTTTCAAGTATTCTTCTCAACAACTTTACTGAAGGCACCAAGTCTCTGAAAACTTTGCTTCTAACAGTATTGATCAGTAAAATATTTTTTTCCAAAAAATGTGCTGTGAAAGTTCTTTGAAGATCTGAAACTGCTAAAGTCGACGATTTTGTTGACTTAAGTGCATAACTTGTAAACTACACTTTGTGTACAAAATCTAGTTGCGCCATTCAATCCAATACTCACATATACAACATAAATATCCACGTATTTGACTTTTTTCTTAAATTTTTCCTAACTGCCAATCCCCAAAAGATGGTCCTTTAATAATTGATAATCCAAAAAATATTCAAATGATCAGAAAAACTGTACTGGAGGAGAACGTAAAACGTCTTTTTTCATCATTTTCCTTCTATTTTTCGGTAAACCATTCGTTCATTAGATAGGAATATTTTGCAACCAAGTTTGGGTTTACCACTGTGGAGCGTTTTCGAAAGGTGCTAAATGTCACGAAATTCATCAAAAAATATGTAGTCTGGCAGATGATTTGAGCCACCGAAAATAAAAGTCGCAAAGATAGAACATGCTTCGCAAAACCCGTTTCAAATATATTAGAATATAAAAATCGGAAATAAACTTCAAGCATAAAAATCGGACAGAGATCCTTCAGCATAAAAAAGCGCTTAAAAATTCTTACTTTGTAAGAATCGGATATATTTTTTTCCGGTTTTTTTTGCTGAAGGTTTTTTTATTCGACTCTTACAAAGTAATGTCCCAGTCCGTTTTTTATGCTTGAAGTTTATATCCGGTTTTTATATTCTAATATATTTGAAACGGGTTTTAAGAAGCACGTTCTATCCTTGCGACTTTTATTTTCGGTCGCTCATTTGTGAATGTGGTGAAATTTGCGCTCTCAAAATCATTAATGCAATACTGGGAGAAGAGATATGTATACTAAACCGAACTAATCAGAAACTGCGGGCCGAAACCAGAAAAACCTGACATAGATCAATGTCTGATGAAACTTTTGGTTACAGTACTTCGATGTCCTTGGCAAGCTTCCTTTTTTTGAGTACTTTGATATAGTGGTGACAAATTATGATTGAAGAGAAAACATAGATAAAAATAACTAATAAATAATAGAGTGAAACAGCAGTACATATCGAAATACCCCCTTAAAAGGAGTTTTTGCTATAGCATTTTTATGTATTTTATACAATGTTTTGGAAAGTTGAAGAAGTTTGAAAAGAAGTTTTGTTTTTATGCCAACTTTAAGGGGCTACCATTTGCAGAGTAGCAGGTAGTAGTAACTTAACTTATTATATTTTGGTTTAGCAATATATACCCTATCGATACATGTATAACTCATCGGGGAATATCCGGCTTTTTCATTTCGTCCCGCTGCACATCGCCGCGCTGGATCTCAAACCAAATCAGAACTGTTGGGCTTTTATGAGTTCGGAAAACTTTTAATACATTCAGTAATAATGCTCAAATTTCAATGATTCAACGAACTTCGCTAAAGTTCTGTTCACTTCCGCTGAATTCTAAGAATTTTTGGTAAGACCCATGAAAATACTTAACATATCAGAAGATTTATTAAAACTTTCGGAAAGGCATACGTACTTTAGAGAAGAAAAAAGAAGTTCATGAAAGTGCTACTAATATCTGGGATTTTTAAGAACTATGAATTTTAGAAAGAAAACTCGGAGAAAATTATAATATATTCAGAGCGTTTTGGTCAATTTCCACAAATCTTAGTAATGTACCACAGTATTCAGAGAAAATCTATGAATTTTAAGAACTTTTATTCTACGACTTGCAAGGACGCCTACAAATCTTATAAATTTCTGAAAATGTGATCAAGACTCAGAGACCGACTTCTAGTAGTTTCTCTGATTTTAAGAAAATTTGTAGCATGTTGAATCAAATTCCAGATAGTTCTGTGATCTTGAGGGATATTTAAAAAAATCTTCATTCGCTCTAGAGCTTTCGAAATATCCAACGGAGTTATGAGAAGTCGAAAAATATTAGCGTGAAATTTTAAGAATTTCAAGGAATTCCTACAAACTTTAAGAAAAATTTTATAAATTAAGGAAATTTATGAATCTGTATGTATTACAACGCAGCTCAGGTAATTATTATCATCGTAACTAAACAATCCGGGTGTTCCGAATGTTGAACGAATCTATTTAAATTTCCAACTTGCGCGATCTTGGGTCGCAAGTCATCCAACTTGTCGAACGCCCGTCGAAGGGACATCATTCACGATTGCACACAGTCAGCAAGTGTGGAGTCTGCCCTGAAGTCGAACTCTTTCAGGTTATCTGCTGAACATAGCTTTATAACACAACATTAATCCAAACATAACTGGTATCGCATCGGCATTCGCACTGCACTATAGTTATACATGCGTCAGAATTATTCTCTCATTCACCGAAAAGTCGTCATACGCGCTCCAGGAAAGTTCTGCTAACTTCAAAGGATTTTAAGGAACTTTAGAATTTCTACGATCTGCAAGAGATATAAAACTCCTAAGCTAATTACCACGAAAGTCCGAAAAGTTTCACAAAAGTCAACCAACAAAATTCAAATACTACAGAGTAATAGATTCTAGGAATTTGATAGAAGCCCTAACAGGGGACCTGAAAAAATCTTAATTTTACAAATATAAGAAAATTTCTCCGCTTTTTTTTTTCAAAAACAGATTCACGAAAGTTCTGCCAAGTTCAGAGAATTAATAATTTTCAGAGAGATCCAACACCCTTCAGCTAATTTCCACGAAACTCAAGAAAGTTCTACAATATTGAGGGAAAGACTATTATTGCATTGATGAGGTTTTAAGAAGCCAACCAATTTCATAGCAGCCAATTGATCCTGAGAACTTTATACAGATTTCATCTAACTTCTGAAAATTGCTCCGAAACACAAGGAAACTTTAGCGACTTCTACGAACTTCAGATATATTTAATCAAATTCAGGAACCATTGGGAAATCGGAAAAAAATCCTAGATAGTCCTAACAGTATCCAAAAAAATTCAAGGAATTATGTGAAGTCTAACAAACTTAAGGGAGTGTCAAGGGAACTTCAATGAAATTATTAATTATGTTGGGGATAAGCTTTGAATCTTAAATTAGTTCCAGGCACTAAACTCCAGCTAAGTTCTCCAAAGTCTTAGAAAGCTCTACGAAAAGTTGAACCAATGTCAGGAAAACCTTGCAAACTTTTGGAACGACTTGTCATACAAACAAACTTTTTCGAATTTTTAAAGTAAGATATACATCGGACGAGCTGTTAACAAAGTCCAATAACATTTTTAGTCCAATCTACTTCCATCCCGTGAACAGCTAGAAAAGCAAAAACGAAAGAAATAGGGTAAACAGGTCTAATACGCCCCCCTTAAGCAAAAATAGCTATATTTCACCATTCGACACTACGATCTTCTCACCAACTACTCTAATTTATTGTTATATTAGTTAGAAATTAGTACCCGTTTCATTTCTTATTAAAAACATCCTGATACAAGTACAATGAAACATTTTTCAAAGATGCCTAAATTCTAGTTTTTTCTTTCACCCAGGGCAAAATGCCCCCGGTGAAAGTGTAATATGCCCCACAACAAGAGGATGGTACGCCCCACAGCAATCGGTGAGTATGCCCCACAACAATGGGTGGGGCGTTTTGACCGGTGATGAGCTATTGTGAATACATGAATAATTCTACACACACAAATAGTTTTAAGCCAAGCTATAAACTATGATAGTAACTATAACATTCTAGTAAGCTACTTGAAATAGTTCTATCGAATCCGACTATTTCTAATTGGTTGTAATGAATCCGACTATTTCTAATGGTTGTAATGTAATGTAACTATTTCTAATTGGTTGTTTCTAATTGGTTGGAAAAAGTGGAAGCTTACATAAAAGTAGCTCTTTTGAAACTTTTGTGTATATTGTTGTTTTGCAACATTTCATTTTCATGAAACGATACTGTTATCAGTCATTTTTACTTATTAGATAATTCAGGAATCCTGAGAATCGAAGAGGGGCATTTAGCCCCGGTGGGGCGTATTATACCCTTTTACCCTACAGCTAACACTTGTGGAGCGCGCAATAGTATAAGCGGTCTATAGCAATAGCAAACGTCGGACTAACATGTCTTCCCTTTCCTGCTGCGTTCGGGCCTGGCCGGCGTCAGTATTGATCAATAAACAACTTAGGATAGCCAGGAGTTGAACAATGAATGATGACTTGTTATTCCCAGGCATTATCATCCATTGATTCTCTGGATAATTTCAGCTAGTTCCGATCAATAACTGATTTGCAACCAGTACTTGTCACCCAGGAAACGGGCATAGCGTAGTTGGTAAATCGATTGCCTTGTACGCAGCTCACCTGGGTTCGATTCCCAACTCCGCAAATAGACTTTTCTACGGCTCGTGTACGTACACGTCACATGACACAAATACTACTTCACTAGCTGGTGGAAAATAATAAAGCAAGACGGCAAAAGCAAATGGGATTGTTTTCAACCAGTAAGCTGCATTGGTGTTCGTGAGACTGGTCGACAAGAACTCAATAGGTTTAGAAATTTTTCCAAAAGAGATTTCTCTAACCTGAAAAGAGGCAAATGGCCCCAAGGTTAAAACCTCTATAATCAAAATAAAAATAATACAAAAGAATAATAATATCAAAATGAAAAATACTTGTCACACAAGCTACAGCAAGCTCAATGCTGATAGGGTTGGTCAAGGCAGAAGGCTTTACTATGTATATTTTGAATGCATAACAGCATATGACGGAAATTACGATTTCTGGCTCGTAGATGATATAAAAGACACCCAAATAAAGAGAGATGAAATCAGTTTCATATGAGACTTAAAGGAACTTCTTCCGTGTGCTCTCAACTGTAATCGTGATACGATGCGATGTGCTCGACCAATCGCATCCTACCTCTCTCCACAATTTCAAGTATAAATCTCTATAATTTTATTGCACCATTCCATTATGCAAGTGCTGAGTTCAAATATTGACAGCCACTAACTTGAAATATTTTGATTGGTTTTTCAATTCCAATCCTGCTCAGAGGTTATTCATCTAATTGATAATACACACATATCAAATGCTCAAAACTCGATTCTGACCGACTAGAAACAAACAGAAAACGTCATTTTTCATCATAGAGTTTTGGTCTCAACTCTACGCATTTTCAATAAAATATATTTTCAGCAAATATTGAAATGTATGCAATTTTTCGGGGAGCAAGTCTATGCTTTATAGACAATCAACCTATTCAAACTTAGCGTCCCATTCGAAAAATTATCCCTAATCCATATTTCTGAATATCCCTTCAATTCAGGCAGTTATTTCTTTTGATATTGAAATAATCTGACAAATAGGATCTCGGCTAAGAGATCAGTTACAAGATCCTATTCCCACAATTTCCCAAAAGTTCTCAAGATACTTAAAACAATAGGATCTTAAAATTAACTTCCAAAAATGATTCTGATCAATATTTTATTAAATTAGTCAGCATCAATTATTTTTGTTCAAACCAATTAATTTTGGTTTGGGGGAGATTTAACGCTACTGTGTTTATCACTACAAAAAAAACACGCCACTTACGGTTTAAGGTCAAATCACTACGTCTCAGACTGTACTGTCTGCAAACGGCATTCCATGGTACTCTACCTTTACTTCTGCTGCTAACAGTCATCAACCATCCAAACCATCACGTAGTTTTCAACATCGTCGGCTAAACCACTAACCCAGCCATTGTCCATTTAACAACGACTTCACTTAGTATCTCCAAAAAGATAAGCAGCACAATCAGCGACAAAGCAAACAAAGACTCGATCGTAATCCGTTGGTGCAAAAGGTAAGCAAAAACATCATCCCATAAGCATTACCCTTAACAGCGATGACGGTTTTGGCGTATATATTAAAGATAAAGACAAACTGTTTGTTAAAACTTGCAATAATAGACGTAAACCTGCTTTTAATATTCAATTAATGTGAGCAAATCAGTTAGAACTTAAACTGCATTCGGTTCATGCCATATAAGTGTTCCCTGTTCTAAAAAAAAATTGATAAAATATTACTGCTATCTTTTTTAAATTCCCGCTAAAAATTATTCAAAACCCAACGCAAATTTACCGCACCGTCCCATTCGAATACATACAGCGAACTATGACACTACCGCACCGCCACTAGACCCGAACCCGGTTGAAGCATTTCCTCGCTTCGCTACTACACAACCGTTGTTTTTATGTACTCCTATGTTTTCATCAACCGACTGCAGAACGGCCGCAATCCAAATCGCGAAAATTAACACACCTTTCTCTGGCCGTGTATTGGTACAAGCTTCGTACGTGTGGCTCATAGCCCGTTGTTGAAGTTATAATAAAGTTTACCCTTTTTTGTTGCTGTTACGAACGTGGTCCACGCACGCGTCTGCCCCAAACTGTCGTTTCTCCCTAACCCGCTCCGGGCTAGATTTTTAGGCTTTTGGACCATCAAACTTTTGTTTTGAACAACCACACAGACATTGAGCATTGATTTAGTATTTCCCTTTCAAAGAGCAAACATTGGTTCCATCATATCGAGGAGATAAATTCTAGGGCTATCCTTACTTTTGATCGGTGAAGGGATGAAGAGCAGATCCCTGCTCGAAGTTCGTTGATCACGTTCTCGTGCTGCGGAAGGTCGTTCGTCGAACAATTACTGCTCGTAGAATGTCAATTGTCGTCTGGTTAAAAGATTCTTCTTCCTCCACTGTGATCGATTATTCGTTCTATTTATCGCTGGTTCAATATGGCACACGAAGCAACTTGTACAACAATAGATCGGATAATGGCGTCTGGGTGCGCGAGCTGATAAAAAAAAATCTACACTACACTACACTATCTCTAGCGGGTGAAACTAGTTTCAACTGCACTTTTCACTTATTTCACCTGCATCCGACGGGGGGCAACCAAAAGATTCACTAAACGAACGGATATGCAGGTGACAATTGTGGTGGAGGCGACGGCGACGGTGAGGTTATTTCTCTTTCTTTTGCGAATTTTAAAGGCGCACTTTCATTCGACAATCACATGCTGGTTCGTGCCGATCGATGACTCGAACACGAAACCAGATCTTTTACACGTACTTGATTTGATCCAATCTCAATCACACGAATAATCCCTTCCGAAAGGTCGCGTGCGTCACATTCGCCATCTATGACCCCTCAAGTAGGGCCAAATTTTCACTTTTCTTTAACAATTAAGGATTTTTTTTCGGCAAATTTCTTCAACTTAAATTACTAACACTAACACTCCGCACATTGACCACGGTGGGGCTCGCGGGTAGTCGCACAATGCACAGCATGGGAAAACTCACTAATCTTGCACAATAAACTGCAGCAATGAAGGCACAACTGAAAGCATCCGGAACAACAAAAGTAGAAAAAAACACTCGAAGTATTTAACACACCAGCCACGCGCACAAGACCAAGCGATCGATAAAGAAACTCGATGAAAACTAAAGCGACTGCTAAAGTTTCAAAAATGTTTAATACCACGTCGTCGTCGGCGGCGGCGTTGTCGTCGTCGTCGTAGTCGTCGTCGTTGTTACAATCGAGCCGATCCTCTACAGAGCATGGGCTTCTTGAGCACTTGGTAGATAGGTAACTGCGCTGTCTGTGTGCTCACTTCCACACTCTGCGCGGCGAGATCTTTGACTCACATTCGGCTAGCAGAACAACCGATCGCTCTCTCAGAGCCGCTCACAGGCAGCAGTTTGGTAGCGGACCAGCGCAGCAGCAGTGAGCCACGCGATCACGTTCTTCTCTCGTTACACTACCAGCTAGATGGGATTGTTTGCCATTTGAGCTACCTACTACCCATTGGCAGTGGTAGTGCATGGGACGACAGTGCTTCGCATTGTAGCAAAGACACGACCGTCACGTTAACGTCTGTCTGATCGATCTTTAGCGATGTGTGGTGCTGTTGTTTTCAATTTGAAAAATTACTATTAGTTCAAATTATGGAATGGTCGTATATGCGTTAACTCTTACGTCCCCAACCCCCATTTCATTAAAAATATTAAATTTCAAAATAATGGTACTCAGCCAGGTTCCAACCAAGCATGATGCGGTTTTTTAGAAACGATCACAAAATTTGTCAAGTTTTTGGAATCAAGACCATCTTTCCAGAACTGACCGTAGTTCCGGATATATTGTTGGGAGTACTGGGGTTACCCCCCTTTCCGAAAAACGAAAAACATTCATACCGGTGTTCAAACCCGTCTTGTGACACATAAAACTTTATGATTTTGCAAAACAAATGCACTGGAAAACATTCTGAGGATTTTGGTCGAATTGGCCACACCCCAGGGTATTCCGGGAACCTGGTTCCTCCGTCAAAAAGGACACTTTTCGACCGGTTATAAAACCCACCTTGCGGCATGTCAAACTTCATGATTTTGCAGTACAAGTACAGTGGAGGACATTTTGAGGGTTTTTTGGTCGAATTGGCCACACCCCAGGGTATTCCAGGGTGTTCGAACTTTGCAAAATCCAGTATTCTTTGTACCGCCCTTAAACGTTCTTTTTACAAATTTTGTGGAAATTGTCTACCACGATTATTTTGAGATTTTTTCACGATATTGTTTAAAAACAAAATTAGACCTAATACAATATGTTTTCAAGGGCTTGTAAAAATAAGTAGAAATAATAAAATTGGGGGATCTACAACAGCTTCCCCGAAACAATCATTTTGCATAGTGTTTGCAGTCAATACTATCTCTACAGCTAATGCACCGTTCGACCTGATTGTTTTAAAAGACCTGTTTAACTTTAATACTAATTATTGAAGGGTTTTGCAAACGAAGAGAAATACAGGAATGGCGACTATTTCCTCTATACAATCAGGTACTTATTTATATCCTGAGTTCTATGTGATCGCACTGATAAACCCGTAACTCCCGAACCGGGAATCGGAACAAATAGAAACTCTATAGCCGATGAGACTCAGTTCTCATGTTGACTGTTGAGTTTATTTTAGCATGAAGAATACAATATTCATCCAAATTCAAATCTCCTTGTTTAATAACCAGCTATTGTAAATAGGAAAATATTTTCCTCGAATTATCAAATCAATTGATGGATTAGTTATGGAGATGAAAACATGATCTGTCCAGAGATGCCATTATGCCCGATTTATCTTGTACAGAGCTTCTAGACAAAAAACCAAACCTCTCATTCTGGCAGATTTTTTAATTATAGAAGTTAAATTAAACCAATACTTTGAATCAAAAACTCTATATTTCATAATATATTAGACGTTGAATAGCATTGCATTATGATGCGGAAAATCCGCTCAAGATTATGGATATACTTTTACAATTATTGTCTACCAGCTGATTTCAAGAATTACAATAGTTTTCTGCCCTTAAATTTAGTTTTCGAGTTAACCCAACTTTTTTCTAGTGCATGTAGGGTTTCAAAACTATTTTTCCTTTAAAACGGTGGGGTCAAGAAAATCGAAAAACCTTTTTTTTTCATAAAGGTAGGTGCTTTCCTTGCAGTGCTACAAGCTGCTCAATTTTTACCTTCCAATGCTCACTACAATTCTCCTGGAATATTTACAATAGTCCAAGTGCGTAGAAAACGTAGCCAAAAATAGTCTAAATTGATAAGTTTTATCAGTTTTCACTAATATTGCAACAAAACGAAGTTATATGAAAAATTCATTTTCCGTCGTCAACGTAAACGGTCCCTGGCAGCACTGCTCCTTCAGAGTTCAATCAGACTAATTGCAATAACTTCAGTTCTAGAGCTGATTATTGTAACTGTTAACACTCAAATGAAAGCCAATAGTCACATTTATTAGACTTACTTTTTTGTGAGCAAATCTTGCCTCAATCAAAAGTTATAGCTGTTTAAAAACATTGTTGTCCACAAACAACATGGGCATGAATGGGTTAATTCGTTAGGGATTCAAAGAGAAACCGGCCGACCGCAAAATATGACCATCGTCGATTCGAACGAAACTTTACAGTTGTGTTGTTCGGTTTATGAATCTCCATGAATTTCTCTGGCAATTGCAATATTTTGAAGCAAGACCAATTTTTCAAAAGGCGTAAACGTTTCTACGTGCATCAATTTCATTTTTTTTTGTTCGATTACTGTATTTTATACAGTAAAACTATCCGAGAACAAGTTACGGGGACTATTTCTGTATTTTTCACAAAAACAAAAAATTATGTCAAAAATTTAAATTGCAAAAAACATATTTTTTATATTTTTTTATATTTCGTCAACAAAAAACTTAAGAGAAAAGAAACATTTTGAATGTGAAGGCATGATGGAGAACTTATCGGTAAATAGTTTTTTCTAACTATAACACCTAAAGAAAATTCAACTACTACAACCAACACCATCAAACAGCCTTCGGCAACAGCTGATACACCACGGAGAGTCGGCCAAAAAATCAATGCCGGACAAACAATATCCACGGTATCCCCAAGCCAATAGTTATCAATTAACATATTTAGGGAAGAAATAAACAAGAAAGAAAAGGCCTATACTAGAGTCACTCGAAAACACAAAAGGCACAAAACAAGTAACAGCGAAAATCAAAGCTCTAATGACGACAACAGGGGCACAATTCATTTATTCATCTTAGCACCTCTATGCATCCCACCCCTTTTGATTATATTAATTAGAACAGTGTCCGTTACCTCTATTCAACACATTAGCTTAAATGGTAGAATGAAAACGGGAGCGTTGTACTCGACTTTTAACTTCGCTCAATCGCGAGTATTTTACATTTACCATGCCAAATTTTTATTTGTATTACTTCTTAGGAACGAAGTAAAGATGTTGAAACGTATTTAAGCGCATCCGCTGACTGTTAGCCGAGTTATCAACGAAATAGTGTGACATCCTCACCAATGAAATGAATAAGGGCTCGTCTACCCTTCAGGGTTACTATATTCGCAGATTTTTCAGTAAGGTCACAGATTTTTTTTTCACAATTTTTGATCACAGATTCTTTTTTACAGATGACAGATTTTTGGTATTTCCATTAAAATTTCACAGATTTCTATAGATTTGATTAAATTTTAATTTCTCACAGATTTTTTGGAAATTTAACATGGATTTTCATTGTTTTTTTTCTATTTTAGTCATCACAGATGGCAAAAAGATTTTTTTGGCCGATACACAGATTTCAATGTGGCATCATAAACTCTATTACGAATTCACTCTGAATTACTAAATCCTGGAGAGTATCAAGACCAATTTTTTTATTTTTTATTTATTTTTTACTGTGATATAAGACTAAAATTCACCAATACAATGCGTTTCACAGAACGTATATCATTTACAACCGCCACTGTATATGCAGTATGGGGAGAATCATCCGGCGTAACAAGACGTAGGTACACTTTTGCTCATTAATACGAAGCATATTAAAATCTGCAGCTCCTGTCTGGATAACATATTACTATACACCAGAGTCAAAAAATGTTTTAGACATTTACCAAAATCATGCGAAAATGAGGAGATTCAATTTTATTATTTCCTCCGCACATTCGTTTTCGCTTTGAGATTGAAAGCGACATTAGTCTCTTCGATATTTAACACTAACTAATACACGTCGCACGTTGCTGCGTCTTTCAACGAAATAAGAGTAAAACAAAATTTGTTCCGAAGCACCATGGGGGCATGATGGGCAGATAATCCCCAACCAATAGCACTATTGGTATGCATATTTCCCATGTTTGCGGAATTCTAGTTACAGTTCTATGATGCTCATTGCTATAATTTCATTTGATGAAAATTAAGATGAGAATCAAAATTGCCGATTTAAAAATAAAACGAGATTGAATTTTGGCATTGTCATAGCAAAACGAAAGTTATGCTACTCCCTTCCATAGAATCGAGACAAGATGCCGGCTTTGTCCGTTTTGTTTTGTTTAGCATGTATTTAGTAATGAAGGAGACAGCAAAAAGACGAAGGTGAATCTAGTGGGTTTCATCATTCATTGAAAGGATATGAGAATTTTAGACCCTGTGATACATTGTCACAGTGAGCTGAGACAATCAAACGTCAAACGCTGGCATATCTACGAATGTTCTTGTTTTCGATCTTTTAGTTGGCAGTTTTGTCAGTTGCATTTTTTGGCAAAGCTAGACATATTTTTTTTAATTTCTTCTTTCGCAAGCTATTTGTGGATGTGGCATAATGTGGGGACCTGTCATCGCTTCCGGTAACAATGGCGATAATCGATAAAGAACGTTTTCAGAAGCGGCAGTGTGATTTTTCTCATACGCTCCTTCCCGCTCTCTGTCTGTGCTACTGGATAAATAAATGTATTCACACAGATCACCCAGAAAACTTTTAGTATTCGATGGGGTATGGAAAATCGACCTCTGCACAGTATATGAATGCAAAAGCTGGTGAAAATTGAAGACTCCTGCAATCGCTTCGAATCCAACACCACTGACTTCCTGGACAACTATCTTTGAATAATATGATTCATTTATATCCTTCATGAGCGGGGACCATTCATAATGTACGAAACACTTTTAGAGGAGAGGGTTCGGCAAAATTTGACAAGTTGTGATATATAGGGGAGGGAAATATTCTAGAAGGTTTCGAAACGCGTTTTTACTAATGAATTTTTTTTAAATAACTTTGTTACGTTCTAGGGGAGGAGAAATAATGAAATTTGTTGTATGAAGGGAGGAGAGGTCAAAGTTTGGCGCTACGTTATTTATGATGGTACATAACAGTGAAAAAGAGCGATAAATTCTCGTCCAAAAGTCAAGATATTTTCTTTCATGCATCCAATAATCCGTATTATTTATCGGCTAATTATTAATTCGATGCTCAAGCTGTTGGTATGTATAATCAAATATCACAATTAACCGCGTATTCCAAGGAATATGTAATCGAGAAGAAATAATTGAACAATATTACCCTAATACTGTGATAATATACAATGTTATTTTATTATCGTTTCACCAAAAACTTTAATATCTTTTAATAAGTCAAAGTTTAAGAAAGCCAATCAAGAGTGAAATTGCTCTCACTTTTGCTAAACCGTATTTTATAGACATTTTACCAAAATGATGTATTATTCAGTTTCATGCCAATTATTTAAGCGATTTTGTTTTTTTTTAATGGATAAATCTACTTTCATTAAATATCTGTAAAATTGAACATTGTATTTCAAGTATTGTAATAGATATGTACAGCATATCGAACGGTACCGAGAATAGTATCACGCACAGTGAACCGATCACATATTCTGGGAAGGACTTGCCAGGACTCACCAAAAATTACGCAGCGCCTAATAATCGGAACGTGCAATGAGGATCTATTTCGTGCTATGTAATATTTATTTAGAGGAGAGTGAGGACACTCGATCCTTGGAGATATTTGATTCCTCTGCCATATCACATAATCTAAACACAAAATGTTATCATAATATAAAAAGAAAATTACATGTTTGGTAGTTTACGATGTTTAAAAAACAAATCAAATGTATTACATTTGTTTTAGAAAAGTTGCATCATATTTTTGAAAATGCGGGTTAAAATTCATCTCGAAGATCTTTTTACAATTTTTTTGAACGATTGTACGAATTCGTCAAACTAATCATTTATGAATATTTTCAACAACAATTACTTTATAACGGTTTTTGTTTCGAAAAACGCGTTTATCGAATGGATAGTTATACAACTTATACAAAAAAAAACTAAATTTCGTTCACCTCATACAACAGGTTCTTTTGATCCCTGTAACACTGGGTACTCTTGATCCCTATCGTCAACTCTCACATATACTTCCGAAAGGTATAGGAATAGAAATAATCACTTCCATAAAGTACCTGACAGTATAAAATGAACTAAAATATTTGTTTCGCGAATGTTGATAAAAGTTATTGAAAGTTGGACAAGCCAATCAAACAGCATTGATTTACCGTAAATATCTGGTTTCACTTTCTACTGGTATTAGAGTTTGTCGTACATATAAAAAAGTAGTCTTATTAGTTATTTTTTCAGGCTAGGTAGTTAGCTTAACTTTCGATAGTTATAGTGTGCTCTGTTTGTTTAGCCCTAGTAGGCAGGGGATCAAGTTATCACACGCTGTTATAAAAACTTCATTTTAACAAGATTTTTAAAACTGTTCATATTACCAACAGGACATGGTATTCGGATTAGCATATTATTCACAGCTCTTACAATTCGAATTGTCAGCAAAATGACGATTTTTGCAATCAAATTATGTGAAAAAAACAAAAATGGGATCAAGTGTACTCACTCCCCCTACTGTTCTTATAGATTACAATACTACTCATAAAGTCCCGACACAATATCACCCATCTTAGATGCCGATCACAGTGATCACCTTCCATACAAAACTCGGACAAAACCTCAAAGGTGGATCGAATTTGAAGAAAACTTCAAATTGAGCCAATTTTGCGGCGCTGATTTCATATTTGAAGTTAATTTTTTGACATTAAAAATGTCTTACTCCACTATCTGGGGCTAGGTGTCATTCTAAAATCTAAACTATCTCCCATGTAACGAAACTATGTAAGGTTTGCACGCTTATAACTCCGATATTACTAGATGGATTTTAATCATTCATACACCAACCGATTCAGAAACACCTAACTTAAATATTGGTAATAATTTAATATCTCCCCAATAAAAGTAGACTTTTGGAAATTGGTAAAATTAAAAAGTTCACAAAAAACGGGAAAAATACCATTCGTGAGGCAGATTTCTCAGACACAGCCGTCAAAAGAGGGCAGCTTAGTTGCTCAATGAAACACGAAAAGTCATAAATAGAAGCAACGCATGTCCGTTTAAATCAGTTGTTGCTCTTATCCCACACGAGCAACGTCGTCTCCGGGCGATGCAATAAGCGCTATCGATTTTCGGTAACGTTGGCATTTGCACACACTCGCACCTAAGTGACTAAACCATATACGGTTAGTTTATAAATAGAGGTGACGCGTACCCGTTTGAATCAGTTTTTGTTCTTATGTCGAACGGGTAAGATCATGGCTGCAGCGTCTGGGCACTACAATAAGCGGTAGACGCTATGCATTTTCGGCAGCGGTGGCCGTGTGCGGATTTGTCGGGTACCAGCGTGGTGTCACAGAATGATTTGCAAAGTGGGTGGGCGGGGTGGTTTGGATTTAAATCAATACGGTGTGTGTTGCTTAAGAGTGTTGCGTTTGAAAAAAATATATTTATTTTTATGCATGCGTGTGCGTTGTAACTTGTTAATCCATGTTTACGGCGCGTTGTAGCTGCGTAGGGTAAAGAGCCAATTGGTTTTCATGTTTCATATTTCGGTTATATGTTTTTTATCAGTAAGGCATCTGACAACGTGCTTCTGTAGTTATTGCACTGTTCAGCAGCGTAGTATTTTATATAGGAGAGTACACTCAGGTTTTTTACGCGGATTTTGAAATTTACGCGGTTTTCATTAACGCGTTTTTTTAAATTTACGCGGTTTTCATTTACACGGCCTGTATCCCCTGCGTGAAAAATCTGAGTGTAATTGCATCGGAAACAATCACATTCCCAGCAGAACTTTTTGTTTTCTAATTTCAAACACTTTTGTTTCGTACTGCACACAACGGAAAATTTTAAAACAGAACTTACCGTCCCAGCAGCAGTTGAAGCGGGTGTTCTTTTTCGATTCAAATTCAAGCCATGTCTTAAGCGTTACTGGACTTAAAATTGTTTTCCCAGTTTAACCAGTCAGAATATCTGTCCTACCCTATGTATTTAAAACACAGTTCTAATTGCGTTTTAAGGTATACAACAAATACGGTTGGGTATACTAATTTAAATTTTAAAATAAATCTGTTTTAAATTATGAAACAAACCGCTGTACTGAAGATATAATTATGTCAGTCCTATTACCACATAAAACACCTATATAACATAAAACGCTGCAGAATTGGTTTAATAATACAATGTTTACACTACAGAGTTATAACACGTTTTAATAATTAGCAACAAGAAAAATGTCACCAAGATAGCATAAAAACCCGTTTTAACTGGTAGTGCGAACGTTGCATAACAATGTAATTTATCAAATAATTTCATTTTTCCACCACTAATCGATCAAGAAATACTTACACTTAAGATTGTTTACTTAAGTTCATTAGTACATTATTGAAAATTTAAATGGAAAATGAAATTTCATAATTTATGGAGAATCTGTATATTTCCGTTGGCGGGCGTGGGTTTCCTCATCACAGCTCTCAATATGGAACTTTTCTTTTGAATATATTTTCTGGACAGACCAGCCTATTTTTACTAGATGGATCAGCCAAATAATGCCAATCACCTAGTGAGATACTTGATTAATTAATAGATTACCGTTAAAAGACCTTCAATAAATTATGTTTTAATGGGGAGGGTATATAGCAAATTGTAACATATGAAAACAGGCGAGTGAACAAGAACGTGTGTCGATATGTGTGATAGATAAAAAAGCTATATTTTTAATGTCACCGTGGTCGTGTCCTGTACACAACCCTTTAATTTTTTTTATCTCAAAATTTTGGCACTTAGCGTGGTTTGAAAATTTAACATTTACGAATATAAAGTAGCGTTGTTAATTTTTAGCAGAATGCACAATTTTTTCAATTGTTTATAACGCTGATAGACATGAATAAATTATATTTTGAACCCTGTGTAATCAAACATTACCAAGTGTCTCCTTCATAAATATCCTGAAAAACCACCATATTTCATACCTCGGGACAGAAAGGGGCAAAACAAGACATTCATTTTCGTAAAGTACACAAATTTTCAAGCATCATTAACTACAAGCGACCTTTCCGAACTGTTTCAAAAAAAGTACAGCCACTTTGAACATTATAATTTTAATTTTATGCACGATTTATTATTTGTTCACCATGTCTGAGCGAGAACAAAGGCTTGTATCGACTAAATCGAATGGCAAGTATAAGTCCAGCGAATAATATTTTGAGATTTAACCTGTTAAGAAACAGAGAAAAATGTTAAATCATGAATAATCCAAAATTTAATTTTAAGGTTTTATCCGGCTGGGCGACACTGTGCTGCGCTACGACCGATCGAACCTGCTATTTTGCAGTACACACAAGCAAATCATTAAAAGGTAGGGCACTAGCTCGCTGGTTACCCTAACCACGCCGTATGACGACTGACGATATCCACACGAGAATGGGTTACTACGAGCGATAACTACGGCAGTTAGTCACTCACGGTGCGCGCACATGGTGCTGCAGTCGTCGTGGGTTCGCTGATATCTAAGTAGGTGAGATCAGCAGTAACGAGGTGTCAGATCAGAGCTCTGAGAGTGAGAGTGTTTCGCTTATTATTTACGCTGGGTTTCTGATGTATTTGCGGTTTGCTGATTAAGAAGCTAAAGTTTGGTTTAGGTATTTATTATGCACTTAACTTTTCAGTTCAACGCCATCTGCATTGTTCAGGGCAGAAATGAAGATTTGCGATTCCCCCTACTGGGGAAGGGGATTATGGCGAACGGCAAAAATAAGATGAGTATGTATGAATGAAAAATCTTGGCTTTTTAACTAGCGGCTAACGGAAAATCACAACAACGCGACATTGTGTTAGTCATTTCTTATTGTTTTGCCTCTCTCGTATATTTTTAATTGCAGAGACTTTTAAAATACGCCTGCTGAGATCTCGCATTTGTATACTACCGCCGCTCCTCTACGCCCGGAAGTGGTTTGTTTGCCCCGAAATTCGCTGCGATTATTTATTTTTCTCCATATTCAAACGTAAGACCGACTCTATACTAACGTTGTTCGACTCTATACTAACACATTCCGACTTGACGTTGAAATTCATCGAACGAACTGCGAAATTTCCATAGAGTGTCATGATGCCAATTATTGCGTTAATCGAAACTGTATTTTGCAAGAGGTTATATTGCATAAGAAAGTGCATAATAAATTACTTGATAATTAGTTGATTTAAATATAAGACCGGCGAGGTTTCTTTATTTTACATTTTTATAAATAACTACACACCTAGAAAATATCGTGTAAATTTACATCTCCTTGCGCTGACATATACGAGCATCAAAAATGACTTAGTTTTACGTGGCCGTTTAATTTCACATGACGTTGAATTTCGTAAATCACGTAATTTTACTCCACATATGGCGTTTGTTCTGAATAGTAGTAAGTGTAATTTTCATGTGTTTCATGTAAAATTAAACAGAACACGGTTATGTTTCGTCATTTCGTGAATTACGGTTTGTTAAATTGTGTCTTGCTTGCAATTGCGTCAACGATAAAATTCAGATTTTTTTTTGCGTGTAGCTCTGGTTTGAGAGTTCAGAGGGTAAAGCACTAAGTTTCATAAGCCACTCGTCATGTGTTTGAACCGTTACCGTAGGAAGATTTTTTCGAAACAGTAGGATCTTCGCATTAGCCCTGCATTGTCCTGTTTTCTATGTAGTGCTAAGATTTTGCTTTCATAAATAATTTGCAATAATTTACGATATATAAGACAATATGCAAAAGGCAAACTATAAACTAAATTGACACAAAATTTGCAATCAAACTAGACCTTCTGAAAGATTTCAGCGCCGATTGTTAGTGTACGGGATAATCAAGGAGCAAACTCATTTGTTCAACGATCATATCGATAATGCATCAGCGAATCAATGGCAATCCTACACTGGCTGGTGTTGCCTGGTAGTTATAAAAGAAACCACATAAGTATGAATGTGATGAATATTATGCTTACCACAGACCTTTATAAAAACACATCGAAGTGTGTAGAATCGTCCAGTCATTCCTGGGTTAAAAAGGTCAAAACCTGTTGTCGGTCGAGAACGTAGTACCACATGATGTAAATTTGGCTGTTCACCACGAGGACCATGTGTTTGGTCAACATTTGTTCGATAGATCATAGCTCTTATCTTAAATATATAAACAAAACGATTTTTTTGTGATGTGCACTTGTACAAATCCGGTATTTTCTGCCGGTTGATGAAGGATCCATTCTCATCATTTCAAATGCGTGGTGAGAAGATATTCTTAGCAGAATTTATTTGTCATGAAAATAGTTTGCACTTTAATGGTTTGCCAAATTAGTGAATTTAGACTATTTCGGGAACAATATGTAAAATTTTCATTTCATACAGTTCGTCTCAATTGAAACTTGACAGATTATTGTTACTATGTTTTAATTCCCGTAAAGTTCCACTATATCGATTTTGTTGGTTATTTACGGCAAATTGATGACTAAGAGAAACGAAAACTGAAGCTAGGCAGGCTCGTACGGACATGTTTGAAAGAAAATGTGAAGAATATTTTTCCTTCTGTTTACTAGAAGTCGGGCGTTCTACCCGAGCCTAGTAGCATGGTCAGTAAGAGAGCATAACTAATTGTCATGTTTTGCCAACGACGCATGTTTTGCCAACCGCATTGGCAAATGACCAAATGGTTAAAGCCCCAATAAACAAAAAAAAATACTCGCCACGTTTTTAGTTAATTGTGAGCTACGGAAAATTTAGGAAAACTCCGAGAAAATCTTACGGTCTTGAGAGATATATTAAAAATTACTGGGTATTCCTTAGAAACATCAAGAATATTCTCCGTAATCTAGAAAAGTTTTACGCGCTTCAGGGGATATATATGGATCCTACGACAGTTTTTCGAACTTAAAGGGAATTAATTCGAACTTCCATAAAATTCCATAAAATAGATATATTATTCCAGCGAAGCGCTTCAAACTTTAGGGAACACTTTTCGAAACGTCTTTCAAATGTAAGAAAGTATAGGAATAGTATGACCAACAAACTTCGAAAAAACCCTACAAACTTCTATGAAATCTACAAACTTCACTTTACTCCGAGTTTCAGTTTTTAAAGTGACAGGAAATCTAGATACAGTATTTTGAATCTAGACAAAGAAGATCCGAATACAGCGAGCGCTGCGGCATTTGAGCAACCGCATTATGAAGGACAAGTCCAAAGGTTTTTTTTTTTCAAATTTCCAAAATTGTATGCGCTCTTTGGGAAATTACTATGAACTTCAGGGAACTACTACTTCAGTAAAGTTTCCTAAAGGAATTCAAAAATATCCTTTCGAAGCTTAAGATAGTCATAAGTCTTACTAAGATCACAGAATTTAAATGCAACTCAGGGAACTCCGCAAAAATTATAGAAGCTTAACTTTTGAAATTAAGAACAAGTGGGCATCCCTTTGTTTGAGAGGTTGTATTGTTGTGCTTAGATTTTGATCAAACTTTCAGTTTATTGCTTACGTTTAGTCATTAGTGCGGGGCACGGTTATATGAAAAAAATATTCAACTTTGCTACGTGTAATTTCTGTGTTCGATTCGGTTCCTAGAACAACTGTGCAAAATCTAAGCTCGATCAGCGAAACTATATTTTAATTCATAGTTTACACGGAATTGACTTCTACAAAAATAGTTGTTAAAAATAAATCAATAAGCAAGACTGCGAGACGATCCGCCGCTTGTAGAAAAAGTCGAGATTCGTACAATATTTCATTTTTATGTTCTAATGTCACATTTTTTGATCAAATGAATTCAATGAGTCTGAGCTGCGTTGTTATTTTGGGTTTCAAATTTCATTAAAAAAATATTTGGCCAGTATACAGATAAATTTCTTCCCCGACAAATATATTTCTACCACCTTCCAAACAAATTGCTTTTCGCCCGAAAACAAGCTTATTAATTGTGCAAAAAACAACCCGGTCAAACGAATGGTGCTCCAATTTAATCAAAATTATGAAAAACATTTCCTTAAGATGTCCAGAAATAAAACAAATTGGTCTTTAATCCGTACAAACAATGAATGGCACATTAGTAAACATTGTAAAATCATTTTTTGTAGTCTACATTTTTTTGATGAAAGCAAATAAATGCTATCTGAGAATGTATGACAAAAGGTCGAAAGACAGAATGTCGGATAAATTAAAAATCGAAACCTATCCCAGGATACCAAATTTTTAGCATTTCATTTTTTTGAAAAAAAAATACCCTTCCAGGAACGAAAAATCAAATATCATAGCCAATATATTCGTAGATAAAACTATAAACGATTGGTAATGTGTATCAACGATTGCTCGTGTATTAGAGTTCAAATAGCTTCCAATTTAGTAACTCCAGTTCCCTATTGTAAATATAGGCTGTCCACTTCTTCCATCTCCTATGATGAAGAATTAATACCGGGCAGCTATAGACTCATCCAGCTGCGTTGGTATTCTGCCATTTTGACGTTTGAATTGGGAGGAAAACAAATCGGTTGCACGGCGAATTGGGAGGAAAACAAACCGCTTCTGGGCTTGAGGGGAGGGCGGTAGTATAAAAATGTAAGATATCAGTGTGAGTATTTTAAACGTCAGATATCTCAATAACAAATGTTCTGCTTGCGTACAAGCCAAACGACGTCGTCTCTCCATGTCGTTTTCTCTTTGCTATAGCGCGGACTTTGGACTTATAGGCGATACGAAGTGCGCCGCTGCAGCAAAAAGCTGGACAAAGACACGCCGCCACGTACGTAAGGCGGCATCGCTAAACGCCGTCAGCCGGATCGGTAGCGTCCGTATATTGTTTCTAGTACGCTGTCCGGAGGTCCGACACTACCAGCAGTTACCGATATCCAAGCTAGGACCTCAACAATACGCTCAGCACTAGGCAGCGCAAAACAATCGCGTCGTCGAATTGCTTTCATTAAATTTGGTGCATGCAGCGCAGTACCAGCCTCAGTCGTCAACGTTTTAAAGGTGTGAGTGCGCATTGAATACAGCAGCGTGAGATGGTCGGGTCCTTGCGCAATTCGACAAAAGCTCGAGCCGAATATTAAAAATTATAGCGTAGAATAGATTCTCCACCCGCACAGGGGGCGAGGGCCCAAAACCGGCAAAAAAGAAGGAAAGGAATGTTTGAAGAAAAATTATGTTAATTTTGTGGAATAAATGTCCAATAATCCAATTTTTAGGTATTTGAAGTGATATTTCTGTAGATTTATTTAGTTGAAGGGTTGTTTTGATTCCAGTAGTTTTTCCAATGTACTCCGGGTAGTACAACAACAAACAGTCCCCAGTCTGGTTTCGGAAGCTGACTCATTACTGATATCTATTACGGACTCTGCCAGTAATAATAACCAGGAGTTGGTAGTTTAGTCGCGGTCTTTTGATTATTGTTTGATATCGTCCCGCGAGATGGAGTAGCCTTTGGTTTTTGCGTCTGCCGTTTCATTTCCCCCAAAATTTAGTAAAACTAAACCCACCCTGGGGTTGAGTTTCTGGTCAGGCAACCTTGAACGTGAAAAGTGGTCCTCATATGAGGACATACACTAATTACGTAAGGGCATATGGGGGGAGGGGGAGTTTCAAAATATCTTACAAATTCTTATCTGAGGGGGAGGGAGGGTTTCTCCTTTCCTACGTAATATCACAAAACAAGTTTAAAAAATTAAATCCATTAGGAAAATATTCTTTTTAATAAGAAAAGGGAACTATTTTCATTTGTACCATATAATCCTTGTATATCAAACAATATGAGTAATTTTTTGGCTCTTGGTTGTACATTATTCTGTTGGGGAACTGGAGTCACAATATGCCTTACAAGTTAAGAAGTGTTAATACCCTTCGTGTTGTTAGACCGACTTTGTTCTTTTCAAACGTTCGATTCAAACCCGCAAGGTATCTGGAAAATGTTCTAACATGCGATTGTCAAAGACCTTTAATGTCGAATATTTCCAGAGTGTGAACTGTATTTTAATTCAAGAAAATTCGAAGATGGTTAACTCGGAGCTATGCGTACGATAAGCGTCACAGCTGGAACTCAGATAATTTGAAGCCAGATGAGGTTATAAACTCTTTTAAATTCTACATCACAAGAAATTAGTTTCAAAGGAAGTGGAATATAGCAAAGCAGATCATGTGGACCAAATTGGAGTTACTGAATATCTGACAACAGTTATTCTTTCTACTGGGCGAGATTGGCATGCAATTAACATTCTGCAGGTGATTACAGTTAAATTTTGTCATGAGTTTTCTTGTAATAATTCTATACATATCGTTTTCGCTATCTTATTATTTGATGAATTAACAATTCGATTTTTTAATTACGATAATCATGATAAGATCTTATGTTAGGGGGAGGGGGAGTTCACCAAAATCTTACGAACTCTTATATGGGGGGAAGGTGGAGGTTGAAAAGCTCTAAAAAAGCCTTACGTAATTAGTGTACGGCCCCTAAGAGGTGGCGCTTAAACCGCTTGTTCAGTGATTCGGAAAATGCTAAAGCACGCAAGATCTGTAGCTACGTCTTGAATGCTACAGTTTAAACAAAGTGAATTGTTTAGCAATATTATACATGTAATTAAAAATGTCAAATGAGCCAATCATAGTAAGTTCATCATTTTCAAAGCAGAAAAGTAAAATAAATAAATAAATCGACATAACCGCCTAATGTGGCTACGCCACTTCGCTTTACTTCGTGTGCTGTCTGACGTCGCTCCGCTCAGTCGGACCTAAACTAATTGATCGACCCTACGAGGTCGTAAGCCGGGCAAATTAGCAGCTCGTGTTATAAAGAAGGAAAAACACCAATAAAAATTCTAATTGTTGCCTTTTTTAATTTAAAATTTTGAAGTAGAATACTTTGTTTCAATATAGGGGTCCCGTTTCAAAATTTTCTGCCGGAATTTTACACGATTTTTTAAACGTGAATATCTGCCGTTGTACTGAATGGGAAAATAAGATTATTACGCTATCCGATTGGAAATATGTACAACAATTTTGTATCCAATTCGGTAGGAAGTACAATTACTAAAAATAACGGAAATAATAGATTTTATGAAAGTTGTAATTATCTGATCCATGATTGGTCGGCACAATTCGTTCAAGTAGCAAGCGTTGCTGGGACTGCCTCTTTTTCATCGAATGAACTGCGACGCGTATAAAAAGGGAACACAAGAAAAATTCGCTAGTTTGTGTTCTAACGTTGTAAGCGTAGTAGCTTCTGCGCTTCATGTCAGCTCGCATTCTTGGATGGTAGGCAATAGACACCATGACTGCCGCCAGGCGCTGATAGTATTACATTCTAATGATGAAATAACGTGCCAGTTTCATGCATACACGGAAGATACAATGATGACACACCACAGAAAGAACAGAAAGCTGTTTTTTCAGAGAGGATTAAATGGATTGGCGATGGGGTGGTTTAGTGCGAGACCCGCGCTTCCTTGCTCTTTAAATTATATATGGCGTCAGCACGGTTGCCAGCATTTTTCGGAGAAAATCTGGCAGTTCAACTAAAAATGTCTGGCAAAATCTGTCACTTGACAGCGACCTCAAAGTCATGGAAATTTGGCATACATTTTGGTCTTCATAGAACTTGTATTAATCGAGTATAACCCAAATTTCCAAAATTTGTGTGTAACAACTTCCCTAATTTAAAAATCTGATAGAATAAAATATTTAACTTTTTGCTGGGAGCTTAAAAAACTCTACTGTTCCAGATAACTCTGGCATAATGGTAACCCTGCTGGGGTGTAATTCAGAATATTAGGAAAAATCTGGCAAAATTTTAAAAATCTGGCAAAATCTCTGGCTTGAACGAATGTGCCAGAGTGCACCGCGGTGAATTTATCTGTGTGTTTCCTCTGGCAAGCGGTAGTGCTGGTGCGATTGATTGATTGCGATTTCCATTAGAAATAACGAAATAGCTGGTTTTAATATAACCTATCAAAAGATAGTCAAAATTGTAGCATTCGCATTAACAGCCTAAAGTGTATCTACTTCACTCCGGTTATGTCTCTAACATTACCCACCCATCTTTTTATATAAAAATTCAAGTTCATGGTAGAATTCATTATTTATTTAACATTAACGCATAAGTTAAAATCGACTTTCAGTAATTTCAACATCATACCTTTATTCAAATTATTTTTAAATTTAAAAATTGCCAATTGATCTACGCCAAGACAAGCGCAGGTTTTAAAGTTGAGGAAATACTATCAGAAGAGAGTACGAATGTCTTTCGCTATTTTGTCCCTAAACCGCTATCTGAAGGTAGAACATCATTCTGTACGTATGGTCAGAAAGAGTTGAGCTGATTGGCTTGAAAGTCTACGGAACAAAAATTTAACAATCTATATCTATGGGAATCTAGCTTACAGTTTTCAAAGCACAGGTATATGAAAAATATACCCGAACTGCACACGGAAAAAAATTGTTCCCAAAATCGGGAATAAAGTTCCATGAATTCTGGAACAATCATGTTTTTACGATACGAAAATAAGACCATGGACAAAAATCATGAGTGTTATAATTATGTTCTATTCCCCTTCAGTTACGCGTACATAACGCTTTTATTAGTGATATATTTGTTTTGTTTTGTGAACTTCAGTCGCGGTTTCTGCCACGATAATGTCATGACAAATTACGAAAATCGCGACAAGTGTATCCCCAAATTACGAACAAGAATCAAAACCAAAACTAAACATGTCCAGCGAACAACCACCGCAACTTACCCAGAGGTTGGAATGTAACGCCATGTATATGTTTGCTGTGTACTATTTTTTTTCTTTGGGAGCATAGTTTCATGAATACGAGGAGGAAGTGGCAGCCCTGGCGAAACGGCCGGACGTGTTGTTGTTAACGTTCAATATTTTTCAAAGTTTTTCGGTGATATACAGTATATTCAACAGGAAAATGAAGTCAATCGTTCAGTAGGTCGTTTTTTCTGTTATGTTACGTGTTAGTAGATTGAAATATCGTTAGAAAAGTGAGGTTTTGCGTAGAGATTTATGGTCAAAACTTTGCCATTGAAGTGTGTGAAACAAGCCGCCAAAAATACGCCCGTTTGTTCCGCTTAGCGCCTACAGCGCCTCTGGACCTGAGTAGCTGATGCAAGAATTTAATGTATGAAGGCAAATTCTTTAGAGAAATCTCATGAATTTATTTACTCAGAGCTGGTGAGATCGTTTTTAATGTCATTTTTCAATTTTATTCTTTCCCAAATATTTTCCCTTTTGTAAATAAGTGCCAGAAGCAAAAATATCATTTTTCATTCTAGAAGTGTGAATATATTGCAAGGATCTAATTGATACGCAGATGTGTTCGCACGGGGCTTATTGTATATGAGGGCAGCCTCAGAATGTACGTGTAGAAAGAGGTATTCTTGAAATGGGTCGTAGGATGTACAGTAGAACTAACGCCTTTCATTTCCAGGGCTAAACATGTGTACATCTGTCGATGAAAACATATATATCATTACATAGATGCAGACAAGTTTCTTCCATAAAAGCACTGCCGGTCAGTGGTAGATGGATTGTATGCACACACACACAAATAGTTTCATGAATACGAGGTTTGTTATCCCTAATTTCAGGAACGTGGTCTTTCGTAAATCGATCAGTTTACGAAATCGTGAATTTTTGTTCATCCATTTATGAACGGATTTTTTTTGTGCAAGGAAAGAGATACTCAAAAATCACATTTTTTCAGAGAACCAATCGGCGATATTGACAATACGGTCACCGACGTGTGACTCCTAGCTTTTTTGGGAGTGCATCACATCTGTACAACAAATGGCTACTCGAAATAAAGTAATGGCCATTGGCCGATGAATTTGCTGCACAAAAGCCATTTATAGACATAAAGGGCGAACACGAAATTATTGCGACATCGAAAATGTCATGCCAATTTTCATATAATGTTTATTCATTTATTTATTTATTTATTTATTTCATTTTTCAACGGACCTCTAGGGTCTTATTGAAATAATTAACCTATTTGACAAAATTCTTTTAACAATTAACACAGCATTAACATAACTATTGCTGACAAATTTGAACAAACCTAACTTATACAAGTCAACAAATAAAAAAACGGGAAAATACCATTAAAATTTCATAATCACAAACGCTGCGTTCTTCAATGCGATCATGGATTCCAGGGTGCTTCAGAATGGTTTCTTCGGAATTCGCGATACCGTATACCGCGTGGCCATGTTCCCCGCGAAAGAGCCTTCTCCTTCATCGATGCATCTAGTTGAACTTTAAATGAAACAAAGTCGAGAGTTTTTGCGTCTTGCCAAACTGGAACGAGTTTCTTAACGGACAAAGGTATTCGATCATCCAGGCATGTCATTACAAGATTTGACACTTGTTCTTCGCTGACGTCGTTACCGATGTTAGAAAGAAATAGTTCAAAACAGTTTACGGATTCCGAAATGTTAGCATGTGGACTCAATTGCGTCGATGAAAACGGGTGCATTGTTTCGTTTTCAGGCATACTAGCAATGTTCATAGCTGGATCGTTCGAAGTTGCCAATTCCATTAAGCCACTGACAGACGTGTTCAAAAGTTCAATGCTGGACTTCAAATGTGCGATCTCCTCGTCATGTTTTTTTTCGCGTAGTGCATGAACGGATTCAAGAGATGTTATGGTACTGCGAGATCTCCAACACGTCACGGCATCTATCACATATTCAGAAAATATTCGAATTATTGCATGCCTCTATTTCATCCTCGGTTAAACCAGCGCATTTTTTATGAAATACTCGTCAACAATCACAAAACCCGTCAGAAATAATCCGTTCCGTCTTTCCAACAGCAAGGTCACATTTTCCGCAGATAACTTCCATCGTCACAGAGGTACAGCGGTCCCACGTACAGTACAATATAAAGCGATCGTTTATTGCCAGCAGTGTGTTATTAGGACAAATCGAACAAAGACAAAAGGTTTCGTTAGCAGTTGTTCGCACCGGTAGCTTTGCGGACAAAACAGACAAAAACCTCACTTGCAGAGTAAATCCGATTTATTCAACAACGGTGGACGATGAACATTTAAAAACACCACAGTTTGACGATAAGACCAATTTTCCAAAGCAAAACCAAAATTTTAGGGTAGTTTTATACATATATTTACTTCAAAAATCAAATGAAAAGTTAATCGATGGAACCTTGAGTGTAAAATTGAACGCATTTTCGCTTGATGCCCTCCATCAAAGTCTTTATAGTGTCATCCGGTACCAGTTTCTCAGTTTTTTTTCATTTTCATAACATGTCCTTCTCGTCTTTGACTGTCTTCTTGCTCTTCCGAAGTTCCCGTTTCATCATTGCCCAGTACTGCTCCACCGGGCGCAGCTTCACACAGTTTGGCGGATTCATGTCTTTTGGAACAAAATGGACAGAATTGGCCTCATACCACTCCAGTACACTTTTAGAATAGTGGCATGATGCCAAATCTGGCCAAAATAGCGGAGCTTCGTCGTGCTGCTGCAAGAACGGCAAAAGGCGTTTCTCGAGGCACTCAGATTTTTAGATCTCGGTATTTTCTGTGCCCTGTGTCACGAAAGGCTCACTCCTCAGTCCGCAAGAGCAGATGGCCTGCCAAATGAGATATTTGGAGGCGAACTTCGACATTTTCTTCTTAAATTTGTCGTCCACATAGAACTTGCTCTTGTCGGTGAAAAACTCCAACCCCGGAATTTGCTTAAAATCGGCTTTTATATACGTTTCCTCGTCCATTACACAGCAGCCATATTTTGTCAGCATCTTCTCGTAGAGCTTCCGTGCCCGAGTTTTAGCCGTCGATTGTTGCCGCTCATCGCGGTTTGGGAAGTTCTGTACCTTGTATGTATGTAGTCCAGCTCTCTTCTTTGCATTCTGGACGTAGCTCTGCGACATGCCGATCTTTTTAGCCAAATCAAGGCTTGAGACGTTGGGATTTGCTTTAATCATCCGCTTCACCTATCCCTCCGTCTTTTTGTTCTCCGGTTCCGGTTTTCTTCCAGCTCCTTCGCCGTGGTCCAACGTCAACCGCTCCTGGAACCGCTCCAACACTCTGGAGACGGTTGAATGGTGATAATGTTCAACATTTTTCCCAACTGACGGTGCGCCAGGTCAGGAAATTCCAGGTGTTTGGAAAGAATTTGTTCTCTCGACTCGCGTTGGTTCACCTCCATTTTCGTTGAATCGAAAAACACGACTTCGAGTTTGACAGCATGTAAACAATACACATCAATGAGAAAGTGTGCAAAATTTGGTTGATTTTTACCCAATGGTAAAAAAGTTATGCCCTGTTGAATGTGTCGCAATAATTTCGTGTTCGCCCTTTATCTAACTGTGCCTATCATTAAACTAGAACTTTCGGTTTGATCAGAAGACCCAGCTAGTGAATGATTAGAGTAGCTCCGTTGGCTTCCGAAGAACGAAGATATTCATCATTCCAGATACAACAAGAGCCAAAAGAATATTGGTTCTGAATCGAAAAGATCGTATATTCACAGCTCCTACCTACAAAACAAATGACACCAGAAAAAATAGGCATAATTCAAGATGCCATTAGCTGACTCTGTAATCATGAGCCCGACAGCTAGGAACATATGTTCAACCATTGTGTAGCATTATTTCTTCAAAAGTAGTTATAATTCGAACGGTATCTTATGTCTAGCGATGCACGGCATCCCAAACACATCCTCAGCTCCAATAACGATGTAGTTAACACCGGGTTCGGATGATGCAATTGGGCACACAAACACCTCGCTTCCAACTACAATGGGTTCGAGTAATTTATAACATGTAAACCAAACGCGGACAGTTATGAAAGATAACCTGAATAATGGCGGCAGACGCAAAGTTTTCTCCAACATTACAACAGTGTAGGTGATAATAATTGTTTATTGTTTTTAGTTACGCCAAGATTTTCGCTGTCGTTGTAATTCAGTGCAATGAATGTACGTTTACGGGCAATTAAATTAGGATTTGTTCCATTCAGCATGACTCTCAGTAGACTCAATTCTCATGAGATAGTTTAAATATCGAATATTTTTTTACTTATTGTCCATCTCGAAGCTTCATCAATAAGTGTTGGTATCACACTTAACGCTTCCTTCTTTGAGTGCGGATGATTAGCTTGACATCTATCAAAACATTCGGTAAGATTAGCCTCACTACGAAAAAATGTCAGCCAATGACGACAATGGCAACAATTACAGACCGATTAGAAACCAAAAAAACGCAGCATCATTTCTCACTAAAGCAGCCAAAAAAAATCTTCAGTTCTGTCCTGCGAACACGTATCCAACAATTGCTAGCAAACGAACACGACAGACAGTCCGCTGGGTGCCGAATGCATCCCATAACCACAGTTGGCAGTGGTACTGAATAGATACACAAACATTTCACGCTCGACGGCACCGGCTGCCTCAAAGGATACCCAAATGACTGTGTACAATATTTTGCGATTCGATTCGCATTGAAGGCTCGTATACCGACCCACAAAGTGCAACCATCGTGTCGGCAAATTGCACAAATTTGCGTGAGAATTGCACTTTCCTAAACAGCAGTTCTAATCGGTTGGAAACGTTGCTGTTCTGTCGAAACTAGCTCGGTGCCGCCGGCAGATTGCAAGCATCATTCCATCCATCCATCCACCCGCCTGACTGTGAGTGGGGTGGTGCCTTTCACTTTCAGCCCTAATGCCTATACTAACCGCACCTCGCTCGTCTCAATCAAGTCACCGCCGCTTACGTCTGTAGCTTTCATGCCAACCCATCCAAACGGTCGGTAGTGTTCTGACCGACGACGGACGACGATGACGATTGCCTTTGGGGACATATTGCATTGCTAGCCAATGTTGGCACGTTATTGATTTTTGAAATGTGCCTGCTGTTTTATTGACGTAATTGGTGTGCAGTTCAATGTAGAGTTAGCAGAAAAAAACTAGAGGTAGGAAGAGCAATTGAAATTACCGCCAAATGATGTGATAAATCGTTGGCATATAAAATTATAAATATCGTATCGTAACAATCCAACATCCAGTGGGAAAAGTGTTACACACTTAACTTTCTGCCGAATCTTAGCTTTTTTCGCATCTTTTGCCGAAATCTCAACAGCTGAGATCTCAATAAACCAGTTTTTAGCTGAGATCTCAGTAAAAGTGACGTTTTATAGCTGATACTCGGAAAATATTTCACCGAAAATCAGCTAACAAATCTCACTTTACTGAGATATCTTTTTCTAATTTTGTGATTACCCAGCTGTTGGGAAATTACCGAGCCGAATTGAGTGTGTAGAAACAAATTGTTAACTGTTATTTAGAAAAAAGGTCAAATAACTTAACATGGAAAACAGTAAAATTTAGAACAATTCATTCAATTGTCCCAACAATATATTTTACGTTAAACGTTCATTGATTTAAAACGGAACTAAATAATGAAATTTCAGCTCTTTGACGTCATCTGCCGTTCTCAACAAAAGCACGGCGTTATTGGAAAACTCACTAAAACAAAAGTTATCTTCGCTACACTTTTACAAGACACAGTTACAGACATGATGTGTGCTCTTCCGTATGTAAAATAGGCCTGACTCTGAAATCAATTCGCGTGTCAGTAAGATATAAGATACTAATAATGAGTGTTAAATTCATTTTTTTTACATGTTGAGAAAATCAACAGTTATGAACAGACAGAAAAATAATAATTTTAATATACACTTGATGTGTAATAAACTAAAAGACACTCCAATATTGAAAGAAAAGACGAACTTTTCACGCAAAGAATGAAACGCAGCGAAACTAACCCTCCACTGTAATCCTCCCGAGGAGGTGAATCAGCCAAAACATACATAATGTATGTTTTCCGGCTTGCTTCTTTTTTTACCGTATACTGTATGTAAGTAGGGTTCGTCGCGGTGCGGATGTGGGCGGTAAATGGATAGCCCGCACCGCAACCGCAAAAAAATATTAATACCGCACCGCTTACCGCAACCGCACTGCATTTACCGCACCGCACCGCGCGGTAATGCGGTAAATGCGGAAAAATTCTGTGTTTTTGAAAAGTGTGTTGAAAAATTATTCATTTTTTTGTTTAACCATGTATAATAAAATATAATAATTATTTACACGAACATTAACTTTGACAGACCCCTCAGAATGTAACATTTATTAAAAAATGTCAACTTTGCAAGTTTTATCAATAACATGCCGTTTAGATAAATACTTTCGAAACAAGGTAAATATTTGCATAGCACTGAAGTCCTATGAAATGTAGCTGTATTTCATCATTATACATACAAAAACGTTCTTCCGCAGCAATTAATAGGAAAACTTTTAATTTAATTATCAAAAATCGTTCTACACATAACATAACATGAATCTATCCCATTTCAACCGGTACAGAGTTGTTGAAGGACATTTGAAAAACTGCAAAAGATGTATGATTTACAGCATACAGCAGAAATGTTATCACAAATAAGGGATTTTAGGAACAAAATACCTCAAAACCTCGTATTTTTCAAGAAATGGATGTATTCTTATTCAAATACTAAGATTGCTCCCTTAAAATTGTATGAGTTGTAATTTTCTAATAGCTAGTCGAAATTTCTACCTTTTTATGTATTTTTTCTAATATTTTTCCATTATGCCAATGGCAAAAACTTCATCTGGGCTAACTTTGACACTTGTCGCAATGTGAAGGGAGGCTTTGAGAAACACAAAAAAATCGAAATAACCTACCGTAAACCGGGGTGACTTTGATCATCGGGGTGACTTTGATCACTCGAAACTTTTTTCATAGATCGCTTATTAAACCAGAATAGTCTACCGAATCATTTTAATTTGAAATGATTTTTACTCTAAACTTATAAAATACTGATTTGTTATACTTTTTGAGTATATTGTTCGGTTTTTGGGCACAAAAACCACAAAAAATTGAAATTTGACTTTAACTTATTTTTACGAAGCTTCGTAAAGTGTCTATTTTTTATAAAACAAATAAATCTCAGATTTAAGCAAGAGTAATAAATTACAAGCAAGTTTTTATTTTCCTTTAGGGTAGGATGTGCCATATTTACTTTCAAGAGTTTGTTAGTTTTAAATACATTTTTTTGTGAAACTAGTTGGGAATTATTTCAAGTTATTTCACGCTAAAATTCGCAACATTTTTTATTTTTTAATTTTCCAACGTGTTAAAATGGATGAAACATTTTGTAACTCGATAAAGCAATGAAATAAAACAATTTTAGCAGATTTTAAGGTTTTCAGCATCTTTTATTCTAGTTGGACACCAATTATACAATTTTGGTTACTCGAACTTTACAGTACATTGAAATACTTTGTATAATACCAATTAACATCTATTTAACTATGAGTATCTTTCCAGAATTAGTTTAAACAAACATTTGAATGAAAACCACTGACATCAATAACTTAATGTGGGTAAACATGCAGGTTATCAAAGTCACCCCGGAATATGAAAACGGACTTCAACTTGAAATCATTTTTGTTAAAATAGCTGTAAGCGGACAATTTTAGGTAAAACCATCCAATCTTGTTCTCCATACATCAGTACATGTTTTAAAAATATTAAACTTGAAAAAAAATGAATTGCGTCTAAAAATATGTAATGATTACTTCGAAAAGTGATCAATGTCACCCCGGTTTACGGTACACTAACTTCGAAAGCTATAATTTCAAAAAGTTACAAAATACTCCTAACTGCAAAATATTGGTTGTTAATTAACATTAACTCAATTTGGTAGAAAATATTCCCAGTTGGACGAACAATGGACGTATGCGAAAAAAAGTTATGTAGGAGGAGTCTTAAAAACGGACCGCAGAAAAATTCATTGCAAATTTACGCAGAAACCAACAGAGATAGGAATACAATGTTGAAGAACGAATGATAAGGTTATCAGCCCAATTTGGACCCCTCCTTATTTTGGACGCTTTTCAAACATTTGTCTCCCTTACTGCAGATTCTTCCAAATTCGTTTGGTTTGATTATGATAATTACATTCTTTGGGTTGTTTTGAAGTCTTAAAACTTTTTTAAGTTCATCTTTAAGTTCTCCAAATTGATCGAAATTTACAGTTGAGAAAATGTCATCCTAAACGATTCATAATTCCACGATTGCCAAGAGGAATCCGAAGAAATGATACATTTTTAAATTGGATTTGATAGTACAATTCAATTGTTTTTCAATGATTCGATTGTGCATTTTATATATTTGCACAAGGTTCGCTTGTAATTTTTTCAATGTGTTCAAAATATGTCGTAAAAATAATGATGGCAAATTATTTTGGACCCAGATTATGGATTTTATTTCTAAATAACAGATTATTTTATCATATTAGAATAAACAAAATGTAAAAAATCATGTAGCAATAGGTCGAATACAGATTATATTCAGATTTCTTTTCAAATCATTGTCAAGTCCATGGAAATTAGAGCAATTAAATGTTTATTATGTTTCCTTGTTGTAAGGTAATAAGTTCTTAAATGGTAAAAGTCAAAGTTTTAATTCACTTTTTAATGCAGACTGCAGACTTTATCAATTATTTTTTAAGTGCGGTTGCGGTAATACCGCGCGGTAAAAGCTCATTTCCCGCACCGCATCCGTTGCGTTGCGTTGCGTTGTGACGATGATTTTGGCGGATTGCACACTGACTTCATCATGTTTGACTGCTGATTATCTAATAAGAGTTGCTTAGGAAGTGGTAAGTAGGAATTCATACCAATCCGACCCATATTAAAACCTCAACAGCATGATAGCCATCATTGCCGGCCGCCCCCATCTCCATCGTTAACGGGGAAGGATAAAGGATAAGGTAGACAGGAAGTGTTGATGCTCCACCTACTTAACGGAAGGACGACGATTCATCAGACTCTTCCATAGGTGTCGCGGAGTTGGTGGTTTGGAAGGGTATCAGGTCTAGGATTCGCTCCAAGCAAACGATGCGACCTGTAAAGCATATTTTATTAGGTAGTTGTTTAGTTAGTCTTCGAGTGCACCATCACTCGAAAAAGAGATGATCTTGTTTAGTTTTTGGTTATTTTTAAACTCTGGGCAGCCGGCTACCGAGAGTATACTATGTTCCCTAAACAAAAACAATTTGAACTCCACACAGCCGATCGTGGGAGTATTGCCTGGAAAAGCTAATCTTATCTGCGTAATGGGCCGGATCACTATTTATTGCAACAGTATTTGGACAGAACTCGCTACTTCTTCTCTACGATATATTTATTGGCTTGAAAACTACCAAGTGACAGCATATTATACTGGCAAAAATAGCGCGAGATGTTATAAATCAAGGAAAGTATTTCTTATTTTCCATATCGGATTGTTTGTGGAATACAAGTATACGAGCGATAATACCGAACACTGAAGGGAAATATAAAGGATTGTTAATCTGATGCACGGGCTTGTTAGCAATAACGGAGCTTTAAATTAGGTTCATAAAAACAGACGCGGCGAATTTTCAATACGTATTGAGCCGTGTTCATAGATACTAGTCAGATTAGTCGTATTGGGGCTAATTTCCGATCAACTATTCATTTTTACGGCAATGTTTTCTCGACTAGATCTGTTCGCACCCTCTCATTCTGTTCGCACCCTCTCATTCTGCGGTCTAAGGACCAAATGTCATCAATAGACTTAGAATCGCGTGGAGGCATGAGATAGGAAACTTGTAAGAATTTTGCTATCCCACCGTTTGACTACCAGAATGGATGGGAGAACAGTAATACTAGCAAATACCGACTACCATAAGAGCGGTGCAAATTTGAACGAGTGACGTAGAGTACTGCACTGAAAAAAGGACCAGGAGTGCGATTTTACGAAGTTTTAGCTTCCGACGGCCCTACATTTTCTGACAAAGTGAAGTTCTTGAATGTTGAGATTTTTATTACTGTTTAGAAAAGCAAAAGTATCATAAAGCTAGTGTCAGGCCTTCATGAGACCTCAAGAAGTCACTTTTGGAGGTATTCGTAAATGTAGATTTGTCGGTAGACGGTTCCAAATATAATAGAAAAATACCTAATTTAACACAACTACAGATCACTTGCAACATAAAAAGCTTTTTGTGAAATTCGACAGCTCCATCTTAGGCCAATTCAATAAATTTCCTGCATGAAAGTTTCCATTTTTTAAAAACGGTTTTTAAGCCAAAGCTTTGGAAGTTAAACCTTGGCGTGGAAGTGCCGGTATATTAATATATTCTGTTACTTAGTGTAGAATTAGATTTCGTCATTTACGGCTAATATACAACCGCCAGAAGAAACTTAAAACGTTGGTACACAATCAAGAAAGGCGAATCAGAAAAGGTATATGTCAGTGATTCACTAAATACAGACTGGAAAGAGGGTAATATGGAAAACCTTAAGGTCCGCCCAGATTAAGTCTTCGGTACGGAACAAAACCTCGGCCTAGGAACTCCTAGCATGTTGTTAGTCGCCTCTTACGACATGGGAGCAGTTCCCAGAGGTTCTATTCTTGGTTGAAATAGTGCAAAAAGATTTCAGCCCGCCGGACACCACACGGCTTACTCATTTCCCGCACCGCATCCGCAAGAAAAAGTGTCTCACCGCACCGCAGTTTTTGCGGTGCGGGTGCGGTAAATACCGCGCGGTTGCGGTAATTACCGCAACCGCGACGAACCCTATATGTAAGAGAAACTTGCAGTCGAACCAAGAACTGAAAACTCCAGAAGGTACCTACAGTAGGTATATTATACCTGTAGGTTAGGAAGAAAAAGGAAATTGCATAAGGTGAAAAGCCAAACCCGTTTCTGGTGGTGCTATTTTTGGACGTTTGAGAACAACGTGAATCGGATTGGCGCGGTAGAGTGGTTGGCCGAACGTGTCTGAACAATGTACACGCTTACCGGCCGTTACCTAATTTTGGGTAGAATCCTACCCAAAATGAACTAAAGTGCATCTCCTCACTTTTGGGTAACAAGCTTTGAACTTAAATTTTGGGTAGTGTGAGGACTACCCAAAGTTTGGGTTACAGATAACCCAAGCGTTGGGTACAGAGCGGGTAACCCAAAGTTTAAGTAACGATGAAATAATCCAAAATTTGAGTAACGAGCGGATAACCCAACATTTGAGTAACGCGCGGATAACCCAACATTTGAGTACTGAGCGGATAACCCAAAATTTGAGTACTGAGCGGATAACTGGAAATTTGAGTACTGAGCGGATAACCCAAAATTTGAGTAAAGAGCGGATAACCCAAAATTTATAACGAGCGGATAACCCAAAATTTCTGTAACGTTCGGATAACCCAAAATATAGGCTTCCAATATATATTATTGTTACCACAAAACACTTGAAACTACCATAAATATGGGTGTCATTTGAAAGGTATTGATTAGTTGAAGGCGAAAATTGATGATTGGTGCCATTTTGAAATCCAAAATGGCGGCTTCCGGTTACCACAAAACACTTGAAACTACCATAAATATTGGTGTCATTTGAAAGGTATTGATTAGTTGAAGGCAAAAATTGATGATTGGTGCCATTATGAAATCCAAAATGGCGGCTTCCGGTTACCACAAAACACTGAAAACCACCTATCATTTAAACGGTAATAATTATGGCTATCATTTAAACGGTAATAATTAGTAGAAGACGAAAATTGATGATTGACGCCATTTTGAAATCCAAGATGGCGGCTTCCGGTTACCATAAAACACTGAAAATCACCATCAATATGGGTGTCGTTTGAAAGGTAGTAATTAGTAGAAGGCGAAAATTGATGATTGGCGCCATTTTGAAATCCAAGATGGCGGCTTCCCGTTACCACAAAACACTTAAAACCACCATCAATATGGGTGTCATTTGAAAGGTAGTAATTAGTAGAAGATAAAAATCGATGATTGGTGCCATTTTGAAATCCAAGATGGCGGCTTCCGGTTACCACAAAACACTGAAAACCACCATCAATATGATGGTCATTTGAAAAGTAGTAATTGTTAGAAGGCGAAAATTGACGATTGACGCCATTTTGAAATCCAAGATGGCGGCTTCCGGTTACCATAAAACACTGAAAATCACCATCAATATGGGTGTCGTTTGAAAGGTGGTAATTAGTAGAAGGCGAAAATTGATGATTGGTGCCATTTTGAAATCCAAGATGGCGGCTTCCCGTTACCACAAAACACTTAAAACCACCATCAATATGGGTGTCATTTGAAAGGTAGTAATTAGTAGAAGATAAAAATCGATGATTGGTGCCATTTTGAAATCCAAGATGGCGGCTTCCGGTTACCACAAAACACTGAAAACCACCATCAATATGAGGGTCATTTGAAAGGTAGTAATTGTTAGAAGGCGAAAATTGATGATTGGCGCCATTTTGAAATCCAAAACACTGAAAACCATCATCAATATGGGTGTCGTTTGAAAGTTAGTAATTAGTAGAAGGCAAAAATTGATGATTGGTGCCATTTTGAAATCCAAGATGGCGGTTTCCGGTTACCACAAAACACTAAAAATCACCATCAATATGGGTGTCATTTGAAAGGTAGTAATTAGTAGAAGATAAAAATCGATGATTGGTGCCATTTTGAAATCCAAGATGGCGTCTTCCGGTTACCACAAAACACTGAAAACCACCATCAATATGAGGGTCATTTGAAAAGTAGTAATTAGTAGAAGATAAAAATCGATGATTGGTGCCATTTTGAAATCCAAGATGGCGACTTCCGGTTACCACAAAATACTGAAAACCACCATCAATATGAGGGTCATTTGAAAGGTAGTAATTGTTAGAAGGCGAAAATTGATGATTGGCGCCATTTTGAAATCCAAGATGGCGGCTTCCTGTTACCATAAAACACTGAAAACCGTCATCAATATGGGTGTCGTTTGAAAGTTAGTAATTAGTAGGAGGCAAAGATTGATTATTGGTGCCATTTTGAAATCCAAGATGGCGGTTTCCGGTTACCACAAAACACTGAAAATCACCATCAATATGGGTGTCATTTGAAAGGTAGTAATTAGTAGAAGATAAAAATCGATGATTGGTGCCATTTTGAAATCCAAGATGGCGCCTTCCGGTTACCACAAAACACTGAAAACCACCATCAATATGAGGGTCATTTGAAAGGTAGTAATTAGTAGAAAGTGAAAATTGATGATTGGCGTCATTTTGAAATCCAAGATGGCGGCTGGTAACAAAACACTTAAAACCACCATCAATATGGGTGGTTACCCCTCAGGTTTAAGAACAATTATTCACTAGTGGTCTATCCCCCATACGCTTGCTCATATGTCAGTGGCACCATAATTGCAAATGTGGCCACAGTCCCAGCTACAAATATATTTGAAATGAATTAATCATCAACAAAAAACAAAAAAAAAATGAATGCACAATTAAAATACTTGTCTCTTAGACAGCCAGAATTCTATATTATATTCCAGCCGGTATGACTAAAGTCAAATGGAATTGTAGTGGCTCGGAGCTCGGGTAAGCTACAGTCTTGTTCAAATGTTCCGTATTGCTCGATGTATCTGAAGTCAATAACCGAGATGACGTTGTTTCACCGGTGTTGACTATTGGAAGCCTCAGTTTGACATGACTGAATAGTTTCCTGAAAAAAATGTTATTATATATACGTTATACCACAACCACGTCTTAACCATACCTGAAGTCACCACGCAGATGCGAGGTCATCTAAACGCAACCAAGACCCATAGCAACAGGTGGAATATCGAAACAAGCCACGCGGCTCGCTACCAACGAGTTGCCGATCCACGAGGCAGCACGTCGAAGCCACGTGAACGGAATCGAACGACAGCAAGGAGTGCAGAGGCAGCAGAAATAATCTATAAAAAGTGGTAGAAATTAAATTAGTCTTATGGCGCTTTCGTTTGTTCTTGGTGCTACACAGATGTAGTGCAAAAAAAGAGATAGACTGATTACACTAAGGTTTGAATGAGTGTAGCACCGACTACACTGGTGTAGTGCAGAGTCAAAAACGAAAACGCCATTAGTTTATCTTCCAGTGTATCCACAAGTAACAGTGAATAAATGTCGTTTCCACGCCCACGATAACAACTTATATTACATGCAAAACTGTTCTTATTTACTTACCAAATATTTTGAGGAGAAAAATTTCTTCAATTATTTATTTGTTTTCCGTTCGTTGGCAACAAAAAGTGCAACTCGATCATCATCTGCAAAACGAAACGCGTCAGATTTTTAATTTTTAGTTTGTGTAATTTTGCAACATTTTCCCTTTAGATAGATTTAATAGGTGTTTGAAACAAGACGACCTAAAATGCACGGAATAAATTCTTCGATGCCGCACGCCATATTCTTTAGATTCGGAGTCACAGGACCGAATCAATTTTGCAACCCTGGGGGTATTGATGACAATGCTTTAAATATACGATTCGATTAATAGAATTAAATTAAAGGACTAGATTTAAAATAATAAATATCCTTACATATCCAACTGCTCCGGAAAACGATGCGAGGCTACCAAAATTTGTTTATATTTCTTTAACCGTATCCAGGCCTGCGTTGACGTTTTTCGTTTTCTCAGTTTTCTCAAACCACTCAAAAGAAATATCAAACTGGGACATCATCAAGCGGTAAGTGCGGTCAAATCTGAAGGGACATGAGCCACTCATTATAAAAGTGTTAAATGTACCACTATTTGCTATAACTTGTTCGTACGATTTACGTTTTGCCTTTCTCAATAGAAAACTGCTCTGAAAACCGTCTTTTCAACGGAGACCCGGAGGCTCGAGTGACATATACCATTCGATTCAGTTCGTCAATTCTCTGTGTGTATGTGACCACAATCTCACTCACTTTTCTCAGAGATGGCTGAACCGATTTTCATAAACTTAGTCTCAAATGAAACGTGCATCCTGTAGGCTGCTATCTGCTATTGAATTTATAATGGATCTGACTTCCGGTTCCGGAGTTACAGAGTGAAGAGTACGATCACGCAGAAAATGTTGATTTTAAAAAATTCTGTAATGAATGTATAAAGGTGAAAACTTTCAAACTGGTGCCACATCTACTTAGATTTGTAGTACTAGGTCACTAACAGCCATTCAAAGTCTCTTTGGTCACATTGGCCACCATCGTCGGTTCCGGAAGCCCCGGCGGAAGTATCCAAATTTAGAATTACAGTCTCATTGGTTTTTCGGAGATTCGACCAAACTTGGTCTCAAATGAAAGGTGTTTTATCCCCGTAAATGGCTATTAAATTTCATCTCGATCCGATTTCCGATTCCAGAGTTATGGGTTGTGGGGTGCGGTCACTAAGCAAAATCTGTTTCAAATCGAATATTCTAGGGGAATTGTATTGACCATTAGAAGGTAGAAATTGAGCAGCTTCTAGTGCTGCGAGGGAAGCTCCTATCTTTATGAAAAAAGAATTCGTGTTTCTTAACATCACTGTTTTCAAGGAAAAATAGTTTTGAAACCCTACGTGCACTAGAAAAATTTTGGGAATGAAAGGGTTAAAAGCAATAGATAGATGATTTGAAAAAAGGAAGAGCGTCAGTACGATGATTTCCATTTCACCGAATGCTAGTTTACGAAATGGATGATTCTAGAAACATAGTTATTTTTAATGGTACTATCGAAGTACTTAGAAATATAGGGAAGATCTGATATTATCAGCCACCGATATTGTCTGTGCCTGATTCAGTCTACCCCCGATTTTGTCAGTGCATTGACCCCATTCTGTCACCTCTTGCATGAAAATTTGTTTGATGGGCTCTATCAAACAAGCCAAGTCAATCGTCTTAGATTTCAAAATGGCGCCAATCGTCGATTTTTGGCTTCTACTAATCAATACCTTTCAAATCACAACCATATTGATAATGGTTTTTGATGTTTTGTGGTAACCGAACGCCGCCATCTTGGATTTCAAATGGCTCCAATCGTCAATTTTCGCCTTCTACTAATTACTACCATTCCAATGACACCCATATTGATGGTGGTTTACGGTGTTTTGTGATAACCGAAAGCGGCCATCTTGGTTTTCCAAATGGAACCAATCATCAATTTTCGCCTTCTTCTAATAACTACCTACCATTTTGGGTGTGATTTTCAGTGTTTTGTGGCAACCGGAAGCCGCCATCTTGGATTTCGGAATGGCACCAATCATTAATTTTTGCCTTCTACTAAACACTACATTTTAATTGACACCCATATTGATGATGGTTTTCAATATTTTGTAGTAACCGGAAGTCGCCATGATGGAACTCAAAATGGCGCCAATAGGGATCTTTAATTTGGAAAAATTATGTCAGTGTTTCATATGTACTGATAGCGGGTGTCCTCACGAGTACACTCATATCATTCTTAAACCTTAATTATTCTTTTCTGATTTTTAAATTTAAAAAAACCAAATTAAATTCAACCAACAGACAGTTGTTCTACTAAATGACGTAACTGCAAATATCTCGTTCGCCTCATTGTCAACCGGGTCAGCACCCCACACGGCATGATCTGGTACTTTTGCAATCCGCTAGCAGCCTGCCATCCCAAGTTTCATCTGCAAACTATGGTAGATCTGATAACGCAACCTATCCCAGTAAAGTTCAGCCGGAAATGAACTGGAATTCCGGCTGGTTCCAGTTCGTATTCCGGCTCCAGTGACACAACCGATTCTAACTAGAATCGGTTGTGTCACTGGAGCCGGAATACGAACTGGAACCAGCCGGAAATCCAGTTCATTTCCGGCTGAGTTTAACTGGGATAGAGTTGTGCAAGTCGCATGGGTTTGGATGTGTTATTGTCTTAAAAGGAAACAAACTAAAACATGTTTTTTCAATAGTTTTTGGACTAAAATTGAAAAAGAACTGAGATATTAACTCACGGTACTAATATGCATCAGAAAATGCCTTAACCCGCACACCCCTAAAGATCCCTATTATCAATTTTTGCCATCTACTAATTACTACCTTGCAAATGACACCCATGCTGATGGTGGTTTTCAGTGTTTTGTGATAATCGGAATCCACCATCTTGGATTTTTAAATGGCTCCAATCATCATTTTTTGCCTTCTAATAAACACTACCTTTCAAATGGCACCTATATTAACGGTGGTTTTAAGTGTTTGGTTGTAACCATAAGCCGCCTTCTTGAATTTCAAAAAAACGCCTATCTTCAATTTACGTCATTCAGAAACCTCCCAACTGCCATTATCCAAAAGGAAATGTTACCCGAAAATTCAAAAAAAAAATCTGAAAGTAAACGCAACACTTTTTGGTTCTAATCACCTACATTTTTTAGGTGTGCACACGCAGAAAAATAATTATTAAAGTCGAATAAAATGAGGGTTTTAACCCACAACAAGCAAATTGTTCAGTGTTCAATAAAAAATGTTTGTTAATTTAAATAAAACAATTGTTGAAATAACTCTGAATAATTTATTGGGTCAAACATGAAAAAAAGTTGAATCAAAAAAATGTTTTATTGATCTCATCATAACAACAATCGAAACAAAAATACAAATTTGTTGTTTCAATAAGTCCGTTTGGTTGCTTTAAACAATACAAATATTTGTATCAATACATATCAAACATTGAAATGAAAAAAAAACTATTTTATCAATTCAAATTGTACATTTCGTTGTTTTAAATATAAGAAACGTTCAAAATAATGGTTTTGAAATGTTGAGTCAACACCAATTTTGTTGCAAAATGTAATTATATTTGTTGCAGGGCATATAATTTCAACCATCGCTCCTTCACCTGGTACATTCGCATCAACTTCAGTAGTAACAATCGGTATATTTTCCGTGACACTATCGAGTGTCTCCTGTTCATCTGCAGAATTCACTTATTCTGGGCCAATTTCAGTAGCATCTATTTAATATCAAGGACTATTTAAGCGTGAAAAAACATCGCCACTGTCGCTGTAGCCCGACGAATATCTCGTACTACTAGAACTGTGTCTTCTGCAGAGTTATTCTATAAAATGAAGTTGAAAGCAAGCAAGACTCTATGGATGCGATCGTCTCTGTTCTATTCTTTGATGCGTCGAAAAATCCAACAGCAGATTTTTCGTAGCATTCGTTGTACCTTCAAATGAATAAATTGTTCTCAACTCATTGCGCAAGACTAAATACGTAACTTACCACTGAAGAATTTTGTTATGTTTAGAACCTTCGGCATAGCGACGGCCTACTCGCGTAAGACCATTACTTCCGCGGGATGCTTTTGCTCAGTTAGTTCCTCGGTCAAATGCTCGCTTGACATCGACTTCGAACGACTCAACGAATCCGGCAGTAATGCTAACTTGACCTTTGTTGCTATTGAATCCAACAAATCGCTGGAGAGTATATTTTCTTTGGGATTTTGTTTTCGATGTAACGCATCAAAAACAAATTACTTTCGATCGCTTCAGAATTCGATTGTTTGTCGCACGTGTAAACAACGTTCTTATTAGTTAGAACAAACTTTTATCTCTTTGTTTCAATCCAGCAAGGATTGTCGAACTAATACAGGAAGACTTTTGGAATCAATCAGACGCATGTTTATGCTTCAATCACTGATTTATTTGAAATAAACAATAATTTGGTTGATCTTCGAAAAACACAGATAACAAAACCTGTAAGATTAATGTAATAGATATTTTGGTTGATCCAACCCAAAAATCCATTTTAGTTTAATAAATTCCTTGATTTAAAATGAAAATTTTATCTTGATTAAAAGTGAAGAAATAATTTGTGGAATTAAACATAGATAATTCTTTTTCGTGCATTTAGTCACTTTTTCCCATCTTACGGTGACCGTCGTCACTCAAAATGATTATTGGAATCGCTCTGCCAGGTGACTTCTGTCACCTTGGGTGACTATAGTCACCTAAGTGACTGCGGTGATCGCTTTTTCGCTCTCACCTCACCAAACTAGGCGAGGTGACGCGTCATAACGGTGAGAAAACATTATTCTGTTTTTTAAATTTTAAACTTTTGTTTCATTAAACCTTTAGTAACATTGGAACCTTTGTTATTTTCAATCATTTGCTATATTCGACCTTTTATCATTCAACATTTCGTCGCATCTTTTAGAATTACCCCGTTTACTAAATTCACACCGCTTGAGGTTTTTGCCTGCTTTTGATCAATAGACTCGAATTAGAATTGTTGCATCCTGGAACATTTGGCATATAATTGCCAAACTGTATCGCTTTGTAGTTGCTATTGTTACTCATTACTTTAACCTGCGTGTGTCAGGGGCAACAAATGTCAATCTAATGGGCCCATCATATGTAAGAACGAGAAAATATTTAATCACCGCTAGCCGCTGCCATTGCCCTCTAGTAGTTATATTCTATTTTAACTCTAGCGATATGCATTTCAGACATTTCCAAAAAATATGAATCATCAACGTCCCATCATGAGTTCAATGTGTCTTTCGAGGTCCGATCGGGTTTCGGAATGATGCGGTGGCCGCTATTTAAGTACTATGAGCAACTCAACATGAACCCACAAGCAAAAAATAAACAACGTTTCAGTACTCACCGACTCATGTTTTAGATCCAGCGCTAATTGCTTTATCCTAAGTTTCTAGGCTGAAATAAATTAATCATTAATTTTAGTTGAAATTATTGCATTATGCATTATAATTACCATTCTTTTCCAGAGCCACTTCATGCAATTTGATTCACAACAATAACAATGGCTGTCAAAAACATTACCTACTACTTTGTTTGAAATGGACTACCCAAAATATAAGTACAAAGCGATGAACTTGAATTTGAGTAGACGTCATTATTCAATTCCTACCCAACACGAAGTTCACAGCGACCAACTCAAATTATGGGTAATCGCCATGTTCAAATTTCTACCTAATTTTGGGTTGCCCATGTATAAACTTTCCAGTGAGCAAATTTAGCCCAAAAAATAGGTAACTTTGATTTTCAGTGTAGCGAGCGATTGAGGAACCGGTTCGACCAATTATGCTTTAAATTTAGGCCTCTGCGATGGGAAGGATTGCCCCAGGATGTGCGGGGCTTCCGTATAATGATGCGCGGCCGTATATTTTTGCTGAATGGTTCGGTTTGCTAAATCAGTTCGATTTGCATGATGGTTTGTTTTTCAATTTCTTTACTTTCCAACATTTTCTGTCAATTATTTTTTCACTCACTTCTGGTTATTTTTGGACGATAACTTGTTCTCTATCGTCCTGTTTTATTGTACATGTTAAGCTTTTCAATTGTAAGTAAATTGGTACAACCACGTTTCGGCTGATATCGCAATTGTTTCTTCAAGAGAAGATTTTTTGAAAGGGAGCTAGGATCCAGAAAATCAAATTATTTTGATGACTTTATTTTAGAAGAACCACTTGAAGTTAAGAATCGGAAGCTTTTCTGTCCAAAAGTACACACTATCAGGAAGCGTTTCATTTTTTATCAAGAGGGTGACATGACGTCATTTTATCGTAGTCAATATAAGAACTTTGTTTGTAACAAAATTAACGAAATTTGTTCTAAAAACGAACGAGGAGCACTTTAGCTTGCAACAAATCACTAAAAATGTGCATTGTTTTCTGTGGCATAATACTACTGTTTTTGTTGATGACATTTCGGTTCTGACGTTGTAAAGTAAAGATTGACCCCCATCGATCGGTGGAAAAACGATGTTGCATATTGTCAATCTCTGTATGCAGAGATAGGGATATCAGTTACCTGTTTTTTATTGCTAAAGATAAAGTGTCTAAGTTGCGGTGTTTTCATCGGAACCCATCTGAACTATTCAAATATTCTAGTGTAGGTTGTTGGTCTGGTCGAGTAGAGGACAATACCAAGTATTAAAAATGTATTACTCCGTCAAAATCTTCAATTATTGTTGAAAAACCGTTTTTCGGTATTTTGATCACTAATAAATCAGATACATTGTCATTTTTAAACGATTTCGAACATTTCAACTGTTTTGAAAAACAGACATACAGGTCGGACTCGATTATCCGGGGATTTCAAAAAAAATTTCACCCCGGATAATCGAATCAAACTTTTTTGTGTTATTTTATGAATTTAAGCTTTATTCGCGAAGAAATTGGAAATAAAATGATGGTTAAATTTTCCTATTGTGGTAAATATAAATGTATTTATTCTAACCCTAATAGATTTTTCAGAATTTTAAGGTGTGATTTGTATTTTCAGTTGGTTTTCATTTATTCTAATAATTAAATTTTGTGGTCTTTTGACTTAAGTGCCAATACCTTATTTAGGGCTGGTGGTATCCAACGGGGAAAAACGATCGGAAATGGTGAGTGAAGCTAAGCAATCATGTGAAAAAAATTCCCCCCAGAGGCGAGACTCGAACTCGCAACCTTTGAGACTCCGGCCCAATGCTTAGCTTCACTCACCATTTCCGATCGTTTTTCCCCGTTGGATACCACCAGTCCTAAATAAGGTATTGGCACTTAAGTCAAAAGACCAAAAAATTGAATTATTAGTTTAATTCGAACGGGCGGGTTCGCTCCCGTCATACCTTTGTTCACTGGGCAAGGGACCAGAAATCAACAGTCTTCATTAGCTCTGTCACCCACCGAAGTACGATGGGTAATGAACTAAAAATTAGATATCACACGATAATATAAACCCGGGCCTTGGTATCTAGCGGGGAAATTAAATAGATCAAATGTGTTGTGGTGATCAGCTGCCGTTGTGTGTGATTCTCGCTTTGCAGGCAGGGTACGATCACTGTCGCCAGTGGGATAACCATATGTTATTTCTGGGATGTCACCATACCCAGGGATAGCATAAGGGTTATGCATTGGGCCGGAGTCTCAAAGGTTGCGAGTTCGAGTCTCGCCTCTGGGGGGAATTTTTTTCACATGATTGCTTAGCTTCACTCACCATTTCCGATCGTTTTTCCCCGTTGGATACCACCAGTCCTTTCATTTATTATTAATATACGTAACGAGTTAACAGTATGTATTAGTTGTTTATAGCTATTTGTGCAATAATTCTAAGACAAACTTTTTAATAAAGTGTGTCTTCTGTAATACAACACAAGATCGAATTTACCTCGATCACTCGTGTACTAGAAAAAAAAATAAAGTATGTAAGTAAACTGGGGGATCGTCTGTTTCTTGCATCCAGGTTAAAAGAGAAATAAAAATATGCATAGTTAGCATACTTTCTATTCCCGTCTCTTTTATTCTGCTGTGATTTTTATGCATTTTCTAGCATAGTATTCAATGAGTGGATAGACCGAATATGTCCAATGCATAAAATTTACAGCAGAAGAAACGAGAGGCAGAGAGAAAAGTATGCTATCGATGCATAAATAAAATTCTGCGTGTACAGAAGGTTACGTAGATGATGGGTTTCCGGCGGCCTCAGCGAGAAGTACTGCTGGCACCCTCTTTACATAGCCATCTATTTTTGCTTGAGCTACCCATGAATTGAGCTCGCCTCCAGTGACTGCCGAGTCTCTTATCAGAATTTGGTTAACCATTGCTCGACCAACTTTTTTCTACCGCATATAGGGTTTCAAAACTATTTTTTCTTAGAACTGTTGGTATCATTGAACACAGAGCGAGTAACCTGGGCTCATTAGCCAGGACAGGGCTAAACACTTTTGTCCCAACCCATCCCAGGAACCTAGGACCAAAGGAGTGACATTAATCCTCTGAGCTAAGCCACTCCTAACGATTTATCAAACCCCCATCAAATTGAAACGGTCGGTACGGTTGTCCACGTGCCTTCCTTATTCAAAGTTTGAAATAGTTCGTTAATTAAACTTTTCATTAAATGAATAATTTAATTGCCGTATAATTTTGAATCATCTTCACTTTGTACACCGCACAGTTGTTGGCCTGGCCGCTTTAATGATTGTGTCACATATCATATGTACCACGAACATTAGTATTCACAAGAAAAATTGTAGGCGAACGTCTGCAATTTTCCAGGATCCCTACAAGTATAGGCTGTGTATATGTAGACTAGACTAGAACTCTTGGTGTCATTAAACACGAGAAATCTGGTTAAATAAAAATAGGTGCTTCTTTCGCAGTGCTGGAAGCTGCTCAATATTCACCTCCCGATCAAGTCCAATTTCATGAAATAGGTAGTTTAAGGCAGTCTAAATTAGAAAGTTCTATCAGTTTTCAATAATATTTACACATATTAGGCTATGAAAATTTACCAAGATTTCATTTTTGCCATTAATATAAACTATCCCTGGCAGCACTGTTTCAGCGCAACCAAATCAGAATACTAATTGTAATAACTTCTGTTCTACTGATAATATTTAAAACTGTTAGTGCTCGAATGAAAGATATTAGTGCCAGCTATTAGCCTTCCTTGTCGAATGGGTATAAGATGCTATTGGAATTATGAGCATTAATCAATTGTTGAAGGGCATAAAAGAAGAAGAGCAATATTGTGTCAAAGTCCACTGGAGCTCAGAACATTTCGTTGAAAATAGGAACATGATTCTATCAGCATCTTGAGTAAATCATAATCTTCAGCAGAATACTATTTTTAGCAGGATTCTACCACATCCTTGAGAAGCTTTTCTCTAGAATCCTACATCAAAATTCAGAGAAAAAAAAACCGTAGAAATACGGATAAGGATTCAATCGAAATTTTGAAATAGATTCCATCAGAATACTAAGAAAACTTCGATCAGAATCCTAGAATCCAAACAGAATCCTAAAAAGCATTTCATCATTATCTCAAGAGAGTGCCAGAAACTGTGTAAGCAAGGCCTGTAGTAACCGATATGTGTATTACGAGAAAAATGTACTTTTAGGTTAAAACTAAAAAGTTGCATATTTGGCAATACTGCCGTAAAACCTAGCATTTTTTTTTTGACGTAGGACTACGTCTTTGTTTTCGATATAGGGGTGCACGTTGCAAATTCTACAAAAATGTTATGTAACGAAAAGTGGTCCAATTTTAAACGCATATAATTCAGCCATCTCACGATAAATTTTCAATTTTTTTGCGCAAATCGCCCCGAAATATTTCTAAGAATAGATTCCAATAGATAAACCCAAAGATTTTTCATATCATAGCATTAAAAAATTAAATAATATACAACCTTGTCAAAATATCGCGCATTTACACACAGAAGATAGCGCTTGCCAAGCCCTGTACGACGGATTGGTGTACCTAGCGCGCAACGCTTCTATGAATGACGTCATCATCGACTATTTAAAGAACGGACTTGGCCAGACACGCTCAGTTCCCTGTTGAACGGCTGGTGAAACAGATCACTGCGCTGTGTTTTTTACAGCCAGTGTAGCTGAGCTAGAAGTCCGTTACACTGGCTGTGGAGGGACGCTATCTTGTGTCGTCCAACAGGCGACCGCTCCAACTGCTTTCTAAATGCCGCTGTAATGTTGCCAGTAAATTTTTGGTTTAACTAGCACATGTATTTGCTATTTGCGCTTGAAATTAAGTAATGTAGTGGTAGTAATAAGCTTCCCATTTTGGTTTAAACGCAAGGACAGTTTTTAAAACAGGATTTGATTAATTAGTTTAGCTCATCTAAGCAATTTTATCAATTCTGTAATTTAAAAGGAATTTTACGGAACTTGGTGAATTTGGCCCCACTTGCAACTGGTATAATCAACCTGCACAAAGTGTTGCATAACGCAGGGCTGTTTTTTGGAACAAAATGTGTTATCATTCAGCCCTTCGCTATGCAAAATTACGATATTATGGCAGATGGGCTAAGCGCGGCCGTTCCGTTCAATTGGGGAAGGCCGCGTGGAATTTTGGTGAAATGCGCTAATAGTGTCGTGGTGGTACTAGTTGTCTTTTTCGCTCTACCCATCATCATCAGCGTTGACTCATTTTGCATTGTACGCTTGGGTTCAATGTTTGGGGCGAATGTGTTGGTAGGTAGGGGAACTGGCGGTAAAATGATCACGTTAAGCAAAGTCATTATTTTCTAACTAATAAGTGAATGAGATATTACAATCACCTTATGTTGCTTGTTAGACATGTTTTGTACATATCTGGTAAAAATACTTCGTCATAAACACATTTTTTCAAACATGATTCTTGATTTCTAAACATGTCCAAAAATGAGACATGGTTATAGCGAGTGGGTAAAATGAACATATGGCGGTGGTAAAATGAACAGCTTCTGGTGACCTGCAAAATGTCCTGTATGTATGCAATGCGCAGCGTTGGAAAGAATTTTCCGATCAATGCTAATATCCCAACAAATCATGAGCTTTGCATACACACAGGGCATTTTACAGGCAAAAAAAATTGTCACGGAAGAATTGAATTTTCATGACATAATATTAACCATTTTACAATCCTGTGGCATCGAAACACATCTACAAACTTGTGGTTATCCATGGGTGTTTGAACTTTTAGGATCTGTTTGAGAGCAACTAGAAAGCTTGTTCTATACATGAGATGTGATTATATTGTCTAAAATTTGATTTTTCTTCACCGGTCCGGGTGTTTTTCCCACACACTAAGTACTAAGAAAATAAATATTTTACATTAAATAGTATAGTCCTTCGTCTGCAGTTCGTGCAACCCCATAGGGCTGCCTCTTGTAGTTTTTAAATTCAATGAACAAATCCCTCAAAAATCATCTCTCTGATTCTAGTGCAAACAGTACCAGAGATATAATCCGAAGAACAACTATTGTTTGAAATAATTTATTAGAATTAGGTGTGTTCGCATTGGCCGAGGGGTTATTAAAAATTACACAATAATTTAGGATATTGTATATTGTACACCAACCTAAACTCCGCACTTTCAAAGTGCGAGTGATCTCAAAACTGTGACCTGTCAAAACACATGTATTTCAATTGATAGAGATGGTACTTTCATAGACAGACCAGTCGAACTAACCAGTCTATAAGAAAAAGTTAAAGGAAGAATGGTAAGTGCTCAGTGCGCTTAGAACCCAGTTTTTAGTGCCACAAGCAATATCGGCTCTAGATAAACAATTTCTTCAAAACTAGTTCCAATCCGTGAAGGTCGATTTCAAGTTTTGGTTTTTGGACACTACGCGAAATAACCCATATATAAGCTATTTTCGAGGTAGGCCAAATTTTGAGTAGAGGTTAACCCTAGACCCCCCGATATTGACCGCAATGATCGAATTAGCACTATAATCAGACATTCTAGTTGAAATTTGAATTTTTTTTCGAAGCACCCGGATAATCGAATCATTTTACCCGGATAATCGAATCACGGATAATCGAATCCCCGGATAATCGAGTCCGACTTGTACTGACAAGTGTAATTGCAGAAAAAATCTAGCGAGTTTATTAGATGGTTATCCAAAATTCGTTCATGTTTATGATTGTTTTCTACTTTGTCGAACATATTGCATAAAATTAGTTAAGGAATTTACATTTCGGCTTCGTCTCATCAGAATCTGACACGAGCTTAGTGACATAACTAACTAAGCTAGCGATGGATTGACGCCAGCTCCAAAAATGAAAAAAACTGGCATCTTGGTGGAGTTGGTTACGCCGCGTACAGCCAGCGCGCTCGACAGAAAAAGACAATCACGACGTAGAAACTGCATCTTGTTGGCGAAATGACGCCAGTTCACTTTGGAGAGTGGGAACAGATAGGTTTTTGAAATAACTTTAATAGTATTATCACAGTATTAAAGTATTGTGTACGATAGACGAGATGAAGGATAGTGCAATAAATTGCTCCATCTCTCAAGCAGGGTGGCCAACCCTACGGATTTTTCCGTAGATTTAACGAATTTCTGTCCTTTCTACGGATCTACGGATTAACTTGCAAAATCTACGGAATTGTGTCACTTCCTTGCACGCAAGATTTGTTTATTTTCATGGTATTTCTCAACTCTGACATCAAATAGACAATCATGCTTTGCTCGATTGGGTTCCGAAACCAATTGGAGTACAGAGCAACGCTAATTCCTAGAATATACGATGTGAGTTTTTTCTCCTGAAGACAAATGGGAAATGTTATCTTGCTACCTATTTTGAGCCACTCTTGGTTAAAAACGCGGATAATTTCTTCGTTGCTAAACAAATTCATTAAATATTATCGGACCTATAACTTTCTGGCGTTAGTGTGATAGATCATCGATGAACTAAATAGATTATACCCATCGGAAAAGTAGTAATTAGTATTATGGGACAGTACACTGACGAAGGAGGTGAAACAAACATTGGGATATTTTGTGAACTAGAAAATCTTGTTCAAATTGATGCAATATAACTCTTTTTGTCTGGCAATTTAAAAAATCTCAATGAAGTACATTTTGTAGTGCATAACTGAATTCAACTTTTAAACCTTGAACATGTTCGAAGAAGTTGTTAAGATCTATATTGAGTTATCTATGATGATTAGAATCTAATTTTCATTCCGGAATCAGGTGTGTGACATTCCGGAACGTTTAGCGCTAATGAAAATAGAAATAGAAAAAGAAACTACCTACAAGACCAACGCTTGATTTTGGCAATACAACTTGCGAGCTTATTGATTTATTTATTCATCTATTGATTTGAAAGCGATCGTAGAGCAGTGGAAGAGGCTTTTGTGCCTTTTAAAAGAGAGGCTGCCAATATTGATTGACTGAGTATAAATTCTGTAAAATAAAGTAATACTTGGTAGAGAGCCAGGTCGCCAGCACGGTGTTGGTTCCCAGAGAGGAATGGGCGCAGTATGAGGTTGATGGCGAGTTCATATATCTTGGAAGACTAGTGACATGTGATAACGAAGATAGCCGTGAGATAAAATGCGATTTGTGGCTGTAAATAGCAATTTCCACGATTTGCGTATACAGCTGAAGTCGTGTCGCCTACGGACACACACACAAAATTTTCTCCGTGTAATTCGCTGGTCCTCCCTGTTACTCTGTACGAATATGAGGCGTGGTAAAGAAAATAGATTATCGACTGGTTGGTGTACACAAACATGCTGACAATTGGTCGCGCATGTAACTATTTTTCCTGAAAAGAAAACAATAAATCTTTATTCAGTTGTGAACCTGATTGGTGCAGATCCCGCACTCGATGAATAGGGAGCGAATCTTTTTCGTTCAGAATTGGAACAAAACTTTGGGCAGAAATCGTCATGCCACCACACCGATGGTCGATTTTTTTCGAATAAACGAGGAAATTCGATGCGATATACTTTAGACTTTACAAGAAAAGTATGCCAGTAATGCGTTTCTATGCAGAAAATAGTGGGACTATACAATTCACTCACATTCAACGATGCATTCCTAGGTGCACTAGTGTCATGCAAAAATTATACTCTTGGATCAGAGAGAATCAAACTCATTTTTTGAAGAATGTGCCTAATCCAAGAAACAGTTGATAATTGAATTTATATAATTGGTTTCTGCAGAAGAGTGTTGGTCCACGGGGCTGGAGATAAGAAACATTGCTTGTTTTTCATAAACTGGGATAATCAGCTTTCTACCACAATTCGTATCGGCCGATTGCATTCTACTAAGCCTAGAAAATTTGGTGAAGGTAAACGGCGTGTTATCAAAATTCAATTTGCGTTTCGCAAAAGGAAGGATACGAATGATTGTATTGCACAGCTTTCAACGCTCTAAAAAGTAAATGTTTTCTGTAGTCTTGGCCAATAAAATAGCTTACGTTTCAGTAGCAATTGTTATCTTATTCGTTATGTTGTTCGTATAATTTGATGTCAAATACGCACACTACCTTTTCTAATAGCGATACACCGATTAAAATTAATGTTCTCTCCGGTCTCTTGGTGATTCCAATAATTCCAATGACAACATAAAAACAGATTTGTGTTCCAAAGACAAAATATGAACTAGTTCTTGAAAAATATTAAGTGAGCTACTGAAAAAACACCCCAAATTCCAATTCAGCTCTTCATTAACATGAGAAAGTGAAACTATAATTCCGAGATAGTAAAACGCTACAGCAATTAGGATTAAAAATTAAAATTCGCATGCCACAGTTCCTCAAAAAAACTGGATTCTGGTGGGTTAAACTGAAAATCTACGGATCCCTTACAAAAGTGACACCACTGCTCACAAGTGCAAAAATCAACTTGTTCTCCTCCCTCAATCTCCCCAAGAATTAAATTATACCCTCAAGAGTCTTCTGGACACTGGCAGGTTTTCTTCAGGCAGAAAGTTAAGCACCTGAGTATCACGCGATATAGAAATTGATGGAGTTTTTCACCGAACCCAGCCTCGCTACAGAGGATCTGCTGATACATGGTGTTAGTTGTTTCAAGAACATTCTTTTTTTTTATTTTGTGGCACCCTGTAATTATTTATACAATATATTGTCAAAAAAGTTTTCATATGGCGATTTGGCAACATTCACAATAAGTTCCACGGGCCTCCCACAAGCACATAAACTCTAAGGCAACTTGCAGACGGTTAGGCTTTGAAGCTGGGCGTCGATTTTCCTACGGAAAAAACAAAACTGGTTGTTTTTTCAAGAAAGTGTGATCCAGTTCAGCTTCAGCTTCAGATGGTTGGTAGAACAAAAACCCAGAATCTAGCTGTCAAACTCCTTGGGATTCCCGAATCCCGGGAAATTGTGTTTTCTCCTGCCCAAGATTCGGGAATTCCGGGAAAGATTTTTTAATTTATTCCCAAAATCTTACTTTCTGCAAAAAAATCTGCAGGCTCTATCTCGACCGGCATACACTTGGAGTAGGTAGCAATTGTAAATTATACCTTTTCAACTGGTTGGCAGATCAGTGGGCAATATATCTTTGAACTCAGTAATATGCAGACACGTTTTGTAATTTTTTATGTATTTATTTATTCGTCTTCGGCACATACCGTACAGATTACTCTTAATACTATCGTTAATGTCAATGTTAAAAAAATTTAATTGCTAGCTTATAAAATTAAGGTGTCCAAAACTTACGCAAGCTTTTGCTATAGAATGTTCATGTTTTCATCCCAAAATCGACAAATTCGCAGACTATTGCCGCGAAGCATTTCTCCACAGTAACTTTAGTGATGCGCATGATATCTCCGTAACCGATGAACCAATTTTTAGATTTGTCAAAAGTTCTTTCTTATTTTAAGGACTAGATCTTCAATAAAAATGTTTGCAAACAAAGATTAGTTTCGGAAATCGAGTTGTTTCTTTAAAAAATTTCAAAAATTTGGATGGTTTGCAAAGGTATTGTTGTATGATTTGTAAACTTCCTTGGCCTGATTCAAAGTTTGTACTAACAGGTAGTTGTGATCAATAGAATTACAAAATTGCAAAAAAATCGTGCTTAACGCACACACTATTTTAAATAAGGAAATTTTTCCGGGCGTCTGCAGAAATATTTGGTCTGTTCATAGAATGCATATTTCGTCCAATGTGTGAGAATTGTAACATCATTTTTTTTCTTTTTCATTTCGACTAACATTTTTTGATTTTTTAACGACATTCAATTAGCTAAAGATTACTAGGTAGAGAAAGTTATGAAAATTTAAAGCCATTGTACTCAAGCGAGAGCAAGGATGTGAAATATACCGATCGGAAAACTAGAAGTGGCAGAGTGATTAGAAACAGGCCTAAAATCTTACAGGCTAATCTTTTGTCTTCTGTTGGCAGGAGTCGAGTTAAGGGGAGCGTCTGGTGTAAAGTGCATAAAACTAAAGTTATTTTGTTTTACGATTTTGAAGGCAAGGCAACAATAGATCTTGTGTGTAATGTTAGGATTGCTTTAAACATTCATTGTGTGCGAAAAAAATATTTTCAGTCACACAGAGCCACACATACGAACGTTCCAAGAGTAGACGTCCAACCAATTCCAAGTCGAGGCGCGCCGCGACGAGCACGATAACTCTCGATACAATTGACTGATACGGGAAATTCAATACATTTTGTAAAGCTTAGGCTTGTAGTTAGTCGTTGAATCACAAAAAATAGAAAAAAAACTCGAGTTTCGGAAAATGGCTTCATAAAAACCGAAAAATCTCATATTTTACTGTAAAATTCGCTCGATTTTCTTCAAAATAATAAATAGAAAAAAAAATTATTCTGTTTTCTGTCGTTCATCGACAGCCTATACATATTGGGAATCCTCATAAAAAATCAAGTCAATTCGTTGATTAGTTTTTGAGTTATCGTGTTCGCCAATTTGAAAAACGCGGTTTCGAGAAAAAACCACATAAAATTGCATCACGGAAAAAACGCTATAGAAACTGACCCATTGGATATTTTCTCTTGAAAATTTGGGTAGAAGTAGTTTAGAATGTATTGTTTACACTGTATTTTTTTATCGCTGTCAGTTTTTTGAAAATTGTTGACAATATAAAAGATATGCTTAAAATAAAAGAAGTTCAGCGTGGCCATCGATATTGCGGGAGACCTTTCTAGACGTTCAATACTAACAATTAAGCGGATAAAAACGAAGTCGATTATTTTTACCCTCTACACCAGACGCCCCCCTTAAGGCAGCATAACTACGAATCAGTAAATTCTACCAACATGTCTCCTGGCAAAGACAGAATTGTCCCTCTTTAGACACAGCCACCACCTTACACACTGTAGCAAACCCGCTATCACTGATAAGCGCAATGGCAATAATCTAATAAAAACTCATCCCGGCATTCGAAGAGCAAACAGAGATGATCAGTATCATTTCATTGACGCTAATCGTCGACAGGTCTTTAGTGGTGATCTTACGTGGCTTCTTTTATTTCGGTTCTCACGGTAAAGAGGGACAAGTCTGTCTCTAACAGGAGGCATGTTGGTAGACTTGAGTGATTCGTAGTTATGCTGCCTAAGCACGACTCCTGCCAAACAGAAGACAAAAGATTAGTCTGTCAGATTTTTAGTTTCTAATGACCCTGTCACTTCTAGTTTACCGATCTGTACATTTCACATCATTGCTCTCACTTGAGTACTATGGTCCCAAATTTTCATAACTTTCCCTACCCAGTAATCTCTATCTAATTGAATGTCGTTAAAAAGGCAGCAGTTTACATACATTGACTGTATCTATAATTCCATAAAACGATAAATGTTCTAATATAATTATCACTGATGTATTTCTAGTTTTTATTTTATAAACCAAATGACCTTAAAAATTTTCTTATAAAAAATAGATCGCGAATTCCTTTGTACGAACCATGTCAACTATTTGTCAGGAATGTTTGAACTTTCTCATGTTATAGAATGAATAAGAAGAGACATAACCGCAATGAAGTTGAATACACTTAAGTTTTTCCCTTCTAAATTGCGCCGTAAATCGTTGTTGGAATCTCCGAGTAAGTCTTTTTGTATTTGTTTTTTTTTTTTTTTATTTTCGTAAAAAGGGTATCATGGGGGAGAATAAGTTCTAGTTTTCAAATTTTCGGTTATATGTTATAGAGCTATCAAAATAATGAACTGAACTGAACCACTCTAGAACGGGTCCTTAGGTCGTTACTTAACTCAAAATTATTTCCTCCAATCAATTGAACCTGAGTGAAAGTGCTGAATACTCTTTATATATTTTAAACACTGCTTAAACTTACTTTACATGAAACAACAAAGAGAATGGCAGCGTACATCAGTTTTAAAGCTCGAAACTAAACTGTTTTGAAATAATAGATCAAAACCTTCTGCTGGGTATGTGATGGTTTCCGTTCCAATCCCACTTTTAAAATCCTATATTAAAGATTATGCTGCTTAATATATCCTACGGAATTCGAGTGACATAAATTACTAATGCTTACAAATGCTAATGCTATGATAATAAAAAAACCAATCAGTGCTTTATTTTTCTCAGATAGTATTACTGTTGGGTTGACTACCAAGAATCGCTATAGATTAGCTTCGCAACTTGTTGAAATCAAATCAATGCTAAAACTGCTCTAACATAACTCAATCTCCCGCCTTTCAGTAGGCGCAAATACAATTCAATCCGCCCGCGCTTTATAAATACCGACAGAAGTATGTTGTCAGATGCCTTTGTGATAAAAAAGGCATTACGTATATACGAAATATGCAACGTCTGTATCAATTAGCTCATTGCCCTGAGCACCTACGAACTGCCGAACACTTTTTGGCACGAGAATTTCACCCATATCAACGCAACACACACTAGCAGAAAAATAAATCAGTTTATCTCAACGCAACACATACGCGTCTCACCGTCTGCAGTGTTGAACTCAATCCAAACCTACCTTACCCAACCACATTGTTAATTATTGTGCGAACACGGCTCGAACCTATCACAAATCCATACTCGTTCGTGTGAATGCAATGTTTCAAATCGCATAACAGGATGACAGCGCACGATAAACAGCAAGGAAACGGGTACAAGTTGTACCCGGTTTAACTGCGTGAGGGTTAATGACACCACTACCGAAAATCCATAGCGGCTACGGCATGTTTAACAGACCGGACCATATATTCATGATGTCGATCGTTTGGCATGCGAGAGACGAATGAGTGAAGAATCAGACACGGGCACCTCGATTTATAAACTACTCGTATTTGATTGAGTCACTTAGGTGTGAGTGTACCAACTTTGCTGAAAATCCATAGTGTGCAGCGCTTATGAAACCATCTGGGCAATGCAGTCAACGTGTTGCTCGTTTTACATGTGAGCATCGGCTGACATGAAAAGAATGAGCGGAACCTGCATAAATAACCTTCCCGTATGTGATAAACTCTCTTTGAGCGGCTTTGTTAGAAAAAAAGCTTGTCCATTTCGCATTTTCCTCGTCGTTCTGGAAAGATTTTCTGAAAATCCGTTGCGAAATTGAATACAAAAACCACGCGCTCATATTTTCAAACAGATAGTGCAAAACTATAGCGATTTCGTTCAGTACAACGGAAGTTATTCGCATTTAAAGACCAGGAAAAATATTTCAGCAGAAATTTTTAAAAACGAGTCCCCAGTATTGAAACGTTAAAAGTATTCTACTTCAAAAAAGCTCTCAAGAAAGGATTTATTTGAATTTGGATCCTCGAACGTTTCGCGGTGTTTTTTTTTTATTCAAATCGTTTATTTGATAAGGCACGTTGCGTTAGCTTAAAGGTGCCAATTTTGTTTTGTTTTACATTTTAAATTGCTTAAAACTAGGGGATTACATATTGATTTTTTTTAAAATGAAACTAATGCGATTTTATAGCTATCTTATATATCTACACAAGGGGATAATATTGTTTTCGTAAGATTAGGGGGGTCATTTAGTTTTTGTGGCAATATGGTTTGACATTTTTATCAGTGATTATTGGAGCAAATAATGTTTAATTAAGGGGGACAATTTTTTACGACTAACTTAAAACTAGGCATAACTAGAGGGCATGATTGAATTTTGTAAAGATTCGTAATTATAGTTATTTTTGTGGGTAGTAGAGTCGGGCAATTTCAACGAGATTATATAATATAATAGTTAAAACTAGAAGAGACAAGAAGAGCTAAATGCTTCGTGATGATATTGGGGGGGGGGGGGGGGGTAGGGGTGTTACTTCTGGGTATAAGAGTCAGGGGAGGGAGGGTAGACAAAGATGGCAGGGAGAGAAAATTATTTCAGTTTCAGGCATCGTGAGATCAACGGATGGATTACAAACTCGGGTGGCCTTCATCAGGGGAATCATGTACTGGGACGCCGCGTGGTCCTCCTCAAGATGGCAGGGGTTTTTCCAGACGATTTCGTAGTACGGCTCAGATGTGGATCGGCTACATTTCGAGTTAAGCGTGTTATGTTCGTGCCGTAGGTCCCGTGTTTGTTGGCTCATTCGATACAGATGCTTTGATACAGGTGGAAGAGAGTTCTGAGAATGACAAGGAAAATAAGAAGGGGCAGTTAGACTTGTATGTTGATGGTTTTGAGGAACGTGTATATAAGGGACATATAGAGGACATCGCGGCTTGCCAGCACATCTCGAACCGGGACGTTGGTTGGTCTTCCTCGGGCCCGCAGGGTATCCATTAGCCGAGACCTAGCGGAACTGTACTCGGTGCACGCCCAGACAATGTGCTCGATGTCGTGATAGCCGTCGCCACAAGCGCAGATACCACTATCCACGAGCCCAATACGCCGGAGATGTGCATCCAGCGTGTAATGGTTTGCCATGAGTCGCGATATCACACGAATGAAGTCACGACCCACATCCATCCCCTTGAACCAAGGTTTCGTCGATACCTTAGGGATTATCGAATGTAGCCACCTTCCCAGCTCCCCACTGCTCCACGAAGTTTGCCAACTTTCGAGGGTTCTCTGATGAGTAATACTGAAAAATTCGCTGAAGCAAATTGGTCTTTCGTAAACGTCTCCTTCTAAGGCACCCACCTTAGCTAAGGAGTCTGCCTTCTCATTGCCCGGAATGGAGCAATGAGAAGGGACCCATACCAAGGTAATCTGGAAAGAGTTGTCAGATAAAGCACTCAGTAGCTCCCGTATTTTCCCCAAAAAATACGAGGAGTGCTTGCCTTGTTTCATCGAGCGAATAGCGTCAATGGAACTGAGGCTATCCGAAACGATGAAGTAATGGTCTGCGGGTAATGTTTCAATGACTCCAAGGGTATACTGAATGGCAGCTAGTTCTGCGGCGTAAACTGAAGCAGGGTCACTGAGTTTGTAGGAGGCGGTGAACTTTTGATTGAAAATACCGAAGCCAGTGGATCCTTCGAGGTTTGATCCGTCAGTATAAAACATCTTAGAAGAGTCGACTTCTCGGAATTTATTATAAAAAATGTTTGGAACCACTTGTGGGCGTATGTGGTCCGGAATTCCACTAATCTCGTCTTTCGTGGATGTGTCGAAGAAAACAGTAGATTCAGAAGTATTTATGAAATGCACACGGTTGGGATTGTAAGAAGAAGGGTTAATATTCTGCGCCATGTAGTCAAAGTACAGGGACATGAAACGGGTCTGAGAATTGAGCTCAACAAGCCTTTCGAAATTTTCAATCACGACCGGGTTCAAGATATCGCATCGAATGAGCAATCGATATGAGAGTTCCCAAAATCGATTTTTCAACGGGAGAACGCCCGACAGCACTTCGAGACTCATCGTATGGGTCGACTGCATGCACCCTAAGGCGATACGCAAACAACGATACTGAATTCTTTCGAGTTTGATGAAATGTATGTTCGCGGCGGAGCGAAAGCAGAAGCATCCGTATTCCATTACCGACAGTATCGTTGTTTGATACAACCTAATTAGGTCTCCTGGGTGGGCACCCCACCATGTTCCGGTTATTGTACGAAGAAAGTTGATCCTTTGTTGGCATTTCTGTTTCAGATACCGAATATGGCATCCCCAAGTACCTTTCGAGTCGAACCAGACCCCTAGATATTTTACTGTGAAGACCTGAGCGATAGTTTGACCCATTAATAGAAGCTGTGCTTGTGCTGGTTCACGCTTCCTTGAAAATACTACTAGCTCAGTTTTCTCCGTGGAGAATTCGATACCCAGCTTAATAGCCCAAGCAGACAAATTGTCCAGGGTATTCTGTAATGGTCCTTGTAGATCGACAGCTTTGGGTCCCGTAACAGACACCACGCCATCGTCTGCAAGTTGCCTTAACGTGCAGGAATTGTCAAGACATTCATCAATGTCGTTGACATAGAAATTGTATAAAAGGGGGCTTAGACATGAGCCCTGGGGAAGGCCCATGTAGCTAAATCGTGATGTCGATAAGTCACCATGCGAAAAATGCATGTGCTTTTCCGACAACAAGTTTAGTAAAAAGTTGTTTAAAGTCGCTGAAAGACCATGCTGGTGCAGCTTCTCTGAAAGAATGTTGATCGAAACTGAATCAAAAGCCCCCTTAATATCTAGGAACACTGATGCCATCTGCTCTTTGCTAGCATAGGCCATTTGAATTTCAGTTGAGAGCAACGCAAGACAATCGTTCGTCCCTTTGCCTTTGCGAAAGCCAAATTGTGTATCTGACAGTAAGCCATTTGCTTCGACCCAATTGTCGAGGCGGGATAGGATCATTTTCTCGAACAACTTCCGGATACAGGATAGCATTGCGATCGGACGGTACGAATTGTGGTCGGAGGCTGGTTTTCCTGGTTTTTGGATGGCGATGACCTTCACTTGTCTCCAATCGAGTGGGACAATGTTAGCCTCGAGAAACTTATTAAATAAGTTCAACAAGCGTCTCTTGGCAGAGTCAGGCAGATTCTTCAACAAGTTGAATTTGATTCTGTCTGGCCCCGGAGCTTTATTGTTACACGACAAGAGAGCAAGTGAGAACTCCACCATCGAAAAAGGTGTTTCGTTCGCGCTATCGTGAGGAGACGCGGCGCGGTAAATCTTCTGTGCCGGGGCGGAATCCGGACAAACCTTCTTGGCGAAATCGAATATCCAACGGTTTGAATATTCCACGCTCTCATTAGTACTGTTTCGATTTCGCATACGTCGGGCTGTTCCCCAAAGAGTGCTCATCGATGTTTCTCTCGTTAATCCGTCGACGAACCGGCGCCAATAATCGCGTTTTTTGGCTTTCATCAAACTCTTCATTCGCTTGTCTAACGTCGCGTACTGTCGAAAACTGGCGGGTAACCCGTCGTTCCGGAAGGTCTTAAACGCGGCGGCCTTCTCTGCGTACACGTCTGAGCACTCTTTATCCCACCAGGGATTGGGAGAACGTTTTTGTATGTTCGCGCCGGGTACTGGCCTAGTCTGAGCTTGATTCGCGCTGTCGAGAATCAAGCCAGCCAAAAAGCTGTACTCTTCCTCCGGAGGAAGTTCTTGGGTAGATTCGATGTTGTCGGATATCGCGGCAGCATAGCTCTTCCAATCGATATTTCGTGTGAGGTCATACGAAATATTAATTGATTTCAATGGCCTTGAACCGTTATTGATTGAGACTACAATCGGCAGATGGTCACTGCCGTGGGGATCAGGAATTACCTTCCACGTGCAATTTAACCGCAGCGATGTTGAGCAAAGGGACAAGTCTAAGGCGCTCGGGCGCGCTGGAGGAGCAGGAATCCGTGTCATTTCACCCGTGTTTAAAATTGTCAAATTGAAGTTATCGCAAAGATCCTGAATTAAGGAAGACCGGTTATCATCATAGAGACAACCCCATGCTGTACCGTGAGAGTTAAAGTCTCCTAAAACTAGTCGCGGTGCTGGCAGGGATTCTAAGATGTCTTGTAGCCGTCGGTGCCCAACCGCGGTGTTGGGGGGAATATATATGGAAGCTATGCAAATGCTTTTGCCTTTGGTTGTTACTTGACAAGCGACAACTTCAATACCTGTTATCGAGGGAAGGTTAATTCTGTAGAAGGAATAGCACTTTTTGATCCCCAAAAGCACTCCTCCATAGGGGGTGTCTCGATCCAGGCGAATAATATTAAAGTCGTGGAAGTTGAGTTCTATGTCGGAAGTTAACCAAGTTTCACATAATGCAAATGCATCGCAACTCAAATTATTTATTAAAATTTTGAAGGAATCGATTTTCGGGATGATACTTCTGCAATTCCACTGTAGAACAGTGATCAAATCCGTGACCTCGTTCGATGAGTTAGCCATCGAAGGATACAATCGCTGAGAGGAGGGGCCATTTAGCAGTCAACTGCTTCAAAAATGTTCTCACTGTAGGGAGAAAAGCTAACATAAGACTTTTAATAGGATCAGTAATATTGAAAGTTTTTATTATCCAGTCCACTATGTCCGAGAGTTTTATAATTCCAGTGCTGTGATTACTCTCGAACTGAAACAAAGGAACACTTGGGATTTTTGATGTTCCTGGAAGTGCTGGGAACTCCTTCTCTGAGCTTAATCCTCCGAGACCAGGAGCTAATTGCTTCGGTTTGGTTGCAACACTTCCAATAGATGTGACTTTCGGAGCCCCCTCAAGGGACACCTTCTGGCCTTTACAAGGAACTTTACGAGAGGAAGTGTTCCTCCTCTTCCTATAAATTCTAGGCACCCTAGTAGATGTTCCCTCTTGTGGGTTACCAGCCTCGCCCTCGTCAGGAGGCAAGTGAGTATAGATGTTTGCTGAGGATGGTGGCGTAGCATTCTTTAACATTTCTGCGAAAGAATGTTTGGATCGTCCCGCAAGGGAACGTTTCAGTTTATCCCCGCGTAGTTTGTACGTGGGACATGCCGAGATATCATGCAGACTCTCCGCACAGTAAGGACACTTTTCGGCTTGCCTACTGCACGAATCATCTAGATGATTCTCCCCGCATTTTCCACAGCGGGCCTTATTGCTACAATGGGTGGCTGTGTGACCCAGTTGTTTACACTTTGTGCAATTCATGACCCGCGGCACAAACAGACGCACAGGCAGACGAACCTTGTGCAAGAGGACGAAATTTGGCAAAGCGGTACCAGCGAAGGTCACCCGATAAGAGTTTGATTGGGGGTACGTTTTTGAACCATCCCCCGCAACTACTACTGAGTGCAAACGTTTGCACTCAAGTATTTTAACTGGCTGAAGTAAGCGGTCTCTGAATCGGCCAACCCCGTACTTCAGCAGATCCTCGCACGTCAAACTCTCATCGGTTACGACGCCTTCGGATTGTACTCTTACAGCCGGAATATACACGTTATAATCCCGCGTAAAGTGCTCACAGCAAGCAATATCGTTTGCCTGCTTTGAGTTGGCTAGCAACACCCTTATCTTGTCCGAGCGGACCTTTGAAATTTCGGTCACAGCCGAGAACCGTTCCGTCAGGTCTCTAGAAATCTGAAGAAGATTCAGTGATTTAGTCTTGGGCCGAAAGAAGACCACAAATGGACCAGTTGAGAGTTCTGGATAGCATTTGGGCCGGGGGGGAGCCTTAGAAGTTGAACCCGATTCAACTTCCTGTTTCGCGGTGTTGTAGTTTGTAACAAGGTTGTAAGCTATGAGTCTTGTTCTATTTACACGTGTATGCAAAAGATACGGTGAATGTGTTATGTTCATGTGGATTTTAAAAAACCTCTCTTGTTTAAAGCTGGAGTAATGTAAGGATGAAACGCATAAAAAGTACAACAGTGGCATCGTAATCAAGCTGAAGGATGCTTAATTGTTACAAAATCCAACAGGAAATTCCAGATTTTTTTTATAAATTGGAAGGCTGCCGAGATGCAGCAAATGATAATCAACACAGAGAACCTCGGTAGAAACCGTGAGCCTAATAACCAATTCCCTTCATTGCGCTAATTTTCTGAAGAACTGATCAAAAACATATTCCAACCCCATATTTGAACAGTGCTTTCTAAACTCTAGTCAGCATTCCCACCCTCCATCGGTAATATTGTGATGAAAAGGTGATCGATCCACGAACAGGGCTTCGTCAATTATGCAACCGCGATGCGGGTCGCCAACTGTGTGGCCAATCATTGCCATTGTTGCGTTCACCCAGATCGGATGGATTTCGAAGCCAATATTCATTGCGCTCTGGTGAGCCCTGTCCATACGCACTAGGGTGATTCAAATATTACAGTTTCTATGCCACTATCACCGAGAGAACCATTTAAAATGATTGCTAGCGTGAAAACTAGAGAAAATAGATCGTCCTAATACGCCGGCACGTCCCATGCTGCGCCCTAATGAAAAACAAATTTGTCGAAACGATGCCAATATCTGATGTTGCTTATCCAACTGTGCCCTGCCATAAATTTAGACATTGTGCGTTGTAATATCAATTATTCAATAATTATGACACGCGTTCCTCGGACAGCACCGATTAATTACGAGCTGTCCGCGCGATTTTAGCTCGATTTAGCGTTCAGGTCATTGTCAAATGAAGCTCTGTTCACGGACGAATGACGGTTTTGGTCTGCAAGGGTGCCGTAATCGAATCGTTTTGCTTGGTGTTTGGGATTCATTTCTAAATGCACACCTGCCTGCAGCCTTGACGCCTCAGGGCATTTTAATGTAGCGTGCAAAAACATGAGAGTTGAACGGCGCCAATTACTCGCACCATTTTTGCGACACCTTCAGGTGTCTAAACATTGGTTGGGAGCTGTGAAAGGTTGTGTTTTTCAACGCGTAAGGAAGGAAACTTTATAACAGATACATCGGATAGGGACCCGTTTAAGTCTGATTCAGCATGTTTTCGTCATGTTCTGAAGCTGTATAAACCTCTGAACAAGCGACTTTTCACATGTTCAATGTTGTCCTGTGTTTCGAAGTGTGTGAATTGTAATAACTCGGAGTCATTATTTGCTATGCATTCGATGTTGTTGATGGATATTTTTTTCCTCAAAAAGAAACGTTTTGTTCAGTTTGATGATCACTTACTTAAATTCAATTGACTAGAAACACTTGACGTGGTTCGTTAAATCTCAGTCCATAGACAGCGCAATCTTGTCCGGTGCGGCTCATTTCAATTGACTGCATCATTCGTATGCCAAATGTGTAACATTTAGCTGCACTCTACCTAATAATGACCAAACTAGCCGCGAGAAATTGCGGCATCGATAAAAATAGCTATGTACATTCTGCATTCGAAACGGCGAATTGCCGCAAGGCGGGACTGTAGATTGGCGGTGAAACGAACTAGCAAACAAACAGATCACTCAGTAACGGAAACGTTCTCGTCAACTGGGCGACCGCTGCTGCCGTCCTGCCACGGGCGCTAGAACAAACAGGTGCCGTAACAAGTTCGAACAACGCCATTTGTCATTGTAGTTTATTTGGGCCACTTGTGCTTAATTACGCTATTTTGTGGTGTGTTACGTGCAAAGGAATTGGTTGCCCGTTGGGGGAGAGGGAGTGAAGGAGGAGGTTTGTTCCAATTGAGGACTTCCTGTGTGGCGTTCGTTGACAAACGATAAGTGGGTTGCGTTTTGCCGAAAGCTATTCCGGATACCCGCCATCCGGATTGATCAAGTTACCGATAATGGTTTAGCGATCGTTTGTCAATTGGCGGCATGTGCCAGCTACGGGCTATGGACGATGCCGGGTATAAAAAGTGTGGCGAACGTTGTCTTTCCTGGACAAATAATAAGTGTGATTAATTTATCCTTCAGTAGATTTGGTCAGAAGTAAACCCTTTGAACTGTGACTCTCCGCTCTATTCAACTGGGTAGGATGGAGGAAGATGAAGATGTCCACGTGAACACTTTCAATTATATAATTTTTTCTCCTTTATACGAACAAACGAACGACAGCAAAAGAAGTGTGACACTGCAATGAGGATGGACAAACTGATGTATTGATGATTGATTCTGCAGTGGGCTAGGACACCATGGACCGATGCCATGGGTGGAGCCGGCAAAAAAATACACTATGCTATATTTTACCCTAAGGAGGAAAAATTGGTAAAAACCAAAATTTCTCACTAGGGTGAAAATTTGTTGGTAAAAACCAGTCTTTGTACAGGAGGGCACAAATCCTTATTTCATATACTATGTTGCGTTTCAGCTTCGCCTCATCAGAAACCGACACTAACACATTGTCGGAATAGATTAGCGCCGGCTTGACGCAAATCCCTTAAAACTAAAACACACTATGTGTTTCAATCAAACGACTGATCAAACGTGATGTCCCGTTCGAGCAGAAGTTCTGTTTATGCCGATGAGACACAAGTGAAGCCGAAACTTGTCTTGGCTTAGCAGGCCTATGCGAAAGCACTATGCTATATTTCACCCTAAGGTATGAAATAAGGATTTGTGCCCTCCTGTACAATAATAAGGATTTGTGCCCTCCTGTACAAAGACTGGTTTTTACAAACAAATTTTCACCCTAGTGAGAAATTTTGGTTTTTACCAATTTTTCCTCCTTAGGGTGAAATATAGCATAGTGCTTTCGCATAGGCCTGCTAAGCCAAGACAAGTTTCGGCTTCACTTGTGTCTCATCGGCATAAACAGAACTTCTGCTCGAACGGGACATCACGTTTGATCAGTCGTTTGATTGAAACACATAGTGTGTTTTAGTTTTAAGGGATTTGCGTCAAGCCGGCGCTAATCTATTCCGACAATGTGTTAGTGTCGGTTTCTGATGAGGCGAAGCTGAAACGCAACATAGTATGAAAAAATACAATTACAATGAAAAACGAATAAGCTAGTATAACCAATTTTGTTATTTTTCCCCCTTTGAAAAAGGCGGCATTGACGCAAACTGGTGGGGTGTAGCATCGAGCAGAAATCCGATATTGAGGAAGAAATCATTAACAACAGCGATCGTTTTACGTGTGGGTAGAAGTCAAAGCGACGCTGTTGTTCTATCTTATGACAAACGCCATTTTGGGGAAAATTGAGTTAGATATGCCACATTGCTTGTCTAAAAAATATCTACAAAGTGGCGCTTTCAGAATTTTGACATTCTCATTGCTTACTGAGATATATCGAGAAATATGCTGAGAAATTTTTAATTTTTTGCTTCAAATGGCTGTGTCTGGCGATTGGTTCAAGTTATCTTGATATATGAGATGTTTTTACGTGTGAAACTATCTGAGAAACACAATGGCATAATCATTTTCAAAATAAAAATATACAAATCGTGAGAAAATGCAATTTCAGTTTTAAACTATAAATTTAGCATATTTGGCAACACTGTAACCAACAATTACTATTTTTTCTATATTCCCTGACGCATTGCCTTCAAAATGCATCTCACCGACTGTTTATATACCAAATGAAGCTAATGAAGATATGAATAAAAGTTAACCCATTCATGCCCATGTTGTTTGTGGACAACAACGTTTTTAAACAGCTACTTTAAACTTTTGATTGAGACAAGATTTGCTCACAAAAATAAGTAAGGCTAATAAATATGACTATTGCCTTTCATATGATTAATAATAGTTACAAGGATCAGCTCTAGAACTGAAGTTATTGCAGTTTGTCTGATTGGATTCCAATGGAGCAGTGCTGCCAGGGACAGTTTACGTTGATGACGAAAAATGATTTTTTCATATATCTTGGTTATGTTGCAATATTATTGAAAACTGATAAATTTTATCGATTTAGGGTGCCTTTGGCTACGTTTTTCACGTAAGTGGGTTATTGTAAATATTCTAGGAAAATTGTATTCAGCATTGGAAGGTAAAAATTGAGCAGCTTCTCGCAGGGAAGCACCTATCTTTATAAAAAATGGCTTTTCGTGTTTCTTGAACCCACCGTTGTCAAGTAAAAATAGTTTTGGAATCCTACATGCACTATAAAAAAGGTGGGCATGAAAGGGTTAATAATTGATGATTTTTTCTATGGAAAATTTTCCATGCACGATTATGACACACCATACAAATTTTGTCATCAATGCACACCTACGACACGTATAAGTGCGACTTTTGTTTACATTTCAGTAAAAACTCGCAGTATAGTCAACCGATCTTCGCAATATTTGAGAGATTAATACAGAATAGATAGAATACCAATAATAGGTTTCAAGATATTCAATCTCAAAATTTAAAAATCGTTTTTCCCGAAATGTGCTAAACGGCATAAGATAGCACAACAGCGGCAAAATGTTTACAGTCATTACAGGCCTTATTCACTTTATAGAAACTCTTTGACTGGAGCAATAAAAAGTATATGAAAACTCATTAATCTATCATTTCAAACTGTCTTCTGCCATCGAACAGACAATAACTAAAGACGCAAGAAGAATCTCTCTTTTGGTCAGTGTTTGACATCTACCATTCGACTTAATTAACGAATCGAATTCTTTAGTTGGATTTGATACAACGTTTTGAATTAAAAAAAAATGTTTTAATCCACCCAGTGGTGCAATTATACACTTGATAAGCACATATAAGTGCACGACTGTCACGAACCTGATAAGCAACATGTCGAGTAGAGTGACAGGAAAAAATGACCCCTATCGACCCACCCCTGATTCAATTCCTAGTCCAACTAGGAGTACTAGCACTAAATTTGAAGCAAATCGGACAAGTCTAGCTAACGGACCAACGTGCCGGAAGTTTGTATGGGATTTTTCGTCAATTTACATGGAGAAAACCCACTAACTCGCATTTTTGCCGCTAGGTGGCACTTTATGTATCGTATTATCACTGTAAGTAAAAATAATTTAATTTAATTTCTACAACTTTGCCGAAGACTGCTAGTGAATTCGGCTTTGTTAAAAGAAGTTATTAAACTTTTAGTGAAGTGATGTCTGAGTCAGTTTTGCATGGGGCCTTGCAGTGCATGGTTGTGTATCAGTACTCGATTCGCGACTTGTCCGATTTGCTTCAAATTTGGAGCAAGTACTCCTGGTTAAACCAGGAATCGAATCAGGGGTGGGCTGATTGATTTTCAAAAATTCATTATTTTTCTGGGCAGTCTCATGTCGACGCTGACACACTTAAAACAAACACAAATATAATATTTAAATAGCTTAATCAGCGTGAGTTCAATGTTGTCTTCATGTTAACATTTTTTGAAATGCGGAGTGGTGGGAAAGGGAAGGGGTATAATTAGTGGGAGGGGGAGGATGCGTCGGAAACCACTTAACTTATTTTGATATACGGGGTGGATGAAGAGAATACAGGTGTGAGGTTGGTCTGAAAGGGGAGAGGGGTTGAAAGGAAGTAGTGGGAGGGGACAGATTGAAGGTTCAACACCGATTTGGATATTACACCTTCCATTTGAAAACTAGGTTAGTGAAAATTGGTTCAGTCATCACCGAAGAGGCTTCAGTTCTGGATAATGTCCGGAGCCCGGGACTTCCACAATCATCGATGTGGACAACATATACCAATAATCTTTGATTCGCCATCAGGGATCTAGACCTGCAAATCAAAGTAATTTGATGTTCATTTCATTAGATTTTCAACCTATGAGGTATTACGATTATACCGGTTTATATGAAAAATTCTTATGTGACCATAACTCCGGAACCAAGAACTAAATGAAATAGCAGTCAATGGAAGTATTAAATCTTTCCGTTAAGGGTTTTTCTGGGAAATAGGTGTGACATTAGCTCGGATACTTTGCAAGTTTCAGGAGCGTCTCAAGGTCCGTCATAGGTATCCAATGTGGTTAAAGCTATTTTGATTGGTAATTAGTTATCTAGGTCCGTAAATCCAAGTAATGTTGAACGTATTTGAATATGTATTACTTCATTCGGACATTATAGTGTTACCAATTTATATGGAAATTTGCTGTGTGATCGCACTCTTCAACCCGTAACTCCGGAACTGGAAGGCAGAATCAACTAAAAATTCAATAGCGTCTTATGGGAGCGATATACCGTTCATTTGAAAATAAATTTGTGCAAATCGGTTCAGCCATCTCTGAGAAAATTGAGTGACATTATTTGACACACACACATACATGTACACACACATACATGCAGACATTTTGCGTTCTCGACGAACTGAATCGAATGGTATATGACACTCTAGGCCTCGGTTGGAAATTTTTTTTTTGGAGTGATTGAATGACCTTTCCTTTATGAGAAAGGCAAAACCTAAGGTTGGCGTCCGAGCCGTGGGTCTCATTCGTTTCCACAATGTAGAAGAACCCGGGGTTCTTCTGACCCACCTAAGAAAATCTCACTTTTAGGTGGATAGATGTGAATGAGTTTATCGGTCAAAGATTCTGATTGTTAGTTTGAAATCTCAGCTACATTTTGGAGCTAAAAAAACTAATTTGTACCGCTCCATGGCAGCACTAGGCGACGATTAGAAAAACTCTACGTTTTTTCATCCTTTTACAATGTAACGGTAATTCGGACCTCCCTACGGGGCAATTCAGACCGTTAACTTTTTTAAGTTCTTTTTACAATGGAATTCTGTTTACCTATGAAATCTTTATTGCAAAATCTCCTGAAGATGCAAAATATTAAATTAATTAAACAAAATTAATCTGTGTTACTATGTTTTAATTGCCGCAAGGTTCTACTGTATCGATTTTGTTGGCTATTTTCGGCAAATTTGAGACTAAGAGAAACGAAAGCAATGAAATTGAAAGACGGATAGGTATTCTAGAGCGAATCAGTTATAAACTTAGAAGGGAAAACTAGAACTAGGCAGGCTCATATGGGCATGATCGAAAGAAAATGTGAAGAATTTTTTTTGCCTTCTGCAGAGTAGGAGTTGGGCGTTTCACCCAAGTCTACCGCATGGTCTATGATAACCATAGTGTGGTCGTTGACTTTAAATTCTATTCAATACTCCGTCTGACCATATCTGAAGAGCTTTCGGATCAAAGATCTTCCGCTAAATATCTCGATAGTCCGCCCAGATATTCTCGAATTTGTGATAGTCTGTGTAAAAAAAGCAATTGACATTACGGGAACAATTTTGTAGTTATATCGAAATTTCAACCGAGTTATACATGTAAATATACAGTACAACTAAATAGTATGCAATGCGCAAATCTGCTATATACGGACGAAAGTGGAGGCAATATATCTACATTGAGATAAAATTGGGTTTTTATGTACGATGTAAACTGTACATAAATGCAACTCTGGTCGGTACTTAGTCTGATTCCATGTGGCAAGAAACAGATACCTTTTATACACTCTTACGACTCAAAACAGTACTAAATCCGATTACATTAGGCTTTCGGAAAATATTAATATAAAATAAAAGTTTAGAATGAGACACATCTTTCGACCGCTTGTTTTTAAGAACGAGAATTACTTTGTATTTTCGAATGCTGGAACGTTTCTAGCATTTTTTTCTACAAGTAGGTTCACTCGGTCTCGAAACCTGGATGCATCAGCTTACGTGCCTGAAACATACCCTCTACACCATTTGATAGGTGTGGTTAGTTCGGGCCAACTAATGACACTCTTGGGAAAATTATTATTATACCACTCTGATATACGACTTTGTATATGCGAACGTGAGATAACTAACTAGCCTATCATAAAATACTTTCAATGATATCCGAAATGTTTTGCAATCAACTCATATATTATAACATCGTTCTTGTATTGATGAAAATGTACATATATGTCCATATGTACATATAATAATCCAATTAAAGTAAAAATTTTATAAATTCTTCGAGGTCTATACATCTATACATCTTCGCCAAAAACATCGAATAGAACGCCACATTATATTTTAAATAAATTGTAATTAATTAAATAAATTTTAAACTTTTGCTTCGTTCCTACGAAACATATACAAGCTGGCGTAAGAAACCCCATTGGTATTTTTTAATGTGCATTTTTCGTCAAAAGATACCCAAAAAAATGTTGCCAAAATTCAGCAAATCATGGAAATAACCAAAAAATGTCTGAATCAATCATATTAACTTTGGGAGAGACTTTAGCTTCAATATGTTTCGAGTTCTGTGAATACTATCCACACTTTTCATATTTTTGTTCTGTCAACATAAGCACCTGCGTCAAGCTTGAAATTAACTAAAGCTGGTTATAACCAATATATAGAAAAACTCATAATTTTTACTACTCTAAAATTCTTGTCCATATTTCCATAGTTCTAAGTTCCTATTTATGGTACGATGCAACCATGCTGGTATGTGAACGAATTGACAAAATATCAATTTATTTTTTTTTTTTTTTTTTTTAATTTAAAAGAACTGATATTTTATTTTGGGGGTTGAATTGAGGTCGGCACCAAGCCAGTATTTCATACGAAATTAGCCCCACCACCCTTTGCTTTACGATTCTTGGCGTGCAATACTTCGATGAATTTGGCTATTACCGACACACATTTGTGTGGTCGTAATTGTTGCTTATTACAGCACTAATGACGCGCCTTTTTATACATTGTATGAATTAGATTGCACTCATATACGATAATCGTAAACGAGTCATCACAACGCACTAGTTAAGATAAATTTTGTATAATGCGTATACATACGGTGTACCATTATAGGATTCCGATAAAAATTCTAAGCTGTACAATTTTTGTTATGGTCATTCTCATACGATACCTGGTTAACTGGGGACTGACCTCTTGCTCCAGTGAGTGAAGATTTTGAATGGCTACCGCACAGGACGGGGCAAAATAGTATGTTCTTACAAACTAGTATCGGGTGACCTTTAATGGAACTGTTTTGCCTATTTAAGTCTTGTTCGAAAAGACTGTGCCTATTGTCGGGAGGGTCCACATCACTATGACCTATTTTCTGAGAAATATGTTCACGACTAGACACTACTCTTTTCGATTTGAATAAAACTTTGCGACTGTCCAATTAAACAGAAGCAAGAAAATACCTAAAATAATTTGGATCAGAAAAGTAACCATTGCGTGAAAAAATTCTACCGCTTTTAAATATTTGGCAGCTGAAGTTCCCGAGTTGCTTTTCAACATCAATTATTACTGCTGTACTGTGACCGGTATAAATAGATTTTTGTGCGATCTGTTAGGAAATATTCTCAACAATTCGAAAGTATGGGATCCCAGGGGTTTTCTGGTGAAGAAATGTTTGAAAAAAAATTTGGAACGTGGTTTCATAGTTTAAAACCAAAGTTTGTATGAAGAACTAGGGTGGTTCTATATAGGGTTGTGGTACCGGTAATACCGGTACCGAAAGCCAGTACCGGTATTTTCGGTACTATACAATTTTTTATGACAAATATGTTAACTCTGCAGGGGGATCTGGTCCAAAATATCGGTCTGCAAGATAACGTTTAATTATATTAATTTTCGTTCTAGATAAATCGTTGAGATATCATCTTTGTGTGGGAATGAGGTGGGGCCATCATCATAATAATTCTATAAGTTAAAGTTTTATTAGCGACATTCTGATTGGTTTCCATTATTCACTTATCTATAAAAGAACGAACAGCGATTTAGTAGCTAACAGTTTTAGACTTGGTGAACTGCTTCAAATGGGGCGATTTTTAATTATTGGTGATCTGAAAATTCAGCAAAACTCCAAAACCAATTTTCAGAAAAGCAAGAGAGGAAATGCGATTACTGTTGTTAATAGGGTTTCATACATTTACCATCTCTTCAAATCGACGAAAGTCGCACCACTTAGCAGTTATTGATTTCAAAGTGGCCTAGATTTCGAAATAAAAGAAGGTGCCCTATACGAAAAATATCTTCTGTGAAATGAGTCTTGCCATTCCGAAGCAATTAAAAACAATAAACATGTTTTTGATCGGCGCAAATCAATCATCTGAGAATAAGATCATCAGTTTGAGCATTCAATTTCAGTTTGAAGGTTTTATCGAATTTTTTAAAAAAAATATTCGAGTACCGGTACTTTACCGGTACTACCGGTACTGAGGGCTTCAGTACCGTAGTACCTGTTCTCGCCAAAAAGGATCGGTACTGCGAACCCTAGTTCTATAGGTAAGATATCAATGAAAATCTTCAATCTTCAATTTACGCATAAAGTCTTATACAAAATACATTTTCCCAACGAGCTGGGGTTGGGAGCAGAACTAATACAAATGATGACAGGGATTTAGAGTTTCAACTAAGTCATGGTGGAAAATTGTTTGAAAAAGATTGGAACGGAACTTCACAGTTTAAAACCAAAGTTTGACTGAAATGAAAAAAGAACACGATTTGAGAAACAAAATTAACACTTCCTTTAGTAGGAGGAAAGTTATTAAAGTTCAAAGTGTACATAACCCTTCGGTTAAAAAAAAATGGAAATTACTCTCAGTATGGAAAATACGTAAATCCTACGTCAAAACATGAAATAATGATATCGTTCACAAGCGATTTGGACCAATTAAACATAAGTAAAACTCCCGACAGCCGGCTGTCCGGATTTCAGAATGAATTCAACAAAAGATAACTCTATCCGAAATTCTCGGCAGTCAGCTGTCCAGAGCAATAAACACATGAAGACACCTCCGAGAGTTGCATAGATCATATCATTTATCACGGACCGTGATAAATGATATGATATATGCAACTCTCGGAGGTCTTTTCATGTGTTTATTGCTCTGGACAGCTGACTACCGAGGCATTGTGATTCTCTCTCACTCACGCGAGAGGAGGCTTATGCTATGTCTAACTTTTCCGAGATAACATGAGTCGCAAAATTCTCTATCTCCACAAATAGCGTGAGAATAATTTTCCGGATAAAATTTATTTGATTTTTTCCTTCTCACCGGAGAAGGTGATAATATTTTAATTTCGTGTAAATCAACGAAAGCGTCAAAATATTCACTTAATTTCAAAGAAAAGCGGCAAAGAAGTACGACAGACTTGTTTTGGAATAGCGATAGCAAGGCAGCGAGCGCAAAAACGATACCGTGATAAATTCATTCGCTCATTCTCTGGCGGTTTTATTTATGCGGAGAAATAACACGTATTTATCCGGAGAAGTTGTGTGAGTGCCAATAACTTTTCATGTGAAAATGTGAGTTTTTATTTTCGCAGTAGTAAATTATCCGGACGCATTTACTCATATGAGCGATAAATGCAATGCCTGATCACGGTGCATCCAGATTTGTGTAACTGTTTTACCCTATCCTACTAACAAAATCTCCTTGCCGTGACAACTGTGGAGATGCGGATGGTCTACATAACAACGTTTGTTACACTAACACTTCTTTCCTTCCCCTATGACTATGAGGACGTGTCCGGAGTCGGTACCGTTATCGGCATTTTAAAGTATAGATCTTTCGAAGCGTTGAATGTTAAACTAACAGTGTATTGCCCCAGCCTTTTTAATTGTGAAAAATGTAAACATGCAAAAATGATTAGTAATAGAAACACAATCGTAGGAGAAAGCGAAAATTCATAAGTGAACTTAACCGTTATGTGGTACCCGAGTACCTTTTTAGGTTTCAATAAATGAAATTCCCATGTTTTATCCATAGCAGAAAATTGAAGCTTTGTGACATCTTAGAACTTCACTAAGTCAAGCTTTTGGGTTAATAATATTGTTGATACAGTAAGGGTGGAGTGAGGAAGGGATCCTGAATTTTTTTATTGCGTAATAGGCCAACGTGGGTACTCGGGTACTCACAAAACTTATATGCCAATTACTGAGATAATTTCCAACCAATTTTGATGCTTTTGGGAGTTTTGGATTCAGGTACTCATCTACTTTTAGACTTGGTAAAAATAAACCGGGTTTCCTCATTCGGTTCCCGGGACTTGGTAAAAATGAACCGGGTTTCCTCATTCGGTTCCCAGGAATCCGGATTTTCGGAAGCATGTTCCCATGCTGGGATACTATATGTGAATTTCAATGGAATACTTGCAATATGGGTATCAAAATTCTTGGAATTGCATCAGTAGGCTGTGTCTTGTGGTTTTTGAACCAATTGGTGATTTGACCCCGGAACGGACATTCCGGAGCAGGTTCCCGTGGGGCCGTGAGTGGCTATTCCACTCCAATTCCATTTTTCAAATTGCCATAGGGTTTTGATACTCATATTGCTAGGGCATTATTAAAATTTACAAATCATACCTTGGAACATTGCTCCGGAAGATCCGGATTACCAAGAACCAGATCCATTCATCCGGTACAATTTTACAGAATCCAAAATCAGACAAGGTTCTGAATCCAAAACATCTAAAAATGTCCAAATCGGTTAAAGGAAGCCATAGTTATGAGCGTTTCAATTTGTGGGTACCCGGGTACCCTCGTAGGCCTGTTAAAGGTGTTTTTTGTTGGACACATAACGGTTAATATACTCACATCTCATTTTCTAAGAGTCTGCCGAATATCAAGAACGTATTTGTGAAGCAATTTATTGCATGGATTGCATGGAACACAAATTCCTTAGATTGGTTAACCTCCAATTCACGTTAGCCCTCCCTTTTCGCATTTATCTAAGACCAATAAGCCACCCACGCTTCTTTGGTAGAGTTAAGATTATCTGTTTATTGTCACGAGGTACGTATCTGGTTCACACGCGAATAGACACTTGACTAGATGTCGGGCCATTATTGCCTGGTATGACATATCGCGACAGCTATTTCGTAGGGTGCATTCGGGCATAGCCGACATAACAAAACTGACGTTTTTGTTGACGTATATCGTGGTCGGGCAATATAACCCGTAGAGAGAGAGAGAGAGGCAGATCGAACGTATTATAATTCGCATCAACATTCATATTATTTTTTAATCGTTGAAAATAAATCTACTAAAGCACGGCCTATCGACCGGACGGGCACCAGTAGTCACTACCCACATTAATCTACTGCGTATTGACTGAGAAAAAACACATTTGCATTTTGCATTCATCCTGCTGCATGTCCGTAGCTGATTGTACACCCCTGGAGAAAGACAGCTTGCGCTGCGACCTGACCTTCAACAGGTCAGTTCCGGTCCCGACTCCATACGGAGCATTCGGAATGCAATTATGGAGACGCTGCGTTGGGCTGGAATAATTCCCACGGTGGAGTGCACCGAACGCGACGGTATCAGACGTTGGCTTGAGGGTTGCTAAGCTTTTATTTATTTTTATTTATTACACCAATCAGTAAACGGTCTAGTGATACAATCAGATGTATTGTTTACTATAATTGTATTCCATGAAAACATGAGAATCCCTTCGGAGGTTCCTTGTGCGTAGACTGGGAGCCTTGATATTTAGTATACCACAGCGAAAGGGTGTTGCTGATTCGATTTTCTTGGTAATAACAATCCACTCAGAATATGAGGAAAGCTGAAAGCAAACCATAAAAAACCAATTTAAAGCTGTTGAGGCAAAGGAAGATATATCACGTGGTGGTAAGGCTGGTCTCGGTGCGATGAAGCCATGGAGAAAATGAAGATAAATTGTATGAATTATCTGTGAATACATTTAAATATTAAATGCGATCAAACAAGTGATCGATCATTGTGAGCATCAAAGTTTTTCGACTAGCTGTGCAAACATGAAATCAGTGGTAAAACTTTAAATAATTAAATCGTAAAATCATCTATTGTACATCTGGTGCTGGATTGATAGATTTCATACCAAGAATTGAAATTTAATGCCGGCTTTAAAACTTTAAAAATTAGATTTCACTTGTGGCGTTTTTTACATAGCGTTTTAATATACAATTAGGAGCCGGTTTTAATGACATTTTAATTTTTTTTATTAAAAAGTGTGCCATTTCCCGAAAAGTCCAAATATCAAACAAAAATCCTACATGCGTCAATTACTATCCTCCTAAAATATCTAGAACTTTTTGGTGTCTGACTCGAGGTCAAAAATTACGGGAGATGGACCATTTCCAAAATAAATGCTCTGGAACCCCTTAATTCGTTGGATGTTAAATCATTGATGAATATTAAAATTTAGCATGGCTTACTGTGCTAAAACTCAAAAATAGCTCTTTATTTATTTGCTACATAAATTCAACACTTGCTACCCTAATTTAAAAATAAATCAAATATAAATGTCCTGGGATATATGTGTCCACATCGAAAAACGTCAATATTCCTCATATATTGTTTAATTCGGCTCATTTAGACTGACAGGCGAATCCAATTGTGCAGAACCGATACATTGTTGCCCTGATTCTGGCTCGTACTGGAAAGTTGTTGATTAATTACAAACTCCGTTTACATCGTAGTCGTTATAACATCCGCGTCCGGCTCGTGAGCTGGATTTTTTTTTCTGATATGAACAATATCAGAAATTGCCGAACGTGAACACTACCCCGACTGTAAAAGTGCAACAATCCTTCAGGCGTAATTCTCCAAAGGCGTCAGATTCAGCACGATCGTTTAACATGTAACAAGCCTCCTTTTTTTGCAATTCAGCACTTAATTAATACAGCTACAACACTCCGTCGCTCTGTTCATTCACCATCAGCGGAAGCGGTCAGATTCAAACATATCCGCTTTCGAGAAAGGATCAAATCGCGGCGACCTTAGTTCGAACGAAATATTAATCTATCTCATTAATCATATGCCGAGGCGACTGGTACGACGGGTCGTAAAATGGCACCACGGACCATGGTAGAAGTGGGCGATGATCGTACGATCGTTCGGTCTTCCCACCATACCACCACCACCACGAAGATGGAAAGGGTGACCGTGAGTTGTGTTTGCATGTAGAACAGATTACGTTACACGTTCGAGTGTGACAAATTTTGCACTAGTCTTGATCTTGATGGTCCAGATTCAAGGGGAAAAGCGATTCGATGTCGGATTCGTAATTGATTGTAGGGTATATCTGATTTAACGAGTAACTGGTCGGCATTGTTGGCTAATTAGTGCCCTTGACAGATAAGTAAAACTGGCACTTCGTTTTGAATAAAACTCACTTGAAACATGTCTGCAGTATTCGATCGAATATTTTTAAGACATCTTTTATCCACACTTAATGCACTGCTTCTTAAATCTTCATCACGGTACTTAAATGTGTATCAATAATCGGAAAACAATTTCGTGTCAAACAGTGAATCAGACCAAAAATATTTGGTCAATATATAGCACAGCTGTTGCACTCGAGGATGATGACAATTCAACATTAGGTGTAAATTAGAAACATCTGAAACCACTGGTAGGAACTTTCAGCTGTTTTGTAAAATCAATATTGATCTATCTTTTGCTAATACTAGATTTTTCCCGTTTTGGAATTTGGAAAAAGCGAGGTATTAGCGACTACTGTTTTCTCCGAATTCAAGAAGCCTGGTTGGGAAGTATCATTCCAGAATTTTATTCCAAGAGGCTCAGTGCTTCGAAGAAGATTGGAAAGAATACTGTAACATAAAACAAGGTTGTGACGTGCATCTCAATTATCCATGATATGAAAGAATTAAATTAAATAAAGAACTTGGAATTAGTATTTTTGTATGCCCAGATTTTAGCGCGTAAACCCCTAATTGTCATTTCCGGCTGTTCTGAAGCAATCATGGCTCATCCAGCAATAATTGAATCAGCCTTGTCGGAATGCCGAATATTATGTCACAGTTTATTTCGTTTCACTGAATCGTGCGTTGCCTTTAAATACATGAATAGACGATGAGTACGCAAGTTGTATTCCCGGAATGTTGTCAGGAATTGTTGCAGAGCAAACATCTGGTCCATCGTTGATCGTCCTTCACGACATCCGCTTTGGTAGTTGCCGTGAAAAGCCCGTGCTAAATCATTATGTTTTGATAGAAGGAGCAACAATCAAGAGTTTGTCGGCCTAAATTTGGCGTATAGTTTCTAATCGCACGTTTAAAGAACTTGAAGACCACTCATTTTCTTGGTGTGTGCGTACGAAATGGTGTCTCCGTTTTGATTGCCCTATTTTCCATTCACTTGTCAAAATCGCGTCGAAGCAAAAGGAATAGCGTGTCAAAATTCGATATGTGTATAAGAAAAATCCCAAATATCCCCAATCGAATTTAATATAAATGTATTCGAGGCGTCATTCCAGAATTAGGGGAACGTCTGACGGCACGATCAAGAGGAAACCGACATCAGAAGCCAACGCAAAAGAATGGTCAGCATTTTCAAACGAAATCCTAGCTTTTACATCAGAAATGTCGGCAGCAAATTGGGTATATCATACGAAACAGTGTGAAAAGTCAAGAAACGAGCCAGACTACCAATGTACAAGGTTACAGTGACATCAAATTGCGACGGCCAAGCAAAACACCACGACTAAAACAAGAGCGCGTAGGTTGGTACATTGATGCTGATGCTGAACTTTGATTGCGTCGTAATGGACGATACGTCAAGGGTGGACTTCAAGCAACTCCAGTGTCACAAATTTTTTCACGTCTACCGGAAAAGTTGAAGGAAAAATAGTTGTCAAAATTGCCGTAAAACTAAATGGTTTGGCACGCGGTTTGTACATGTGGTCTGAAAGGCAAAATTTTCGCGACAACTAGCACTGTCAATCGAAATTTTTATGCCTGCTTGTTGCCCGTTTTTGGTCGACAATGACTGGGCAGTGCGTAAGCCTCTCGTACCTGAAGGCATAAAATAGACCCCACTTGCGGCCCTTAGCTTCCTGCCCAGTAACTCCTAGCCCTGGCCTCCTCGTGGCGTCGACTGGGATACGAGTAACCTTAGTGAAGATCGGGTAACCAACCCCGGTGGGAACTTTGGTCGTATGCTGGCAGGGAAGGGGGGGTTACCCTTCTTCGGAAGGTGTAAACCTGTCCTGGTGCTCAGGTGGGACCTTAAGCAGTCCTGGCACGATGGCCCACCGGCGAGACAGGTGGTTGGCGTAGGCCCTATAAGCCACCCCTTAAAAAACCCACATAACGAACAATACAGAAGAGAATACGACCCAGAACAATCGGCAACGACCCAGGCGACGAATAAAGGATCACGATTGGAAACTCGGAACATGGAACTGCAGATCGCTCGGCTTCGCAGGATGTGACAGGATTATCTACGACGAGCTACACCCCCGCAACTTCGATATCGTGGCGCTGCAGGAACTTTGCTGGACGGGACAGAAGGTGTGGAAAAGCGGGCATCGAGCGGCTACCTTCTACCAGAGCTGTGGTACAACCAACGAGCTGGGAACCGGCTTCATAGTGCTGGGCAAGATGCGCCAACGTGTGATCGGGTGGCAGCCGATCAACGCAAGGATGTGCAAGTTGAGGATCAAAGGCCGTTTCTTCAACTATAGCATCATCAACGTGCACTGCCCACACGAAGGGAGACCCGACGACGAGAAAGAAGCGTTTTACATGCAGCTGGAGCAGACATACGACGGTTGCCCTCTGCGAGACGTGAAAATTGTCATCGGCGACATGAACGCCCAGGTAGGAAGGGAGGCAATGTACAGACCGGTGATCGGGCCTAACAGCCTGCATTCCGTATCAAATGACAACGGTCAACGATGTGTGAACTTCCCAGCCTCCCGTGGAATGGTAATCCGAAGCACCTTCTTCCCTCGCAAAGATATCCACAAAGTCACCTGGAGATCACCGGACCAAGTAACAAAAAATCAAATCGACCGCGTTCTAATCGACGGTAGATTCTTCTCGGACATCACAAACGTCCGCACTTATCGCAGTGCGAATATAGATTCGGACCACCACCTGGTTGCAGTATGCTTGCGCTCAAAACTTTCAACAGTGCATAGCTCTCGTCGAAGCCGAACGCCGCGGCTAAACATCGAGCGGCTACAAGATGGCAGAGTGGCTCAAGAATACGCGCAGCAGTTGGAAGTGGCACTACCAACGGAAGAGCAGCTAGGCGCAGTTGCCCTTGAAGATGGCTGGAGAGATATCCGATCCGCCATAGGTAGCACCGCAGCCACTGCACTAGGTACGGTGGGCCCGGACCGAAGAAGCGACTGGTACGACGGCGAATACGAGCAGTTAGTCGAAGAGAAGAATGCAGCATGGGCGAGAATGCTGCAACACCGCACGAGGGCGAACGAGGCGCGATATAAACAGGCACGGAACAGGCAGAACTCGGTTTTCCGGACCAAAAAGCGCCAGCAGGAAGACCGAGATCGCGAAGCGATGGAACAGCTGTACCGCGCTAAAGACACACGGAAATTCTACGAGAAGTTGAACCGCTCGCGCAGGGGCCACGTACCACAGGCCGACATATGCAGAGATACAAACGGGAATCTTCTCACGGACCAGTGTGAGGTGATCCAGAGGTGGCGGCAGCACTACGAAGAACACCTGAACGGCGATGCAGCAGACGACGAGGATGGCACGGTAACGCACCTGGGAGCACGCGTGGAAGACATTACACTACCGGCTCCGGATCTCCAAGAAATCCAGGAGGAGATTAGCCGGCTCAAAAATAATAAAGCCGCTGGGGTTGACCAAATACCAAGCGAGCTACTAAAACACGGTGCGAGCCACTGACTAAAGCACTGCACTGGGTGATTACCAAGATTTGGGAGGAGGAGATTTTACCGGAGGAGTGGATGGAAGGTGTCGTGTGTCCTATCTACAAAAAGGGCGACAAGCTGGATTGCTGTAATTACCGAGCAATCACCCTGCTGAACGCCGCCTACAAGGTACTCTCCCAAATACTATGCCGTCGACTATCACCAATTGCAAGAGAGTTCGTGGGGCAGTACCAGGCGGGTTTCATGAGCGAACGATCTACCACGGACCAGGTGTTCGCCCTTCGTCAAGTACTGCAGAAATGCCGCGAGTACAATGTGCCCACACATCATTTGTTCATCGACTTCAAAGCCGCATACGACACTATCGATCGAGATCAGCTATGGCAGATTATGCACGAGTACGGATTCCCGGACAAACTGACGCGATTAGTGAAGGCGACGATGGATCGGGTGATGTGCGTAGTACGTGTCTCAGGGACGCTCTCGAGTCCCTTCGAATCACGCAGAGGGTTACGGCAAGGTGATGGTCTCTCGTGTCTGTTATTCAACATCGCGCTGGAAGGTGTAATAAGAAGAGCAGGGATCGACACGAGTGGTACGATTTTCACAAAGTCCGTTCAGCTACTTGGCTTCGCCGATGACGTTGATATTATTGCACGAAACTTTGAGAAGATGGAGGAAGCCTACATCAGACTGAAAAGAGAAGCCAAGCGCGTCGGACTTGCCATCAACACGTCGAAGACAAAGTACATGATAGGAAGAGGTTCACGAGAAGAAAATGAGAACTGCCAGCTTCGAGTTTGCATCGGTGGCGACGAAATCGAGGTGGTTGAAGAGTTCGTGTACTTGGGCTCACTGGTGACCGCCGACAATGATACCAGCAGAGAGATTCGTAGACGCATCGTGGCAGGAAATCGTGCTTACTTTGGCCTCCGCAAGACACTTCGGTCGAACAGAGTTCGCCGTCGTACGAAGTTGACCATCTACAAGACGCTGATTAGACCGGTAGTTCTCTACGGGCACGAGACCTGGACCATGCTCGTGGAGGACCAACGCGCACTTGGTGTCTTCGAACGGAAAGTGCTGCGTACCATCTACGGTGGAGTGCAGATGGAAGACGGCACATGGAGACGGCGAATGAACCATGAGTTGCATCAGATGTTGGGGGAGCCGCCCATCTGTCATACCGCGAAAATCGGACGACTACGGTGGGCCGGGCACGTAGCCAGAATGTCGGACAATAGCCCGGTGAAAACGGTTCTCAATTGCAATCCGACCGGTACAAGAAGACGTGGCGCGCAGCGAGCACGATGGATCGACCAGGTGGAAGACGATTTGCGGACCCTTCGCAGACTGCGTGGCTGGCGACGCGCGGCCGTGGACCGAGTGGAATGGAGGAATCTTTTGTATACGGCACAGGCCACTTCGGCCTTAATCTGTTAATAAAAAAAAATGTTGCCCGTTTTTGAATAAAGATACATTTTTGGTGCTGTTCTGACCAGACCTAGTATTTTGCTACTACGAGAAACTTGCTCTGGAATGGTATAACTGTAACAGTGTGAAAGTGGTGCCTAAAGTCAAAAACCTTCCAACCTCGCGAGAGTTGCATTCAATTCAAAAGCATTGGGCAATCGCCAAGCAAAAAGAAAAGTTTTAGTAGAGACCAATTATTTGCATTACGGAACAATTTGGGTAAAACTATATTTACGCGTGGAGGGCACAAAACCTATAACCACAGATCTGGATACTGATGAGACGATCAGATAACAATACGAGAGGCTTTGAACTAATGCAACGAATTTGCGTGCACTCAATACAGAAAATTTCCAATTTCATGAGTTGGCGAATTCGCTCGATTTATAGAGTACTGCAAAATATATGAACTCGGACGTCGGAGTTTGAATGAGGTATTACCATACGAAGAGTTTGTTAGACTAGCGAGTGGCATAACGAACTAAATCGAATAATGCAGCATTGAAAACGTTTCTAATTCTTTGGGACCATTAATAAATTACGTAACGCAAAAATTACCCAAAATTGATTCCCACTCTAACCATTTAAAAAAAATTCGCCGCATTTATCCCCTTTCCAACTCCTAGTACGAAACAAATGTTTAAAACTGTTTATTTCTTCAGTAAATATATGTTGTAACATGTTACATTTTGTCGTACCACTTCACCCCACCTAAAAGTGTTTCGCAATTTATGGATGGTGTCGTATGGGTACTTGGTCATTCTGGGATTACTGGAAATGAATGATCTCACAAACTGTTTAGAGCAGCATGTACCATTGCTGGTTTCCTTGGGGCAGAATCAACCCAATCATACCATGACGAGGAGAGGTAAAAAATTGTTTTCCCCACATCTACCAGTTATCGATTTCGAAGGAAGTTACGTTGTTAAGAAGTACATGATTCCAAATTCCTCCGCCAGACCTCATAGGCAAAAGAGGTATTGCCTTAGAAAAACCGTAAATATTTGGGATGTTGTAGTATAAGACAAAACATTGAACATGGTTTGCAGATCTGAATAATTGTTGGGCATATAAAAACCAAAAAAACAATAATTTAAACATTTTAATTCATCCAACTGGTATTACCAATACTAAGGGTTAGTATATCTTCTGGTCTCGCTTCGAACAGAAGACAAATTTTACCGCTGCTACTAGAAAGGCATACAAGTAACCAGTGTGTCGTCCTGAAGAAGGCCCAACCCACGGGTCGAAACGTTGGTAAAAATAGCGAAAAAAGCGCAATAGAACTTTGAATGTACTGCCGAAATTCACCTTCGATTATTTCTTAGATAGTTTTGCTGTATAAAATACGGTAATCAAACTTTTTTTTAATATGCTGCGAGAAAAAAAACTTCTACACCCTTTTAAAAAATGCTCTTGAGTTGAAATGATGTTATTGACTGCGTTGTTTAGATGTATTTAGTCTACCATACCGGCAAAATGTGTAAAGTTTGAACGGAATCGAAGATTTTAGTCTTTTTCAGACGGATCTTCGTGGAATTTCTCGGCAGTTTTTTCATTAAAACTGAGCTGAATAATATTAGATTTTTTTTTTGATTTGTGATGCAAATTTCTACAAACAATGATGAACTAAATTTACCTGAAATGAGGTTGATAATTTTTTTATTTAATTCATGGAGACAATTACTTGTAACTGAAGCATTCCAATCGGCCGACACAAATTGTGGTCGGAAGTGGATTTTCCAAAATTATGGCTAGCAATTACTTTCACTTGTTTCTAGTCACGTGGAACAATACTCTGCACAAGGCACCTTTTGAACAAATTCTCGTTGCAGGCTCAGGCAGATTTTTCAATAGGTTGACTTTTATTTTCTTTAGCCCTGGAGCATTATTATTACATGACAGGAGTGCCACTGAGAATTTCATAAACGAAAAACGTGAGTGAATTTTGTACTTTCCCGGCAACGAGTCGCGCATCGCATTTTCTTTACAGGAACAGAGTCCGGGTAAACTTGTAAACTATCGCGCCGAATATTACTCGCTTTCGTTCGTCACATTTTAATTAAGCATTCCTCCATAAAGAGCCCATTGATGCCCCTCTCGATAACCCATCGACAAACCGGCGCCAACAACTGCCTTTTATTTGCGCAAAGCAAACTGTTAAACTTGCTGTCCAAAACCGTATAACGCTCGTGTAAGTTTTTCGGTGTTCCCCAACCACGCTTCAGAAAACTTGTGTATGCTTCGCACTTTTCCACAATTTTTTGGTCTGTTTACCATCGCGCCAACCTTGAACCGCTACATCGATGATCATGCCTGCAAGGATATCGCATTGTTCGTTCGGAGGAAGCTCCTGTACAGTGGCAATAGTATCTGTAATATCACTCTCATATTATCAAGGCACAGGAATAGCTCTCAAAAATTTGTTTTGCGGAGTATACAATACCAATCGTCTTGAAAATTTGCACAGTTGTTCTTCACATCATTCCGCAGGTAACTAAAGGAGTTTTTTTTCTTCTCGATGTTTGAATTTTTCATAGCACTTTGAAGCCAAAAAACAGTTTTGTCGAGAGATCATGTACCAAGTAGCATTTATAGTTTTCTAGCACACTACAAACACAAGCTAAGGTTCAAGGAGGGCTTCAAGAGTATAATAAAACCTTAATTGTTACTGGGGGAGACACTTTCCAGCATCTCTCGTGCAACCCTGCTCCTAATGATATTTTCCGCAATTACTGCACCACAGTGTCATAGTTTGTGGTATGAATCGGCAGAAGAACCATGTCAATATAGATGTGGCAACGCAAAGCAGACCCGACGAAAGTCACTCGGAAAGATTCTGAAGCTAAATAAAGCTGTATCCCATTTACAAACGATACCGAACACAATTGCTCACATTTAAGTATCTTAACTGACAAAATCGAAATGGCAACTCCGTGCTTCAGCAAGCCTTCGACAATCAGAATCGGCTCGGTGGCCTCACCGTCAATCTCCACGTCCCGTAAAGGTACATATACACATTACTCCAACGTGAAGAACTGGTCCCAAGAAACTCAATGCTAAAAACATTGTACGATGACAGATGACGCGAACAGTTCGCCGCTATCCAGCAGTGGAATGCCAGTCGAAAGTGCACCATCTAATGTCGTCTTATTCTTGTGTATGATGAGCGCAGAGACTGCTTACGAACACCGTCAGTCAGCGGTAGTGTTAGACCTGCCGAACGTGCCGTTCGCACGTCACACCAGCACGTAGAAGCTTCCTTTCTTAGCGTGCAGATCAATGACACTAAAATCGTTCCGGAAACGCTAGAACAGCAATCTACAGCATCGAACTCCATGATCCACCATGAGAAATATGTCGAAATTACGAAAAAGTTGTAGGAAAAAACTGACGGAAGCACTAAAACAACAACTCAGAGCCGGCGTTACCCTTTTAGCTCGAGTGGGTAGTAAGATAAGCATAAAAAGAGGGTCTATTACTAGAGATTTGTCGCCTCTTCATAATCTTAAAATCACTGTGTTTGCAAATGGAGTTCTCTTTCATAGAGAATAGAGTTCTCTTTCATAGAGAATTTTAAGCATGCCCAGTAAAGGGTGTACGGAATCAAATGGCATCACAAGAAACCGTTCGTCAAAATTTACCACCGTTTTCAAACTTTCAGGGAATAGAATAAAGCATATTATTGAATTCTTTCCGTGCCCGTTTGATTCAATTTCATAGCAAAACCCAATGCACGTACCTTCCTATAAACACTGCTCATAAGGTATTATACAACATTTGAGCCAATTTGCTTTTATGTGGATATCCATTTTTTCCTCATTTCTGCTTTCGATTTCATTTCCTTAGGATGCTTGGCAGCAATTACGGTGTGTTTGGGGGATTAAAATTCTTTGGCACGTAATTGACCTTTTTAGTCTTGTACCACTCCAAAACATCTTTCGAGTAATGGCACGATGTGAAATTCGGCCAGAAAAGTGTATAGCCATCGTGAGATCTCAGAAGTGGAAGTAGATGTTTTTAGAGGCATTTTTCAAGTACTCCGGCCCCTTGACTGTTCCGGTTATCACAAATGTGGTGCTCCGTTTTCAAACAAATTGCCTGCCAAATCGCGCATTTTTAGCAAACTCAGGCATCTTCTGCTTTCCAGCTTCCCCAGGAATTTCGAACTTATGACAAACTGTAAAGAAAGGGAACTTCTTGAAAATCTTCTTTGATATAAGTCTCGTCATCCACGATGAGATGGTTCGGTTTCATCAACAGTTGAGTGTAGAGCTTCCGCGTACTTTACTTCCCCTACAGTATTCTGTCGTTTAACGCAATTTGAATATTGTACGTACGTGTGCACGTTCTTTGCATCTTGCACAAAACATTTGGCCAAATACAGTTTTTGCATTACATTTCTCACTGAACTATTGGGATTCCTCTTGAAACTTTAGATGACGCGCTTGAGATCCTTCTCACTGTACATAGATCCATTTTGACCACTTTTTTCTTCATATCGACGGTCAAATGTTCGTTATACCGGTTTAAAGCACGGCATACCGTAGCTTTATACCATTCCCGGCTTCTTGCTGTCATTCACCGTGTGAAAGATATCCGGAGTTCGTAAGGTAAATGCGTTAAAAAAATATTTACGCCGCTGAAAGCTTCCCCATGATCCAAATACACTGAAAAAGTTTTTGTAATCTTTAAAATGATAACTATTAACTTGTTGACATTTTATGATGGGGAATTGCGAACGACTTTTAAAAACATACTTATATGAAGTAATTTTTTTGTTGGAACAAAATCATAAATATTTCGACAACTATTGCATTTTGGAAGATTTTTGTTAAATGCATTTTGATTTAAAATGATACTTACAATCGTATTCTGTAATAAAATTACAGTTGTACAGTTGCGCTGATGTTTTTCTGATTTTATTTTCGTCATGGATGCACAAGTGCTAGTGAAACTTAAACAATGCACATTGAACTAAATGCACCAAAAATTTCAAAATATAATTCCTAAAAGAATAGTTGCAGCAATTTGAAAGTGATTCAATTTGATTCCGTGCACCCTTTAGTAACTATCAGCATGTCTTATCGCTGCAAAATTGTTGCTTTTGTAGAAAAATTAGCTTCCATATTTGAATATGAGTAGGGAGAAGATGCAGAAAGACGTTACTTTCTTATTGTAATTTAAAACAGAATTTCAAAAATGGGAGTACTCCCTCAAGGGAACTTGCGGTGCTACCGATTTAGATACATTATCAGGTTTCACGAAACTCTGCTGAATACACGAAATCGCCATCAAAATCCAGTATAAGCTTTTGAACGTCTTTTTGGGCCAGTGAGCGCTGGTGTTTGAGTGGTACCTGAACGGGACTGGCTTCTCACACAGTGAGTCCGGCTTCTATCCCAGGTCGTTTTCTAAGGTAAAAAACCTCGGCTCACGTAGCTCATTCGTCTTGGTCCTTCCTATTGATGGGCCGTTTTTTGGGTATAAATGGTGGAGCCAATCCCTCTCGGCCTTCGGTGGCACTCAGTGCGAGGGGATACTGGACAACTAGCAACAGATAAAATATAGGGTTTAATTTACTGTGTACAAAATGTATTTAAACGGATCACTTACAAAACAGGAAATTAGAAAAACATACCCCAAAACACAATAGTCCAAGCAAAGCCTTGATACTACCTTCCGTTTCAACTGATTTCTCAGAAGATTGTTTGTGCACTGGGCGAAGTGCTACGGTCCTTTCCGACCACTGAAAATCCTTTTGGACGACTGACTGACGAGACCAGCGCGCCTGACCGTGTCATAAATCAAACAAGGGCTACCACGTAAACAAGATCAAGTAAAATAAAATTTAATACACGTGCACTGAAGTGGGGCATTTCAAACAAAACTCAATATTTTTTCTGTAGCCACATGCAACAGTAAAAGGTCTCACCGGTTTCTTATCCAATCCGGCTCACACGCTTTGAGCGCCATCCTCTTTCATTTCTATTTCCGATTCCTTCATTTATGTATTTCTGCTATCTAGGCCCGTTCAAAAATTATTTTCCATAGCTAAGATTCATCTCACACTCAAACGGATGTTGAAATAAAATCGATTCCTCGTCTTGAAATTATATCTATGGTTCTTATTCGGGCCCTTTGTGATTTTCTGACGCGTCAAAGAAAATGAAAGCGCTGACTCAACGGTATTCAACGGTAACCGAAATCTCAAAGATTCGGCATAAAAAAGCCATCCTTGGTAACCAGTCTAAACCAAACAAATCACACTAATAGCGATGACCCTTTTTCGAAGGTATACCGCGTGTAAGTACCCACAAAAGAAGTTGAGATCGACGGAGTGGTCACCGAGAGAAGTTTAATTTGTGCAAATCTGCTGAAACACGGGGTTGGCTGTTTAAAGGATCCCATATTTCAGCCAATAAATACTGTAGACGATTTTATTCAACATCAGTTACAGCTAACGGAATAAAGACCTATATCAGCTCAAAATCAATTCTGAAAACTTTCCCTGGGTCTGCTTTACGTAACTTTCACCACATTGACAAAGTTCATCTATCAGTTCGCCGTTTTGGGCCACGGGTCCTAACTGGATTAATGGCATTTAAGTGGACCACACAGCCACTGTCAAAAAAGTGTTGGCGCCCTGTATGCAGTGAAATTCGGAGTGAAAATCTTAGAAAATCAAGTAAAATACGTTAATAAAATTAAACTTTTGAATGTCCTGAATTGTACTTCACAAGAATAGGCATCACTTGAAAACAAATCATATTGTGTTGTTACCTTGCAAAGTAATCCAGCTTTGATGATTTTTGTCTATCTTGAGGGTGAGGCCCGCTAGATTGGTCTGGCCTTTGCGCAATGTGTCCATTAGAGTGGGATATGGATATATGGAAAAAATTAAATTTCGCTCCGAGTAACTTTTTGGGTCCCATTTAGCTCCCAGAACAACTCTGCAAATTTTTAGTTCGATCGGTGAAACTATATTTTTGCGCCCACGGTTTAAAGTTTACATGGGATCTCGTATGGGGAAAAACGTCTTTTGCAAATTAATTCTTCCAAGAGTCGCCCGTTTCCTCCTAAAAATAAATAAATTTCTGATTTTTATAGGAAATTTGTCAAGGAAACAAAGTCTACGAAACGATCTGATGCCGTGGAAAAAGTTATTAAGCAAAAACCGATTGATGCCTTGAAGATTAATAAAAAGTTTACTTTTCATAGCATCACTGCTGCTGACGGTCGAATTATATACAAAATCTTTAATTTTCTTTAATTTGAATTCTCAAAACTCTTGCGAAGTGGCCAAACAGTATAGATAAATGATTTAGACACATTAAGAGAAGATCAAAACAAAATTGCATATAATTGGACAACCAACAACAGTGGTGCTAGAAAAAATTGATATTTTATCAATAATCAGAGCATCAATTTATTTCAGCTTAATAACTCTTTACTCAAGCGTCAGATCGTTTCGTAGTTTTCGAGACTTAGTTTTTTTGTTGAATTTCCTACAAAAGCTATATAACGGTTTATTTTTAGGAAGCAATGGATGACTCCTGGAGGAATTATTTTGTGAAACCTAATTTTCCCATATAAAATCCCATGTAATCTTTAAACAGTGGGCGCAAAAATATAGATTCAGGGATCGAGCTAAGAATTTGCACAGATGTTCTAGGACCCAAATGGTACCCAAAAAGTAGCACGGAGCTGGAATCTATTTTTTGTCCCACCCTAGTGTCCATTCGTAAAGACGGTACTTCCTTGGGTGGAGGAATCTTCTCCGATAGCGACTAAGGAAGCAGCAGTGGACGACACGACACGCTCAGACTTCGACATTGAACTAATTTCACCCAAACTTTAAACAGAAAATACAGTTATAGCAATTTGTAAGTGATGCAATTTGATTCCGAGCACCCTTTATGTGCGCGAAATACATGCGTGACAATTTTCAAATTATAAATTTGTTCTAAATTTCGAACGGGTAATTACCCACTCGGATATTTTCAAGTGGGAAGTACTACCCATACTACCCACTTCGTCCGCCGGCCATGAGCATACTTTGAATTAAAAAAAATGCGGTCTCAGAACCGCGGTTTAGGTTTTCGCCAAAAAAGGGTCAGTACTATGGTTTCTGTTTCTTAGCGCAATGTCATATATGTACTGATGGACCGCGGTTTTTTTCAATTGGTTTAAGTCTCAAGTAACGCAACTCTTAAGCTATACAGGCACGTAGCCAGAGGGGGGACTAGGGGGCTAAAGCCCCTCCCGAAACTTTTCTGAAAAAATTATTTCTTTACGAAATTTCGACTAATCCTACACAACTTTTAATACACTTTCATCTAGTGCATACTCAAGAACTGGTTCGAACATCGTGTTGTGAAAATGTTGTGAAAGATATAATATAGAAGACTTAGCGATAAAATTTCCAAAACCAATTCTAGCCCGCTATTGATTGCTACGATAATAAACATTAGATAATTACTTATACATGTATTCAATAAGAATTAAACGCATCTAGTTATAAGAGCCTATGTTAGCAAAACATAAAAAAATTAGATAACGATAGCACTGGATAAAGAATTTTTTCAGTTACATTCGACTTTTGCCAGAATTGAAATATGTAACAATTAGCAAAAGTTATTGAAAAAAATTAGTTATAATACAAAGGATGCTGCGATTCAAACTTTAAACTCGTTTTTCTCCAAATCAATAAATTGTCACTTAGTCCGGTCTCACTTAACACCGACCACTTGAGCGTATATACTAGTAGTATTGGACAAAATTCTTAAGGGGCTTTTATTCAAAATTTCCAAAAAAATTGATTTTTTTCTTTGCATTTTTGAAAGGTATAAGTGTCTACTATATTGTGTTAAACGGGTTTTTCGATTCGCGTATCAAAAAAGTTCCTACTGGCCATTGTTTGAAGCGGCGTCCTGGCCGCCATGGGAAACTCTCGGCCCGAGACTCGCGCCTTAGGTAGAAACCTTTTAATGGCATTATGCACGTTCCCAGAAAGCTTCGTGTTGCACTGTACGTATGTAAACAGGTCTCGTGAACGAATTTCACGGCTTGATCCGTAGAGGCATCGCAAACTAATCAAAAAACCACAGAAAATTGTGAAAAACGAAAAATGTTGGTGAATATTGTCGAAGTCACATTTTAGTCCGCCATATTGGAATCGCCACTTTTATTTTTTATGTTGATTCATATAAACTTTAACTATTGTTTTCAAATCACAAAACCTTTTTTCTCGCTTTTGGATGAAATACTATTTATTTTTTTAGTGGTGGTGCGCCATATTGCATAGGCTATTTTGAATTTTGAGAAACTTAAAAACCCATAATTCTATGTAATATTGACATTCTACCACTAATAATTCATCGAAAGTGTTCTCAAAACTTTAAATGCGTTTATCTCAAACCCCGATTTTTCAAAACTGCGTGCAATCTTATTGAAAAATGGTTAAATTTAAAAACTATCTTTTGACGTATCGAAAGAAAACCTGTTTCATTCGAGGAAATCTATAAAATCTACCAATTTTTTGTATTCACTATCTTCAATGAAGCCCTTAAGTGAAAAAAGGACTAAAAAATCGATCTCAGAGTTTGAGATCGCACTATTACGTCAGATTTGAGTTTTTTACCCGCACTTAGGTCGTTCCTCAAATAAATTGAGTTTACTTGAAATCCTCCCCATAAAATAAGCTACGTGATTCAGTCGTCTCTTTTGGTCAGATGCAGATCACATATAAGTTCAATAGTGACATTAATTTGTATCAATTTTTGCTTCCATCATTGTTCTTAGGTGATTTTATCATAAAGAACTCAATGTTACTATCAGTAGCAACATTTTAGTCTCTTTACATGATTGTATATATACTAGACTGCCCAGAAAAATAATGAATTTTTGAAAAATCAATCGGCCCACCCCTGAGTCGATTTCTAGTCCCACCAGGAGTACTTGCTCCAAATTTGAAGCAAATCGGACAAGTCTGGCTACCGGACCAACGTACTTGAAGTTTGTATGGGATTTTTCGACAATTTACGTGGAGAAAACCCTCTTGCTCACATTTTCGCCGCTAGGTGGCACTGTATACATCAGATTATCACCAAAAGTGAAACTTAAGAAGATAATTTTATTATCTACAACTTTGTTGAGGACTGCATTGCGATCCGACTCCAATAGGAAAAGTTATTAAACTTTTAACGAAGTGATGTCTGAGTCAGTTTTGCATGGGGCCTAGCAGTGCATGATAGTGTATCAGTACTAGGTTCTAACAAACTAAACATTTTTGTGGATTAATGGTTTGATTTAGCTGAATAGTATGTTCGGAAGAATTGCAGTACATAATACGAGTTATGTTTTGGTTAGAAAATTTTAGTTCAATATGTGACCGCATAGATGGCGCCAACACTAACTTTTCAACGGAGAGAGATAGAATATCGAGATGTTTGGAAGAATTACTGCAATATTCTTGTTCTACAACTTTGTAGAAGACACCTAATTTCTATCTCTCCTCGTTGAAAAGTTAGTGTTGGCACCATCTACGCGGTCAGATGTGGAACTACAATTTTCTAACCAAAACATAACTCGTATAACTACAATTCTTTCGAACATACTATTCAGCTAAATCTAACCATTATTCCATAAAAATGTTTAGTTTGTTAGAACCTAGTACAGATACACTATCATGCACTGCTAGGCCCCATGCAAAACTGACTCAGACATCACTTCGTTAAAAGTTTAATAACTTTTCCTATTAGAGTCGGATCGCTTTGCAGTCTTCAACATAGTTGTAGATAATAAAATTATCTTCTTAAGTTTCACTTTTGGTGACAATCTGATGTATACAGTGCCACCTAGCGGCGAAAATGTGAGCAAGTGGGTTTTCTCCATGTAAATTGTCGAAAAATCCCATACAAACTTCAAGCACGTTGGTCCGGTAGCTAGACTTGTTCGATTTGGCTCAAATTTGGAGCAGACACTCCTGGTGGGACTAGGAATCGACTCAGGGGTGGGCCGATGGGGGTCATTTTTTTCTGTCACTCTAATATATACACACAGGCGCAATGTATGATGAAACAACAGAGACATCAAAACGTAATCTGCGTACGGTACCCCCAAATAAACAGCCAGCAGGAAGCTAATACCAAAGACAGTTTGTGATCCGTAAGTTGAAACAAGAAAGAACATCTGAACACGAACACCATCACAGCATTAACGATGACGATAACGACATGGAGAGTGATTTGGATGACCTCCAAGATAAAGTAGGCTAACAAGCCCTTGTTTCTCCCAGATGAAAGAAGATATCCACAGCAAATCGCAGGTTGCGTGTGCGTGATCTTTCGGATTTCCACTTTTTGTTTTAAGTTTCAAACATTGTAAATATATGATAGATCCACGGCTTCGTTAACCTAGCACATTGAGCTGTGTTGCGAGTGATTAAGTCTTTAAGTTGCTCGCAAATACATAGACTTAGACAGCAACGATGTTTCGAAATATCATTAGGTTTTCTGGTACTGTGTGCTCGGTCATCTCAAATCATAAACACTATTAAAATTACATATTGTATTCTTAGCCCCTTCCGAAACAAAATCCTGGCTAGGGTTCGTCGCGGTTGCGGTAATTCCCGCAACCGCGCGGTATTTACCGCACCCGCACCGCAAAATTTACGGTGCGGTGAGACACTTTTTCCCGCAGATGCGATGCGGGAAAGAGCTTTTACCGCGCGGTTTTACCACACCGCACAGCAAAAAAAATGATAAAGTGATAATTTTGATTATTCTAAATTGATAAACAGACTGCTATTACGAAAGAAAATCTAGCTGCGTCCGAAATAATTTGACGCTATTATTTTTACTACATATTGTGGACACTAGTTATTTTATACTTCTAAGTAAAACTTCACAAACTAACTATTTCAAATACATAAAATGCAAGATCCAAATAGAGACAAAATTATTAGATAATTTAAAAACAATAAATTTGTACTCTTAAATCCAATTTAAAAGTGCATCGCTTCTCCTGATTTCTGTTGGAAATCGTGGAATTATGAATCGTTTTCGATAATAATTTTTCAACTGTGAATTTCGACTAATTTAAAGGAATTAGAGATGAACTAAATATGCTGGGACTACAACACAACCCAAAGAATAGAATTATCTTCATCAAACCAAACGAATTTGGAGTAATTGGCAGTAAAGGATATAAATGTATGAAAGCGTCCAAAATAAGGAGGGGTCCAAATTGGTATGATTATTCTATCATTCGTTCATCAACATCGTATTTCAATCTTCATTGAATGCTGTGTAAATTCAATGTGAATTTTTCTGCAGTCAATTTTATTGGACTCTTTCTCAAAAAGTATGCTACATAACTTTTTGTCGCGTACTTCCATTCAAATTTACTATAATTTTCTACCAAATTAAGTCCTAATATTTTTCAGTTAAGACTATTTTGTAGCTTTTTTGAAGCTCTTTTTCCCAAATACCACATAGTTTGACTCCCGTTCACCTCAATTGAAGTTTTTACCATTGGCTCTTTGGGAAAATATTAGAGAAAAATACATTAAATGCTAGAACTTTTGAACTAGCCTTTAGAAAATTACACTTCATACATTTTCAAAGGGAGCAATCTTAGTTTTTAAATGAGAACACATCTGTTTCTTGAAGAATGCGGAAGTTAGAGTTTTGGGATATTTTGTCCGTAAAACCCCCTATTTTAAAAAAAATCATTTCTGCTGTATGCTACAAATCATACATTTTTTGCAGTTTTTCTGATGTTCAATAATTCTGTACCGATTGAGAGCAGACTCCTGATTAGATGTAATGTATAGAGCAATATTTTTCGTCAAATATGGCGTCGTTATTATTGATGAAATATAATATGCGCTACTATATCAAAATGCTGGTATTTCGACTTTAATTTTTTTGGTGAAATTCCTTTAAGAATGAAAGGTGGTTTACTACGTAAATGCGAAAATCATCTATTTCATTTTCATATGTCAAAAACATTGAAAATATGAAAATTTAAAGAAAAAAATATGCAACTTCATTTCTTATTACATTTTTATTCCACTTTTTTCAATTAACTGAAGGGTTGCTAAAATAAAAGTTTTCCTATTACTGCAGTAGAACGTTTTTGAATATATAATGTTTGCCTTAAAATGAACGGAATTTTATTAATAGAAAATGCAAAAGTTGATTTTTTTCATAAACATTACATTCTGAGGATTTAATTTAATTTATTTCGTGTGAATAAGAATAACATTTTATTATATATGGTTACATAAATGAACAATTTTTCAACACTATTTTTAAAAATATAAAAATTTTACTGCATTTACCGCATTACCGCGCGGTGCGGTGCGGTAAAAAAAGTGCGGTTGCGGTAAGCGGTGCGGTTTTATAATTTCTTTGCGGTTGCGGTGCGGACAATCCATTTACCACCCACATCCGCACCGCGACGAACCCTAATCCTGGCTACGGGCCTGAAGCTATATCTATCTATCTAGCTATCTATCTTTCGTTAAAAGTCGCAACAACGCGCGATGGGTATTAGCTAGTTCGTGGTAACTAAAAAAATATGTAAATATAATGTGTTCATACAGCAATAAATTATAATATAAATTATTGATTCATTCATATTTTCGTTTAGATAGGGTTTAACCCCCACAACCTACTATTATCCGTACATCAAACCGAATATTGCACTCTCAATTTCTAACAGCACTAATTTTGAACAGATAAGAACAATTGGCGACAAGCCAATCCAATAAATCATGATATCGCAACAACGCCTTTGTTGTTCTCTAGGAAAATTCTGCTGATTTATAATTTGTCAAACCCGGCGGGATACGCGGTTCCTTTTTGTTTTCAAATGATAGAGAACTGCATGTGCAACACGAAAGGGCCTCCGGGGCGTCAACCGTCATTTGAAATTCTAATTGATTGCAGCATGCAGAGTGAATAAATCATTACAAGTCTACGGCACGCGTTTCTGCGAGCGTAAAATAGTTGTTCCAGTTTATGTGCTAGGAATGTGCAAATAATAAAGTTGTGTTTTATCCCCGTATTAAATATCGTACTTAGTGGTTCGAACGCATTTGTATTGTTCGATTTCTGCCTCAATGAATTTATCATACAATTGACTATCATCAAACGGCTATAGATGTATGTTAATAAACCACATCGAGTCGACTTTTGTGAAATTCAGACGTACATTTCTAGAACAACATATATTCCATTTCCTACCTTAAACGAATGAGGCCAAGAAGGTAAGCGATTCACACCGCTTCCGGGCTCTCGATTACCGGCGACACGCAATAAATACCCGAGAATATCACTCTTTCCTTTAAGAAAAAATGGCACACGTACACAGTCACCGATTGCACCAGACCAGAGAACCATAATTACGGTATACACTTCATCCAGGTGGACTCCTATCGGAGATAAAAATGTCACCGTCCTGGGTCAGGCCGGTCGACGATGCACGGTGGAGGGGGGGGGGGGGTGAAATGTCAAGCTAATGTATGCGTCTCTGTTGTGCCGTTCTCGTTCTCGTTTTGCATAAATTAATCTTGCCTTTATTAATGGCATGCCGCCTAAACGTGAGCAGATTCAATGGATACGTTAAACAGAAAAACAAAAAGTTCGCGACTGATACCATGATGCATCTTCTGAAACGCCCAGTTCAGGACGACGACGACATCGACGCTGTACGCGGAGGCACGTAGAATACCGCCCATGGATGCTTCGGATGCGGGCTCTCTCGGCGGCGTGCAAATGGCTTGAATTGCAGTCGCACGCTGCGATTCGGGATGGGGACTGATGGTAGCGGGTCGTGCGTGGATGGGAATAACCTAACCTAAAAGGTCAATCCGATCGCCTGAGGATAGATGCTTACATTGCATGTGGTAATGAATCGATTTTTAAAGTCGATTCTCGAAGCTGTACGACATTATATTTTCAGAATTATATGGTTGCAGATTTTGTTGATTAAGTAATTTAATAGATCAGATAGTGCCTCGTACAGTGTTACGCTAGGGATTTGATAGACCATTTACGATTATAATTGCGAACTTTAAGTTCCGTTTAGGCTTGATTATATTTTTCGAACCCTTTTATGAAAATTTTACAAGTTACTGTTCAGACCTGATTTTTTAATCAAATATAGTTGCAATTACTATAAAATAGCGCAAAATAAAATTTTTAAAAATGCTATGTACGAAGGAGTTCGATCAAATGATATCTAATATTTGTATTCATGTGTATTATAGCGTATGCCTCTTCCGAAGCACTGATGAAAACCATGTAGATTACACTCAGTAACTGACTGCCCAAAGTTCAACAACTAAAAAGAATTGCCTAGTTTGCTGTAATTCTGTCCGAATTTGTAAATATCACCACCAAACTTGTCGTTGTACCATTCAGTTTGGACAGCGTTAGAAATGTAACGCAGCAGATTTTTCGACAATCGGTATTGGGTCATAAAAATGCAATAAATTCCGTTCGACACTGACTGTATCGCATAGATGTCAACGACCTAAACTGCCAACATAGCAAAAACACAAAAAAGAAACAAACATAAAGTAAACGCTCCAAGATTTGAAACCAAGGTGACATTCTGCGTGTGATGAGAAAATTAAACCATGTCTACATCACTCACCAACAGGCGAAGAACCTAGCACCACCGGCTGGGTAAGTGCTGTGGAGTGGACACATGACATGACATGGTGCAAAATTGGCCACATTATCACATGTAACCCCATCAACCGAACACACACACCGGAATGATCGGTTGACACTGATGGCCTCCCCAACCACACCGGCACAAAGTGGACCAATAAATGTGATTTTTATGTAGCATTTAATTGAAAAACTTGCCCGAAAACGTAGTAAATAATAAACTTCCGAGTATAGACACTACTCGAGCGTTCCAGTACCAGCGCTAGTCATTACCTTTTTTAAAGGGACGACCGACACGGCGTCCGACGTCTCGTGTGTTTAGCGTGCGTTGGCCGCGGCAGGCTGCGTTGTGTGCCGTGCATGCGCTACAAAAGTTCAAAGTGGACCACCTCGAAGATAGGAATCGATGACTTCGCCAACCAGAAAGCAATTTGCTGCCCGGAGTTGTTACTGCCACGTAATTAATCAAAAGCGACCTGTCAGCTTGCGATTATTGGATGCAGTTGCAGGCAAACTATAATTTTCTATCCGAACCGTTAGGTTCCAGTCACTCAACAGTTAATTGTTCGGACTCAAACAAAACGGATAGGCTCGATGGATGCGAAGCATCAACATCATTATACTAGTTCTGCTAGATGGATTAGTCACGCAATATATTTCTGTCATGCGAGCCACGTGACCACATTTGTCCGATGAAAAATAAACTAGCCGGCAGAAGGAGCTTAAGCCGATCGATTCACAAAGTTGAAATTGTGTAGGTGCTACCAATATCTCAGGCTTATCCGGTTTTGTTCCACATCTGGCGGCACAGAGCAAAACTTGTTACACTTATGACTGAGCATTACAATTTGCCTGTTTATTAGCGTGCTTCACGTCGGTCCACTAGCAAGTTGTCCATCAAGGATGAAACTATAAGTTATAAGTTCTCTTATCGGATTATCGGTCATTTGCTGTAACAAATGAGCTCGCTTTTTCTAAGCTAAGATCCGATGGCGCGATGACTGTCGCGTCGGGGCGCTCTTGACGAACACCGGCGTACACCAAACTGCCCTTGAACTTCATTTGCTCGCTAAACTATTTCTATCAGCTTCCAACAAGTTGCTGACAGGCTGTGATGCAAAATTGTTTAATATATCCAGCGATCATAAATCACTCCTTAGATTATGGTGCAGCGGTTCGATTTCCGGTTCGAATGCGCGGCGAGTGGCTGCACAGCCAAGCTTGTTATGTTTGGTTAGATCAATAATTAGACCATTGAAGGAGGGGACTCAACTGTTTTATGTTGTTACTAATGTTACAGGTCATCTTAATAATTATACTTTTAGTTGGGACTGTTGTCGTATATGCGATAATGACGTCACTGACATATGCGCAAGTGTGCGGGGGATGGACCACTAGTAAAAAATTATTCTCGAGCATGAGGGATAACTCATTAATTATGAATGTTTGAGACTGCATATAAAAGGTGGAGTTAGGTTAGTGTACCAGCAAAAAGAGCGAAGCGATATTTTCTGGAGGCATTTTCCACTAGTATTATGTCTGTTTGCCTATAGTAAGTTTAAAGGTGCGTGAAATTTTCAACTTGAAATATATGCCTACTTTGACTATTTCATGTAATTTTTCAACAGCGCATTTAAAAATCGAATCAATTTTTTCAACAGATATGAGTTATTTTCCACGGATAACATCAAAGTCCCTTTGTGGGAAGAACCTAGTAAGCGCAAAAACGAAAATTGCAGCAATTGCATGTGCAGTAGGGTGTCCCAAAATGACATCATGTTAAAAAAGTCATCGGGCTCACTTCTTAAATGAAAGGTTAGGGTATTGGGACCACTTTCTTCTTCGGAGTGAGCTTGCTAAAACGCTTCCTACTGGTGGCGACTTTTGATTTTTTTTAAAATAGGCCGATTTTGGATAAAATTTCAAATATATGCCTGTTGAAGTGGCCCTGAACTGTCTTAGATTTTTTTTCAGCATTTTCTATTTTTCTGGAGATCCAAACGGAGAAGTTTGGTTAGTTAGTTTGTACAAATTTGGAATTATAAGAGCGGCAGGGCCATTAAAACTTTGTAAAAAGTGAAATTTATGGTGTTTTTCAGTTTTTTTTTCTTCAAAACTGGGTATCTACAAAATTTTAAAAGTACAGAAAACACTTTATATAGTTGAGCCGAATTCAGGGGCGTAATTTTGGTGAAGAAAGTATATAGCTATGGATAATGGAGTATGAGTTATCTAAGTTTTTGTTAGATAACCTTTGACATTTTTAGCAATTTATCAAAAATAATGCTGTTCCAAAAAGTAAATCAGTTCAAATGTGCTTTGACCACACATTGTTTTTCGAAAAATAGAAGGAAAATCATGAAAAATGACGTTTTCTGTACGTCTTTAGTATGTTAGGACGAGGTTTAATGAGCATCTGATGATTTTTTTTGTAACTTAACTTATAAAAATAATAACTTTGCTAATGACGCCAAGTCTCTAATTATTTTTTAAAGAGTTAATTCTCCATAATTACTTCTAGGAGGCATCTTCAACAAAACGATTGTGTCAGAAGATGCGCTATATTCTGTTGTAAAACTTTTTCGAGGACATTTGCCCCAAATTTGACTATTTCGGAATTATGTGATCTAAACAGTAAATATCAGTTTTTCAACACTCACCTCACTCTTCTGCATTTTTCTCCACTTCAAAGTTCCTAACATGAAAATAAGACTTTATATACAAAATGTAAGTACGTTAATTAATTCAGCCTTCAAATATACGCCATAACTTGCCATTAACTCGACATTTTTGTTTAATTTTAGTGATTTTCAAACCCGCTAGGTGGCTATTAGTATAGAAAATATTTTTTTAAAAAAATTGTCGAATGCTCATAAAAACCGATTCTGATGTACTAGAGACAAGCGAAAAACGCCATTTTTCATCATTTTCCTTCTATTTTCCGAAAAATAATATGCGGACTAAGCCCACTTAGGTTGTTTTACTTTGTAGAACAGTGTTATTTTTTATGAATATCATAAAATGTCACAAGGTTATTTAACAAAAACGTAAATAACTTATACCCCATTGGCCGTAGTTATACACTTTCTTCATCAAAATTACGCCCCTGAATTCGGCTCAACTATATAAAGTGCTTTCTGTACTTTTAAAATTTTGTAGATACCCAGTTTTGAAGAAAAAATACTGAAAAGCACCAAAAATTTCACTTTTTACTAAGTTTTAATGACCCTGTCGCTCTTATAATTCCAAATTTGTACAAACTAACTAACCAAACTTCTCCGTTTGGATCTTCAGAAAAATAGAAAATGCTGAAAAAATCTAAGACAGTTCAGGACCACTTCAACAGGCATAAATTTGAAATTTTATCCAAAATCGGCCCATTTTTCAAAAAATCAAAAGTTGGAAGCGTTTTAGCAAACTCACTCCGAAGAAGAAAGTGGTCCCAATACCCTAACCTTTCGTTTAATAAGTGAGCCCGATGACTTTTTTAACATGATGTCATTTTGGGACACCCTAATGTGCAACAGTTTCTTCGACTATTGGAAGCGACGACGACAACCACGTTTTATAGCCTATCTATGTTCAGCACAACTAACAAATTTGACGTATGTTAGGAACTTGTTTTTAGGAACTTTGAGTTAATCTATCAAAGTGCGATAGCCCTTTTTTAAAACACAGTTTTCATTTTTTAATTAACTATAAGTGCTATTCCAATTCATTATTAATAAAACCAGAATTGGGTTAGTTACCCTCGATTTAGACTTCCATGCAAGAGAACAGGACCTGTCACTTTAATCGAAAACAATTAGAAGTTTGTCGATCTGAATTACTTATACCTTGGTCTAGATATTGGAACAAGCAATCAATTTTATCAACCGTTTTGTTGCTTTTATAGAAAAAATCCTTTCATAAATTCATGATCCAAAAATGAACTGAACGATTTACGAAAATCGTGACCATTATAGATTATGGATGAAATTATGGATAATATATAAGCTTCACGGTCATGAGACTATTTGTCTTTTCAAAAAACTAGCTCGTGCCAAAAATACACATGCATCTGATACACTGGTTTGCATAAAGTATATCAACTAAAGGAATCGACACTTAAACGATGTTCATGATTTTGGGAATTCGCATCACATAACTGTGAGATTTTATTCATAAGCTTACTATTGGATTTTTTTGGCAGTGTAGGTTGATTTATGTTTATGATTTCAGGACATTAGTCACGATTTTCATAATTTTTATACACGTAATCATGAGTAAATCACGACTTCGACTGATTTTTTCTGGTAGAGTAGTGTAATTTATGTTCATGTTTTCAAGATCTTAATCATGATTTCCGTAATTTACATTCACGTTATCGTGATATTTTATTAGCTCACTTTCGAATTTGATACGTGGACCAATAGAGTTATCTTCATCGTAATTTTTAATTACTATCGGATATTGTACTCGGAGTAACGTGACAATATGCAGGGTATAATTGAATCGGCTTAGAATTGTCGAATACTTATCACCTTAAATTAATCGCCGTTGGTATGCATGTCATTCAACAATCATCATACCTTCATATTGGCTATATCATCTTGGAGAACACCTGAGTTGAGTCTTGAGAAAATTGGACGAAAGGCTTTCAGATAGTCAGTGAAGAGTAGTTTCCAGACGTGATGCGGGCCTAGAGATCGTTGATATATAAGAGAAAGATAAGTGGCCCAAGGTGACTTCATTGACGAACGCCAGATGGCGTTTCGAATACGCTTGGTGCCAATTCTATCAAATGCTGATCATTTAGGGAGCTAGGGTTGCAGCCACCTTGTTACCCACGGAGGAAATCCTAGTCGCTGCTGTTTAATAATAACGATATTGAGGGTCACTAATTCAAATGCTTTTGCGAAATCAAAAGATATTGCATCAACTTGTTGACACTTTCCCACTTTTTGAACCAGAAAATTTGTTTACATAATTAAATTCGAGGTTCCCGAGCGTTTATTTTTACAAATACCTTCGAGATTCGTGAAATAGGTTAGTAGCCGCAGCGTACATAGAATTGAAAACAAATTGTTCCAGTACTTTAGCCAGACAGTTCAGATTCCTCTATAGTATTCAATATTAGGAGTATTTCCGGCCTTCTGGATTGGGACAATAGCAGCTACTTTCCATACACTTAGGGATACATTTTCCGTGATTGAACTAATAAAAATAATGCTTACTGGTACAGAAAGTACTCGAGCCTAGTATTTTAAGAACATAGGAAGTAAGCAATCCAGTCCCGGTCCCTTTAACGGGCTGACGCTGGGCAAAGCGCTCACATCATCGGTATCACTAACTCTAGGAAGGAGGAGACTGATGTTATACTATGGTAATGTTTCAATGTACTCTTGCTATGGGAAGACAGGAGAGCTAGTAATTACATTTTGGAATTGATCTGTAAAGAGATCTACTGACAAGGCTGCGGACTGTGCAGTGGTGTCTCGAAGAACGTTCTCTGTAATTTCAGGATGTCGATGGCTTATTTCGAAGGCAGCAATACCGGCTAGATCCTCCAGCAAAGAACCGTCAGGGCAACCAACTACGAATTCTTGAAGTATTCGCTCCATATAGCCAGACAGCAGTTCCTCGCAAGGAGGAATTCTCACGTTGAAGGTTTAAAAAGGAAAACTACATATGAGTGCATGGTCATTAGGAGCAAGTATAAACTCATCAATCATAATCATTTAGGGCCACAGTCTTATTTGGCCAGTTGCACGATGTAAACAGACCAACTGAGTTTTGATTGACTTATCTCTGCGTACTTAACTTAATCAACGACACTAATCTCAGAGTCAAAGAACTGCAACGGATAAGCTCCGGTTTTAATAAGCGCAACACAAAAAGTACCATCGAAGTTTTATTCAGTCTAACTGGTAATCCAACATAAAGTCAACATTGCTCAGCAATACATAAAGTTTTCTGCATGAAATCGAACATTGTAGTAATGTAAATGTCTGTGATAACTATGTGATTATCATCGGCGAAGCCATATGTCGAAAATCAAAGATCACTAAATTTTTCAACAGCCCATCGGCGATAAAGTTCCATAAAAGTAGTGAAAGCCTACCACCTTAGTGATTTCCGCAGACACTAAGTTTCCTAATCTCTATTTGTATTGACGATGAGAACGAATGTTGGTTGCTAAGCATTGCGTGTATCCAGTTCATGATGGTACTCAATGATCTCGTACTGCTTTCAAAGATTCGAAAGACACTTTGTACAAAGCATCTTCTATATCAAGAAAAACTTCCTCCGTTGATATGCCTGTTGCATTGCATGGAATGGGTACTCGCCCAAGCTAACATCACGAATGAAGTGGTTGATTTTATCCTCAGTGTTAGCATTAAAAAGTGAATTTTTATTATAACGTGATAGTCTTAAGAACTTTTATAACATGATATGTAAAAAAAACCCCGGCGTAAAAAAGCTTTTGCAAATGCCGTGTCAAATAAACGTTTTATGAAAAAAAAAAAAAAGAAGTGGTTGATTAAACGTACCACTGGTGTTGAGATGATAGGGGGTCAGTCAGACTGATTGGTCTAAGGCTCTTTGCCTCCCCTTATGTAGGGCGGAACCGTTTGGGGATGAATTTTAGAATAATTTACCGCCACGTGAAAGAAATATATCCTATTGCAAGACTAGACGTAAGAACCTTTTTCAGAATATACTTGAAGTGTTTTTATCCTCTTTGAAATAGAATTAGAATGATTCCATTTTTTTCCGAAAACTTATTCAGAGTAAAACTTTCAATCACTCATATGATCGATTCGGTTGTGACAATTCTACGAGCACATGCCCAAAAATCAAACTACCTGAAAAGAACACAGGGGCAGTCGTTGACAATGGCTCCGTACATCTTGGAAAGTGTTTGTCCAAAAGACAGTTGAATACTACATCTTCGTCGTACGAGTATTCAGTATTAGTAGTTCAGTAGTTCAAATCGAACTAGCTCTTTCCATTTCGAAATTAACTTTTTTAAATCTACCAGCCTCGTTGAGACTTGCGACATTTGTGCTTTCTTCACCACTTCGCTCAGATGGTCGAAGGGCATTTCTGTGAGCTTTGCGAGCTGATAGGACAAGCCTCTTAATGTGCTGCCACAATGAGTGAGTTTGTTTTATCCATGACCTCATCTTAGTCAGTTGGAGATTCATTCGTTGGAAAATACCCATGAAACCTAGTCGCCAAACCCTCTTCATTAAGAGGACGATTCGTAGATTTAGGATTACGATATGTGACGATATCTTGCGAGACGTTTAAATTATCAAAGATGACGTATTTAGGATCAGACAACAACAATAAGAGCTCCTTCGGTACGAGCCAGTACTCCAACTCATACGTAATATCATTCGAGCAGAGAATTACACCTAATTTCTCTTCCCTGCCAGATTGTGCAAGTGTTGGGTGAATTCCTACATTTGGCCTGTGATTGTCTGTGCTACTTAAGTATTCCATTAATTCGGTGTTGAATTGATATCTGAGCTGCCTCAAATTGTGTGCTGCGCTTTTGCGTCACTGCCGATAATGAGACGTAATCCATTCCTGCCATAGTATGATACAATGCTTTTGAAAACATCAGAAGGTTATAGTTAATTATGCGGCCAACATACATATTTCCTGTTTACATTATTGGCTGTGATAGTACAAATATCGCAAGTTGCGAGCAGGCATGCACAAGAACGGTGCTGCTCCGTGTTCTATTCCTGTGCACTGGCTCATGATGTGTCAGAGCTAAATTCATTGAGCTAGTTCTTGTGCTGGTTTCCGATGAGCTAGAATTAGCAAGTAGCACGAGCACCGATGAGCGAGAGCTCTCGCTAGCACGCTGCACGGAGCTATAGCTCAGATATAGCAAAGTAGAATAAAAAAAACAACGCGTTAGTGTGAGTAATGATGCCTGCATTGTTTTTTCAGCTACCTGTCGCACATTTACTAACGCATATTTCTCGCTTTGTCCTATTCTTTCGTTCCATAGCTTACACTACTGCACCGTTCTAGCTCATCGGACAAGCTTACCGTTCCAGCTCATTGAGTTAACTCGTGCTAGCTCACCGAGCTTGCCCGTGCCAGTTTACCGAGCTAGCTCATGCTGCTAGCTCATCGTGCCAATTCGTTGTGCTAGCTCTTCGAATCCTGCAGCTCGAGCACGAAGGTTACCTAGCACGAGCGGTGTCAGTGCTTGTTCCTTTTGGTTCGTTCAAAGCAGTCGCTCAGCTCGTGTTAGGCTCTCGTGCCGTCCTTCATGCGTCCCTGGTTGTGAGGTCGGAATTAAGACACACGTAAATAGCACTATTCGCGAGTATACATGCACGAGGCACTTCACGTGGTTTTATTACGCCATTTTTGTTGGAGGCTTCGAAGGCGGGATGAAGTAGTTTTCCAACATAGAAGTAACATTTATGAACTAAAACTATGGAAAGTTTTCTTTCCTGCACAATGTCGGTAATAGAATAATAGTTGCTATACGTTTATGCTTAGGATTAATTTGTGGTACTCTCTTGTCAATCATTGCACTTCACATTTCATAACCAGTACTTATTGTACAGCAACTAGAAGATACTAATCACGTTGGCTTATAAACGCTTATAGTGAACCCCGAAAAGGGTAATAGGAACATGATCATCATATGAATCCCACGATTTGTGTAGAAACAAACGTCGATTCAGCGCGACTGGTAAATTTTAGTCCCGCCAGCCATTCAATCCTCGGCATGGACCTTGACTTAAGGTCTCCTGCTTTCAGTCACCTCTAACAAGAAAGAGACAGAAACCCAGTGGATCGTACTTCAGCCCGCTGGGTGTCATATGGACTCTAGGCTGGTTTTGTTCGAAGAAAAATAACCTCCTAGTGGATCATAGCAGAGGCTTGAATTACGTAGATGTGTTTTCATACCACAATATCAGTTGTCGATTTAGTACGCAATCATATTTTCACAATCTGTTGTTGTGTTTTGATTTCCGCAAGGTTCTACTGTATCGATTATGTTGACTATTTTCGGCAAATTTAATACTAGAAAAAAGCAATTAAATTGAAGGACGGATAAGTATTCTGAAGTGAATCAGTTATAAACTTAGTGCTAGTCGTATATCTATCTGTGTATGTGTTCGTCTGAGTATTTGTAACAGCTGGATCAGGGAATGGACGCAGAACTGGCATATACAATAGATCAGTGGGTAACCAAGGATTCGTTGGACACTTTTACCGGTGTTCATGTGTTTGATTCGATTCATTCGGGAAGATCGGATTGGATAAATTAAGTTACGATTAATTTACTGATGCACGTGAATCAATCATTCCCGGTCAGCATAGCATGATAAAATTCTAACAGTTCTAACAGTTTGTTTTTCCACTATTCATGTGTACCTATAATAATATCGATCAATCGTATCGTTTCATGGCGACATAACCGGGAACTGCAATGAAACGGAAGAACACACTCTCTTCTGGTATCTGAACCATTCACTAAAAATTAAGTATCATATCCATGGTCAACGCACGATCGTTCAAAAACATGCGAATTGGCACACGGTTATTGAAAACAATCTATACACGCGAAGTTACATATACACTAGCGCACGAGAAAAACATACAAACGCTCGAGTCCTTCGCGATCCACGCCCGCGATCTCGCAAACAGGATAACACCCCGGTAACTAAGTGAACGTTTTAGCACTTATAAATTCACAAACGCGGTCTCGGGAGGTAACGATACGAACACCCATATTCGCGCGATCATGAACCGGTTACGTTCGGAAGTCCCTATCTTCGGCCCTAGTAGCATAGACCCAATGCCTTCAGGGGGAGCAAACAAACAATTACGCTCATATCAACTAAACAATGGATGGCAACATGACCGGGAATACTAGTGATGTAGAAGAACTCACTTTCTTTTAGCATCTCAACTGTACACTGAAAATTAAGTATCAGATTCACGGGCCACGCAATCATCTAAAAACACACGTGAATATGCGCATAGGCAAACGGTTATAAAATTGAATTGATGCACGCGAAGTCACATACACGCGACAATTTCGATAGCATACAAATGCTTTAGCGCTTCACGATCATCCACACAACCTAGCCCCTGATCTCGCAAACATGATAACTTTCCGGTAATAAGGTGAACGTCTCTGCACTTATAAATTTTCAAACACGGTCTCAAACGTGAACCTGCAAACTCCCGCGCTCGCGCGATCATGAATCGATCACTTCCGGAAGTCTTTATCCTTGGTACCAGTAGTCGAGGTCCATGGCTTCAATTGGACCAATTAAAAAAAGAAAGCACTCATATCCACTGGATAACATGTTCCAAGGCGACATGACTGGGAACTCTAGGGATATGGGGTAACTTACTCCCAGTCAGAATGTGAACCGTACACCGAAAACTAAAATGACAGTCCTCGTGACCATCCAAGAAAACACGAATATGAGTATGGCAACACGGTTACAAAAACGATTTTATACACGCGAAGTCACATACACGCAAGCACACGTAACAAACACGGAATTATCAACGAACACCTACGCCCGCAATCGAGAAATTTTGATAACACTCCGGTTTTAAGGTTTAGTACTAACGAAGTTACAAACACCGAACCAAAAACGTCCGTGGGCATAAATCGGTCACGTCTGGAAATCTTTACCCTCCATCCCAGCAACATAGGTCCATACATTCGGTGGAACCAATAAAAAAATAAAACTTATATCGATTACACAACTGGTTCCATGGCGACATGTCCGGGACCTCTAGTGATATGGAAGAACTCACCTCTAGCATCTTAACCGTACATCGAAAATTGAGTATCAGAATAACGGTCCGCGCGCGATTATCTAAGAACACACACAAATATGCGAAAGGTACACGGTTAAAACATAGAATTTATACACGTTAGCAGACGCGACATACAAACGCACGCGCGATCGAACACGTTAACGTACAAACGCTCGAGTCTTTGGCGATAATACATGCGATCGTGCAGTCCATACACTCGCACATATCTGAACCGTACAATGAATATCACATTCAGAATCACGGCCCGCTGCAATTGGCCTTAAGCAGTGTTTCAGTGGGTGACATTTCGTCGCTGTTGTGCTATCTTATGACAAACGCCATTTTGGGGTAAACTGAGTTAGATATGCAACATTACTAATCTGAAAATTCTCTACAAAATGGCGTTTTCAGAATTTTGAAATTTTGCGTGGTTACTGAGGTATAGCGAAAAAAGTGATGAGAAATTGTCAGTTTTTTGCTTTAAATCACTGTATCTTGGAATTCGCTTAAGTAATGTAGAAGTTTTAGATGTTTTGCCTTTCTCATATAAAGAAAGGCTATGCAATCACTGCAAAAATCGACTTTTTAACCGAGGTCCGGAGGGCCGAGTGTCATACACCATTCGATTCAGTTCGTCGAGATCGGCAAATGTCTGTGTGTGTATGTATGTGTGTGTGTATGTGTGTGTGTCATTTAAACTCACACAATTTTCTCAGAGATGGCTGAACCGATTTTCGCAAACTTAGTTTCATCTGAAAGGTATAACGCTCCCATAAGCTGCTATTGAATTTTTAGTTGATCCGACTTCCGGTTCCGGAGTTACGGGTTGAAGAGTGCGGTCACACAGCAAATTCCCATATAAACTGGTACCACCATGATGTTCAAATGATGTAAAACATATTAAAATTGATGTAACATTACTCTAGTTTGCGGGTCTGGATCACTAATGATCAATCAAAGCAGCTTTGACCACATTGGCCACCTATGACGGTTCATGACGCCCCCGGGAAACCCGCCAAGTTCCTAAGCTAATATCACACCGATTCCACAACGAATTCTCTACCGATTTTTACAAACTTCATTTCAAATGAAAGATACAGTAATGCCATTGACTGCTGCTGAATTTCATTCGGTTCTGACTCTTGCTTCCGGAGTTACAGTGGTGTTAGTAAGGATACACTGGAATTTCCTATATAAATCAGTACAATCGTAATACCTCAGAGGCTAAAAACTATTGAAATGGTCACCAAATAACTTATAATCGCAGATCTAGATCACTGATTGTCAATCAAACATTCTTTGAATATATTGTCCACTATCGACGATTCCGGAAGTCCGGAATTCCGGGCATATTCCACAATTAAAGTCACATCGGTTCATCGGTGATGACTGAACCGATTTTCTCAAACCAAGTCTCAAATGGAAGGCAAAATATACAGTTGAGTATTGCGTCGCCGCCCCTCCCCCCCCCGAATTGCCCTTACACCTCCCTCCTTCATCACTCCCCTCCTCTTGGACCACCCTCACGCCTGCATTTCCTTCATCCACCCCGTATACCGAAATAAGATGAAGGATTTCTGACGCATCCTCCACTCCCACTCTACTAGCCCCCCATTCACTACATGTTCAAAACCATTCCACCAACCTTTCCAAATTATAATCACATGAAGATAACATTGAACTCATGCTTATTAAGCTAATTAAATATTATTCTTTTGCCTTTCTTATATAGAATGGTTATGCAATTGCTCCAAAAACCGACTTTCTAACCGAGGCTCGGAGGGCCGAGTCTCATATAACATTCGACTCAATTCGCCGAGATCGCAAAATATCTGTGTGTATGTATGTGTGTATGTATGTATGTATGTATGTATGTATGTATGTATGTATGTATGTATGTATGTATGTATGTATGTATGTGTGTGTATGTGCGGATTTGTTAACAAAATGTACACATCGGTTTCTCGGAGATGACAGAACCGATTTTTACAAACTAAGATTCAAATGAAAGGTATAATATTCCCATAGATTGCTATTGAATTTCGTTTTCAACCGACATCTTGTTCCGGATTACGAGTTGAAGAGTATGGTTACGAAACAAAATTTGTTGATTTGTCCACATCGGTTTCTCGGAATTTTCTGAACCGATTTTGACAAACTTAATTTTAAATGAAATGTCCATCAGCTGCTGTTGAATTTTGTGTGGATCCGAGTTCTTGTTCCTGAATTACAGGGTGATAGGTACGATCACGCAGCAAATCCCGATTCTAACGAATTCTGCGATGAATGTAAAAAGGTGAATTTTTTTTCAAAATGTAAACACAACTGTTGAATTTGTAGATCTAGGTCCCCAACAGTCATTCAAAGTCTCTTTGGCCACACTGGCCACCATCGACGGATCCTGAAGTATCCAAATTCAGAATAACGGTTATATTGGTTTCTCGAAAATGGCTAGACCGATTTGATCAACTTAGTCTCAAATGAAAGGTGTTGCGTCCCCGGAAACTGATATTAAATTCCATCTCCATCCGACTTCCGGCTCCGGAGTTACGGGTTGTGGAGTGCGATCACATAGAAAACTCCGATTCAAACCGATACCGCGATGAATGCAAAAACGTGCTCTTATATATACTTACCAAGTGTAATAAGAATGAAAGACATTTCCATAATGTTATATTGTACGAACCAGCTATTATATCATAGTTTGGAGAAATGAGAAAGGCACAATTGCACCTCTAGGTGGATTAAAACAGGTTTTTATATGTAAAAATGTCTGAGGAACACAATGGCATAATAATTTTTAAAATAAAAAAAAAACATGTATTGCGAGAAATATGCAGTTTTTCTAGATTGCTTGCTCAATTTCCTTCAAAATGCATCTCATCGATTGTTTCTAGGCCGAATAAAGCCGAAGATATTAATAAAAGTTAACAATTGATGCTTTTTTTCTATGGAAAATTTTCCATGCACAATTATGACACGCCATACAAATTTTGCCATCAATACACGCCTACGACACGTGTGAGTGCGACTTTTGTTTACATTTATAGTGAAAACTCGCAACATAGTCAACCGACCTTCGTGATATTTGAGAGTTTAATACAGAATAGATTGAAGCATTAATTGTCTTCTTTGAATTGTTTTTACCATTTATAAGTTTCAAGATATTCAATCTCAAACTTTAAAAATTGTTTTTCTCGAAATGTGCTAAATGGCGCTTGTCATAAGATAGCACAACAGCGACGATTTCCCGTCTCGTCTACATTTATAATGAGTGATTCTACAGCCCCAATAGGACAACTCTAAAAAAATATATATATAATTTTTCTTCACATGGGCCGATGCGAACGCATGCAGCTCATCAAAATCATTTCCAATTAGACATTATGAAAACCAAGTTTTTTGCGTGTCCCGCTATCTGTCTAAACTGGATTTCCAATTGTGTAGCCCCCGACATCCTATGGCACCTAGCCCTGTGTTCCACTTGTATAAAGACGGTATAGATTATGCACAGTAAACATTTGTTTAATGACTGCTAAGTACAAATTGTTGTATTGGATGTTGAAATCATATAACAGAGAGCGATAAAGCAATCGTTTTATGGACTCAAAGTAGTAAAAAGAAGAAAAAATAGAGTAATGAGCCTATTTTGGCCTATTCGGAGTGTACCATACTGTTGCATTAATTTATCGGCTTTTAAACAATATCTGGATGGCTGTAAAGTGTTATCGAAATATTTGTGTCGTTACTAAGTAACAGTATATGTAATAACAAAAAATGACCTGAAAATGGGTAAACTCGTGTTGGAACTCTGCTGCAGGAAACGGCTTAGAATGAGTAGAGTTGAAATGGGCTCATTACTTTATGTCTTTGATATTTTGCTATGGAAAAAACATTAAATTAAAGCAGTATCTTCCTGAGCTAAACCAGCCTCCGACTGGTTTAGCTCAGGAATTAATCCAATAATAATAAATACTATGTCCCACCTTTCCACGAGAAAACAATAAACACAAACTATGAGTTTGTTGTTTCCGTTTCAAACATTACAATAAATGTAAAATCGCTAGTAAACACACTCTGTTTGTTCGAACACAATAAAAAAAATACAAATTTTAAACATTGCCGTTAATAGGCATCTCGATGGCGGTCATAGTCGTGAATAGTAGAAACATGACAACATTCAGTGGTTTGTTGAGCAAAACAAAACGCAAATTAATTCTGATGCTGTTTACTCAAAACACACACCCGCGGTAGTTCCGCCTTTGTACGGAATAAAGCCATTTTAAAAAAAATGCCTGGTGATTCTGCTCGCCAGACAACGAGTGATGTAGCTGTATATTATTTTTATTGAACCATTCAATCCACTTATCGCCAGTATCATAAAAATGCCCAGTACACTTCGAATTGCCTATTGTACGAGTTTTTAAGTGTTATTGGAGAAAACTGCTCCTTGCTGTCTGCGAACGTCGTTGAAGTTGTAATTGGCTTCACGCTGCAAAATTACAATCCATTTTATCGCGAAACAACTTCACTTGATGGCGGTTGTTGTTGAAAGTGTGAATGTTTTTGGCATGGTAATGGCATTTATTCGATTCAAGTGGCAACTGATCAGCTTTATGACAATCCAAATAGCCAACAGCTTGAAAATCAGTTTTATTTTTGACCTTCTTGTTGTCATTCTGGTAACTTCAACTACCAGTATTTAGCGTTGAATACAATATACTCAGATCTCACTTTGAACATCCCTATATGCATCTGGCTTGACACCGGCAGGGAGCAGGATCACTCCGACGTTCGTTGTGCTGCATTGAACTTTGAGATGCTTGCGTCTCCACTCGTAGTGGGTTGCTCCGATGCACGGATGCAAGTGGAGATCAACTGCAAACCATGTCGGCATGACTAGGCATAAGCGTTTGTGCGTAAAAATTCTTGAACCTGACCATGCTTTCCTCGGCGTAGGTATCACCTCTAAGTCGGTGATGAACGAGTCTGGCCTACGAAACAAACAAAAAAAATACTGAGTCTCTCGCGACTACACTCAGTGGCTGATTTGTTTATGGAGGCATGCGGTACCTTACGACCGACCGACCGACCTACGGAAATGGTATCGCATTGCCGACAGGCCGGTCAGGTCATGAAGGTAATTGAGTTACGCGCTGTTGACGGCGAGGAATTGCGAGTCTGTGAAATGTTAAGTTCGCATTAAAAAAAAATCGATTAAATTGTAAATTGAACTTGGGGCAGGCGTAATCGCAACGTGCAATGTGTAATCCGCATGAAGCAAACAGAGTCAAGTTAGCGGCATAATCTTGATATTTACAGGATAATCGGATTAGAGTACAACCAGAAGTGAAAACTAGTTCTCCTAATGTGCGAATACGTATCCTAGAATGTGGCAACAGATTATTGGTACGCAAGTTTACTAACTTGACGGGCGACAATAATTAAGGAAATGATCTGATTTCGAGATTTGAAATCTTATTTTCATGCCTGCAAAATGTGAGTACCAGTTATCACCTTTTTTGAAGAATAAGCCTGAACATTCAGAAAGACATTAAAATCTGAAGCCCATTAACTTGCTTTACAACACAATTGATTTGTGGACTGCAGTTGCAAAAAAAAACTTCGATATGACAGCCGCAGAACAAGTTACGCAAAACCTATCACACTCGGATTGTTTGGAGTGACAATAAATTGAACCAATGGACAACAATAAATCAACCGTACCGTGAAATCAATAATATGCGACTGAACTTTTCCATCCCACCAGTAATTGATGCTCGTTTCGTTCGAAATTGGATCGTATATGCATCGGGAGGGAGGACAGACTGAAAGAAAGCACCCTGAACTTCATCCATACAGGGTGGATAGTTCGTTTTAATTGAACCGGTTCATTGAAGCCATTTTTTTTACTCTACATGACCATCAAAGGTTAACAGTACCATAAACCATACACTAGGCAGTGAGGTTTTGATCTGAAATAGATTCACGTGACTGCCGGTCGGTCGGTTGGTTGGTCGAACACGATATCTACATTTTTGTTTTGCTGCAGTCCATCCTGCTGGAGCGCAGGCGGCCGCCAACCACAGCCGTCAGCCGCCAGACGTTCGACATTCGTTCTTGGAAGCACAATGGCTGCCAGACGACGGCGGCATTCGATTCTGCAGTTCCAGCTGTCGGTTTTCTACGATAGCAGTTGGTCGAATGAGCAGGGTCGGATTTAGTTATGGAAGGGCAGTACAGAGATATAATGCATGAAACAACATGCGCTAAAATTACATGGACTATTCTAGGTCCATACTATCTTCGAATGGTGTTGAGATTCAATAGTAGAATCTCAAATAAAGAACCATAAGAGTAGAGTGGGGTCAAGTAGATCAGTTTTCTTTAGCGAGCTCGGGGATGGTCTGTTTTGCACTGATTTTGACATACAAGCACTTGCTGGAAACCTTATACATCTGGAAACATTTTGGCATACGTCTTGCTAAATATTTTTCAAGTTAAATCCAATAAGACGTAGGTACTTTTTTCTCGATGTTTTCAAAATCTGGAGGTACGATAGGTCACTATATTCGAGGTTAAATAATACAATGTACACACCTAGAAAATAAGCGGTTCAACTTTTATTTGAAGAGTACGAATGCTACAGATTTTTTAAAAATTAACAACACAAATAATAAATGCAATCCATTGACGTCATTCGGGTAATAAAACGGAGAAGTGGCAAATGATGTGAACAATCATGAAACCGCGGAAGAAAATGTTGAAAAAACATGTTGTTTTCAGCATCTGCGTCTAGCTTTGTACTTGCGAATGATTTCTTCGCTGCCCTCGTCGTCGCCAGAATGTGGAATTGAAGTTGAGCATTCCGGCTCACGTGGTTACTTAGCTGTGCGACAATCACGTTTGCGCTTTGGGGCAGTTTTTGGATTCCTTTTCCTTCTATTTATCGATCATGTCATGAGGAGCACTTTCCTTTCACACAAACAGGTAATTTATCGAACGGAACCTTGACTTTGTTACTATGTTTTAATTGCCGCAAGGTTCTACTGTATCGATTTTGTTGGCTATTTTCGGCAAATTTGAGACTAAGAGAAACGAAAGCAATGAAATTGAAAGACGGATAGGTATTCTAGAGCGAATCAGTTATAAACTTAGAACGGAAAACTAGAACTAGGCAGGCTCATATGGGCATGATCGAAAGGAAATGTGAAGAATTTTTTGCCTTCTGCAGAGTAGGAGTTGGGCGTTTCACCCAAGTCTACCGCATGGTCTATGGTAGAACAATACTCATCATCATGTAAAACATGATGATGAGTTATGCCTGCCTAGTTATAGTTTTCCGTTCTAAGTTTATAACTTAGCCTGCCGTTCTAAGTTTATAATGAGCCTGCCTAGTTATAGTTTTCCGTTCTAAGTTTATAACTGATTCGCTCTAGAATACCTATCCGTCTTTCATTTTCATTGCTTTCGTTTCTCTTAGTCTCAAATTTGCCGAAAATAGCCAACAAAATCGATACAGTGGAACCTTGACTTGTTGAGAGGCTGGTCGAATACTGGCGAGACCTTGAACAGAATTCAATTTTCCTGTCAAAAAAATTCCAATTTATATTATAGTAGTGACATATGTTTTATGTTAATGCGTATGTTTTATGTTAATGTTCGTGTTGACATTGAAAATGTCTTACTGCACTATTTAGGGCAGGGTATCATTCTAGAATCTAAAACCAAACGATGTCACGTTTTGCGTCACTGAAAGCTAATAACTTTGTAATTTATGAACGGATTTCCATCTGTTCATCACCAAACAATTCGGGATTAACTCAAATTATGTTTTATTGCTATACTATTTTTGTATTTGAAAAACAAGCAAAAACGAATAGATCTTGGAAAACGTGAAAACTCCCACACATCAGCCAATCTATCCCGGGCAGAGCCGTCAAAAGGTAGCACCTAGGCAACTCAATCAGATACGGGAGGCTATTTATAGAGGTACCGCGTGTTAGTTTGCGTCAGTCGTTCCTCGATTTTCGCACGAGCAGGACCTGGACAATAATATCCACACAATGCGAAAAGTGGGGCTTACAGTGATGGCATGGCAGACTTTGCATAGACGAACTCATTGCGCCATTGCTGACAGTAAAAGAACGGGTGCGATAAGTTCGAGTCGTGTATACACGATGATTTGCAAAGTGGGCGTGTAAGTGGCTCTTGGTTTGAACACTGCAGGGTGTTTGTATGCCGCTTGTGTGTTTGCGTTAGGACTGTGACAAAGGGGACAAATTAATTCATTTTTATGATTGTGTGCGCGTTCAATTAATGAGACGCCAAATGTTTTTGGTGGTTGGTATGTACGTAGGATAATGAGCGTATTGAAACACACGCTTTATATTTCGGATATACGTGATGTGTTTTTAGCACTAAGGCATCTGGCATGTTTCCGTATGTTTAAAACACGGGTGAACTTAATTGGATTTGCGTCCACTGAAATGCGGGGGTTTGTTGAAGATGTTGGTAGGTGGGTGGGGGTTTATGTTAGAGCAGCTTCAGAATTGATTTTTGTTTAAAAAAAGTTAAACTGAAGCGATCTTTGGTAGTCAACCTAAAGGTAAAGCCATCTGACGAAGAGAACACATCGATTAGTTTTTATTCCAGGTTTGCAAGCATTATTATTGTATGTTGTTCAAATTCCGTAGTGCATATTTACACCTTTCGCATTGTTTTATTATTTCAAAAATTAAAACTGGTATACGCTGATATTCTCTTTATTGCTTCATTTGAAACACGTTTAGAACTTCTATAATACAGTTCTAGATTCATAATTGTGACAGTTCTATAATATAAAACTGAAAATTTGAAAACTAGAATTCTAGTATTAGGAAGTGAATTTTACTATAACGTGATAGTTTTGTAACATATTATGTAAAAATGAAACCCAGGCTTAAAAGAGGTTTTGCAAATGTCGTGTCAAATAAACGTTTTATTAAAAAAAAGATGGGTGGGTAATGTCTGCGACATAACCGGAGAGATGTAGAATACATAAGGAACACGTTCTTCAAATATGTTGATATTCATTGGAATTTTCGGACAAAAGGTGATTTGGGCGAGGAATATTTCAAATTATTCTTTACAAAAATGATGGTGGTCCTGACAAGGACCGTTTTTGTTGGCGTTGTTGGCCTTGGTGGGGAGATGCGCTGGCTTCGATTTTCGTTGGATGCTTCTGACTTCTTACTATTTCCGGGCTTAGCTGTTGTCCAGGAGGTGATTCTGACATGATTGGTGTAGGTGTAGGTCGTCAACCGGTTATAATTTTTCAAGCGTTGTTTACATTTGAAATTAAACCACTGGATCAATTAAAAAAAGTATTGGTCTGTGATATGAAAAGTACGAAATATATCTTCGGGTTTCTGCATTGACGTTTTTGACAAATACAAGATCAATGCATGTGCCTGCAAGTGTAGTTGCTTGTGATGGATCAGAGATCAAACGAAGCTTGAAACATTCATTCATAAAATAAACAAATTTCAAATTCTCTTGTTTTGAAACATCTATGTTGAAGTCGCCTGAAACGACCATTGGAACATTCTGATTTCTAGACTAAATATTCTACATTAAAAGATGGGTGGGTAATGTCTGCGACATAACTGGAGTGTCGTAACTACACTTGTGACGTTAATCCAAATCTAATGATATGCAACGAAATTACGTTTGCATGTGAAATTTTCAAATGATTCGTTATAATTATGGTTAAAAATTCTAATTGGGAATTCTTTTCCATCACCAACTATTTTTCTTTTTTTCGAATCTACAGCATTCTTTGAAAATATTGTTGAAATGTTATTGATGAAAAACTGAAAATGCGTTTGGCAACACTGCTCACTAAATGGATGGTGGGAAGACGCACATTCGTTTTGATTATGCTAGTATTAGTAGCAGGAAAGAATGAAAAGGAACATAGCCCGAAAACGAGCAAGCGAGAGAGCGATAGTAATTCGTATTCGCTCTACTAAACTAAAAAAAGATGGGTGGGTAATGTCTGTGACATAACCGGAGCATCGTGACTTCACTTCGAGACGTTAATTTAAATCTAATGATTTATGCAGTTAATCAAAGGAGGCTGCCAAAAAGTTCGAATAAAAGCACGCGACTAGTGTACTTTGCACGTTCTATATTTTATCAACACTAGAGAGAATCGAAAAAATAATTCAAAGTGTAATAGCAACATGCAATTGTGGCAACACTGGCCATGGGATGGTGGGGAACACGCACATTCGTTTAATTTATGATGTATTAGCAGCAGAAAGGAATGGAAAAGCAGTGCGCGAAAACGAGCGAGGATAATTTAAATTCTCTTTCTATCCACATATCGTATTTCTAACCTACTTGCTGAAAATTGTTAAACACCTCAAATGGATATTTCAGTTTAACTCTTATTAGAACACAATTAATTGGTCCTGAAAAGAACCGTTTATTGTTTTATTGCGGGAGCATAATTCAGACGCACTCCCCGCGACACGGTGAGCCAGTTTAATATATTTGGCCTGAAAGTTATGCGTTTGGTGCAGTATTTTGCATTCTCGAACAAACCAGGCGCACTATTTTGCATTCTCGAACCAGTAGGCATCGTTGGCTTCTCGGGGCATCATTACGACTGAGGTTTGTAAGCGTAGCTCGACTTTGCAGTCCTGTACAATCTCACGAACCAGACGCTGGAACGATAGCCTACAGATTAGTTGCCCTTTAGTTGGGGCGAAATTCTTGCAGGGCGACAGTTCCGATGAGTCACCAGTAGCTGGGGCACTGTTTCCGTCCATCGCCATTGCCAACTGCTTTCCTTCGGTGGACTGGCTGCTTGCTAGTGCTTGAACGAATACGAATGATGAGAAAAACCGACTGACCAATATTCATATATAAACACACGAGAAAACACTACTATCGCTCTCTCGCTCGTTTTCGTTCCATTCCTGCGCCTTTCCTTTCCGTTCGGCTACCAATACTAGCATAACCAAAACGAATATTCTGTCTTTCCATCGCCTTCAATGTAGTGGCCAGTGCTAGCAAACTTGCATGTTCAGTTTTTCAATAACAACATTCAAACAATATTTTCAAAGAATGTTACAGATTTGAAAAGAAGGAAGGAAAATATTTTCACAAATTTAAATTCTTTTGTGTTATTTGTTAGCGCTGATAAAGGCTATTTAGTTTGCTACTAGCAAGGAGCTGCACAAACAAATCGATTTATGCAGTTAATCAACGGAGGCTGCCAAAAAGTTCGAATAAAAGCATGCGACTAGTGTACTTTGCACGTTCTATATTTTATCAATACTAGAGAGGATCGATAAAATAATTCAAAGTGTAATAGCAACATGCAATTGTGGCAACACTGGCCATGAGATGGTGGGGGAACATGCACATTCGTTTAAGTTATGATGGTATTAGCAGCAGAAAGGAATGGAAAAGCAGTGCACGAAAACGAGCGAGAGAGGATAATTTAAATTCTCTTTCTTTCGTTCCACACATCGTATTTCTTATATAGACGCTGGAACGATAGCCTACAGATTAGTTGCCCTTTAGTTGGGGCGAAATTCTTGCAGGGCGACAGTTCCGATGAGTCACCAGTAGCTGGGGCACTTTTTCGGACCGTCGTCATTGCCAACTGCTTTACTTCGGTGGACTGGCTTCTTGCTAGTACTTGAACGAATACGAATGAGAAAAACCGACCGACAGATATTTATATAATCGCGCTAATATGCACTACTATCGCTTTCTCGCTCGTTCTCGTGCCGTGCGTGAGCCTTTCCTTTCCGTCCGGCTTCTAATGGCCTAACCAAAGGAGTATGCCGTCTTTCCCCCACTAACTGCTCTCGTCAAGCAACCAAATACGAATAATCATAAAACAAACATGTAGTGGACCTATATATAAACTTTTCATTATTTTATTGTTCGGTTGGTCCACCATTTTGACGGCTCTGTGCGGGATGGGCTGAAAATTTTCACTTTTCCGAGTCGTTTTCGAAAGATTTTTCAAAACACAATTTTTTGTTATTAGTGCATGTTATACATACTTAAAATTTTAATACAGCATAGAGGAACATATTTTCAACAAATTGACCTAAAAATCAAATCATTCTGTTAAGTATGATAAAAGTTATTAACGTTCAAAATCTGACGCGGTGCCGCAGCCGATATTTTGAAACGGGACCCCTATATTGAAAGCTTAAATGTATTCTACATTAAAAAAAGAATGAATTATGGAAAATTTCATTGGAAAATAATATTTCATATTTCGTTGCAAAACCAATATTTAATTTAGAGAGCGTGGGCTTACTCTCAGTAGATCGCTGAGTGTATCGATTATGTTTCACAAAGTTGCTAATTGTAATCGATTAATGCTAAATAAGAGATAATTGATTAATTGAAATAAACGATTAGATTAAAAGCATAGCAGAGAGCATGGTGTTGTATTAGAGTTTGCTATTGTCGGAAGGCAAATTATAAATTATGTTCACGGGAAGGGTGTAGAACAAATTGTAACATATAGAATCGGGAAGTAAACTAGCTTGTGCCGTAACTTGTTTTTACTGAAGACACGCACGCTCTTGAAAAAACTGCATTTTTAATGTCATTGTGGTTGTGTCATGTAAACAACCATTTAATTTTTTTTAAACAAGCATAGCGAAAACCTAACACAAAACTCATGTTCAGCACTAATTTTTACGTAAGAAAAAACTCACTTGACATATTTTTACGTTTTACTGTACTGAGGACAAAAAATAATGTGTTTTCGCAGAACAGCACACGAAAATATAAACGACGCCGTAACTAATACAGCTGATCCACAGTAACAGCCAAAATGACAGTCGTTAATGATGTTCTATACCGTGTATCTAATTCTTGCAACATTAGCAACCTTTTCAATAACATAATAATGCCCTGTACCTATTGTACCCCCATACCTATATGACCCCATTCTACTCTACTTTTGATATGCCGCACTCAGACTTTTTTACATGATTAACTTCAAACTTGAGTTCTGAGAACTGGGGCAAAACGGGTGCACATGTTTCGTGCAGTCGTTTTATTTACCTTCATCCGATTCACCGGATCGGAAAGGTAAATAAGAATTAAAACATTTGCTCAGTCGCATTCAGCATCTTTCTGAAATGATGGGCCACATTTCTCTTCACATTTGAGTCATGAGAAGCATTGGGGTAAAACGGATACACAAATTTCGTGCAGTCCTTCTAATTATCTTCAATTGATTCCCTGAACATTTTCTACATAATAATAACTACTTTGTTCTTCTTGTTCTAGTTTTTTTCCACTGGTCTATTTCCACTACGATGCCAAACAAAGACACCAGAGAGGTGACTCCCAGTATCTGAACTAAAAATGGGCGAGTACGGTATTTTTCGTACCCGAACCCGACCCGTACCCGGATTTTATAAAAATTCAAAACCCGAATCTGACCCATATGCCTAAAAAGAATCCGAACCCGAACCCGACCCGTACCTGACCCGAACCCGGCCCGAATCCGACCCGCAACCACATTAAACAAAATTAAAAACCGTGCCTGGCCAGAACCCGATTTTCAATAAATAAATTTAACGAGTTTGATTTGAAGGAGTAGGGGAGCCCGGGACAATTGAAAAATAAAATATTTACGTAATAGATTAAAATTCACCGTAAATGACACAAACTCCACAAAATTAAGGAAATTCGCTTATTACGTTCGAAAACTGTCACCAATAAATTATACAAAACAAAATGAAATGCAACATATGAAAACATGTTTTACATAATTTGGGGTAAAAAAATAAGAGACATCGCCATATGCCTAATACAAGCGAAGCAAAATGAACTCCGCCATCTTACGCCTTCCGCGCCCGGGCTCTCCTATTATTAGTTTATCTTTTTACAAAAATCTTTACATGTGAACGAAACTAGAAATAACACATTTCCAGATTCCTCTGGGCAACAAGACCTGACATGAAAACTGCCACTAATCACGATGTAGTTAGGGAGATGCAAGGACATGGTTTTCGAAACTATTTTACCTTAAAATCAGGGTATATTTGAGCTTATAGGAGACTTCTTTAAGTAAATTTTGGATAAGATCAATTTTTCCAAAAATCATCTGAACAAACAACAATTTTATTCAAAACACGCTCAACTTCCGTCTGTCATGTTTATTTTGTAATTTTCTAAGTGATCTTTCAGTTGAAAATGGTACAATTTATCTGAATATTTTTGATTGATTGGAATAATCTCGAATTAAACTTATCAATAAATTTTGTAGCAACGCTAAGCTTTTTTGTCAATAAAGCCATAAAAAATCTACAATTTTTGATGTTTGGTGGTAAATTTAGACTGTTTTCCTTAAACAGATCGATAGAAGTCATACAATACATATCTTTCCTATACACTTGCTTTTCTTTCTGAATGTCGGAAAGATGAAGGAAAATTAAAACATTAAAACTTCAAAAATGGTCGAGAGACTTCACAAAAAGCGATAAACGTTTCTTTGTTTAATAGTACAGCAAAATTTAGATGATGAACTTCCAGTTTAAAATCTATGGATAGTTCATTCGATACACGCTGACCTATAAGACGAATGTATGTCAAAATGGTAACATTATGCTTGTTTTTAATGATTTTCTACGAGGATAGCTTATCACCTTTTTCTATTGGCGGAAAAAGGTCATCCAAACATTCAAAAACATTTAAACGGGTAAATGCGAAATGATTCGAAAAAGCCCGACCCGACCCGTACCGGAATATTTTTTTAATGTATTCGACCCGACCCGTACCCGGTGATAAAACCCGAACCAGCCCCGCTTCCTACGGGTACGGGTTCGGGTCGGGTATCGGGTAAAAATATCCATATCCGCCCAACTCCAATCTGAATTAGATATCGACCCACCAAACTCATGGATCAGAGACCAACGGCTTTACTTCCCTTTCGCAGGAAGCCGTGACCATAGATTTTTTTCACCTCAGAAAAATCTGAATGACCTCGGCTGGGTTTGAACCCAGACCAACCGGGGTGAGCGACGGTCATGCTTACCACCTAACTACCGACGCCGACAATAACTGCTTTGGATGAACTGTATTCGATCTCTTCCCTAAATGTGAAACCTACTTTAACTAATTTAGGAAGAATACGGGGTAAAACGGGTTCACACATTTCATGCGACCATTCTAACTATCTGAAATCGATTCTCAGGAGACTTTTTATATAGGCAATACAACTATTGATCAACTGAATGTAGACTATTTCCAAAATACAGTACCATGTTTAATTTTTCTATTGAGTTTGAGAAAAATGGGGTAAAACGGGTTCACATGTTCCGTGCGGTCATTCTATCCATCTTCACTCGTTTCCTAGGACTTTTTTGCACAAGAAACACTACTTTTGATCAGCGGCATTAGGCCTACTTCCAAGATTGAGACAAGTTAAACTAATCTTCTACAAATTTTGGGACTTTTTTGCATAAAGTACACAAACTATGGTATGGTAAAAAAATAAACACCAGCAGTGCTGGGAAAATTCAAAATCTAATGCCTATTTCTGCTTGTATTTATTGAAACCAACATTCAGATTCACCACTTCCCTCGTTCATTAACTTGCCAACTGACTGAAATTTCACACAGCATCGAATGCTTGAGTGCAGAGGAACCAAAGCAGTCATTTGTTATTATGTGGACAATTTGAAGGCAAAAGTTGGCATATTCTACATTTTAGAGCATAAGTGAACTGCATAATCTATATCTGGTGCACTTTTGCTCAATAATCCCTCTCAGAACTAGGATAGAAACAAAATTCAGTTTGTTTCTGAAACCGAACATATCCGAACCTGAACGCGCTGTGTCAGGAGAACGAATGACGAGGAAAATGTACCAAACATTTAATTCATCGCGCCGGGTATGAATTGAATTTCGTTTTCACTGCTTTTTTCGTTTCGATTTTTGCCCATTCTCTGTTTAACCTTAAATGCGACAGCGTTCGTACTCAAAATTACCGTACAGAGTCACATCCTTTGGCACTTTATGGCTTTCATCTACAGTTGAAAATACGAATGTTGTTTCATTTTGCTGTCACAAAATAGCACAACTCGTTCAATCGAGAATTTGACGATTTGGTTGTCACAATCGTGTGTATGTGGCAAAATGTACGGTGAAACGGAGAAAATAAATGATACCAAATTTCAATAATATGCATTTCGATTCAGCTGATGTTCTGTTATGACTCAACATAAAATTCATACTAAACGGATTATTAATTATACAATGTTGGTATAATTTCAAATATTATTATTCACTGATAAAGGCACAGAACTGATCATTAACTAGCACAAAAATAAATCAAGCTAATAGAACTTTTTTTTATTCAAATCTTTTTGTATACTTAATTCTAATAAGGACGCTTGTTAACTAAGAATGTTGTGATTCGGGCCGAGAATCCCATAAAAAGGTCTGAATCTTGTCGACACGGCTCATACGCACGGTATGAACCAGCTATTCGGAATCTCGCCATCTCACATGGTCCTACGAACAGCGAAATCCTTCCAGCACGTATCGACGAACGTTTCCCTTTCGCAGTTCACTTCCAGTGAGCGATCGAAGAACTATTTGGCATTTTGCTATCTTTTGTGCATGCGAAATCCTACCATCAGCAGCAGCAACAGTAATAATATTACTCATGCTGCTAACAGAATAGGTATGACAATAAAGGGATTCGGTCAGAAATATTCAAATCATGCTATGATATTTGTATAACGCTTATGAGTATGAAGATGAGGTCTGTTTTAGAGAAAGTCTTGCGTAAGTTTGCGAAAATTGTATTTGTTTTGCCTTTTTTTACAGATTTACGGATTTTTCCATGGCGTACTATTCAAACACACCAATAAATTTGACAACATTTTTTGGTATTTGTTTAAACATATTGGTGGAATTATGAAAATCCATCAACAATTAACAAAAAGTAATCGAATTTGTCTGTTTTCTCACATTTTCCCAATGTTTCACAATAAAACAGATTAATTAATTATGTACAGTTGAAATACCAAACTAAAAATTGAAAATTGTTATTAAGTTGGACTTTTCTGAATCGATTGCAGATAAAATGACGTAAATCCATATAATTGAGTAAAGCATTTTATATGATAAAAATCTGCCAAAATTGGCTTAAAAACCTTTGTCTGGCAAGCGATTTGTAGGTGTGGCAAAATTATTCACACTTGGAACCATCAACGGACAAATCTCTAAGGACAGATCCCTTCCAAAGCAACTTCTCGACGGCCTGACACTGTTTTCGCGGCATTCAGCATCTTCCACTTTTTCGAAGCATCTTAGACTGATACAAAACCAAAAATAAAACCTGCGACAGAAATTGTTTCACGGTTTCACTTGTTCATTTTTCGATACATTTACCTGTTACCCACCAGTTTAGAAGAAAGAAGACGGAGATTTTTACCCGAAAAGACCAATGTCTACAAATGTATCCAGAAGTCAAGCTTACCACTCAGCCCCCGGTGTCATTTTTAAAATGTGAGTTGGGAAAATACTATTGTTGCTTGAAATGTACCCGTTCATTTCCTGCATCTTCTCGATCTGGCCAAATACATGAGTACACAAAGCAACTGTCGATAAAAATTCATGCACAAAGAGTGGCCCTTGGAATCAACATATGAATTACTGATTGCGAGAATTGCAAGATTCGGAGAAATAAAAAATGGATTATATTCAGATTCATCATATCAGAAAGTTAATGACAAATATATTTGTACGGCGTACGTCCCTTATTTCAAAAACTAGTGAACTCTATTTTACAGTGAATTTTATTAACATATTGTTACCTATTTCTCAAATATTGTTATAGTTAAATTCAATCCTCATCCACTCCCAGTTTCAGTTAGCTCCGATGATGCAAAACACATAATTTCGAAAAGATAGGATAACTTTAGAGCTTAAAAAATCTAATCGTAATACAAACTTTAAACGACGAATAATTGACTCTACATACTGCCCGCACTGTGGGGTTTAAAATGTGTGATACTTCAGTGATAGTATAGTAATGTTCCCCATCTGTTAACGAAATTTAATAGATACTTGCAAATAATAGCCTTGATGTTAACGAATTTGGATTTAACGAGTGAAAACAGTACTACTAAAAGGGGTGGGCGTAGTGTAGTCGGTAAATCGATTTGGGCTCGAGTCCCAACCCCGCACATAGGGTTAGAAAATTTTCATGAGATTTTTCTAGCCCGAAGAGGCGAATGACCTTAAGGTTAAAACCTCTATGATCGAAATAAAAAAGGAACTACTAAATAGACTTAAAACATTATAGACACATCACGGAATAATGTTCTGGTCTCGATAACTCTCTATCTTGGCCAAAGCACTCTCCATCCTCAAATAACATCATGCAGAAATCAGAATGTTGGCTCAAATGACACGTTCCCTGTATGTAGCCAAGGGTTTGTGCCTTGCTGTGTCTTCTCATCGCTCTCCTGAACGGAAGGAAAACAGAAGGAAAGTATGGAGGCAGTTGAATTTAAAGGGTGAGAAAAGTAACAGCCCAAAAACAAACAGCAGGTAAGTTCCGTCGTCGAATTCACGAAGATCACGTGAAAATGACTCAGCGCGCTGAATAGCAGCCATGTGATAATTGAATTTGCAGTGGCCGGTTGAAGCCCTGATTGGCATGCCACAGTGTTATTCCGAAAAGCGTAATAGGTTTTTCGAAATCACTGGGCACGGTTTTTCCAAAAAGTTTCGTTTGAGGACGAGTTTGCAGATTGTACCAATGTTGCAGTACTCAGTTTAAGCTTTCATTTATCCAACTGGTTGAAATTGGCCAAGCAGGCTCAGGATCAACAAAGTCAATGTTTGCACCTGCGCTGGCCAATTCGGCATTACCAGTAATACCGGTACCAGTCCGAGTACCCAAACTAGGTTGATTTTTCTCTTTGAAGTCGGCATGCAATCACTAGCTCCGACCGTGATTTATCCGAACTAGGGATCTTGATTGCAGGCTGACTATCGGAGCAGAAGTTTATAACTTTGCCGTACGAGATATGTTGAAGGGCCGATTGTACTTCGCACATAATCGTGAAGATTTCGGCTTGGAATACAGTATAGTATCTAGCTAGCGAGTGTTCTAATCTCATTTCATGACAATGGACACTAGCACATCCCACCACCAGAGAGCCGTCAGTGAAACAGGCCACTCGCGTTCCTTGATATCTTTCCATGTAGCCAGACAACCACTGCTCTTTAAGGGAATTCTTCACATAGAATGGACTGTAGGGAAAACTACAAGTGAGTTTAATATCGCTAAGAGCAAGAATAACTTCACCCCATGTAATCATTTGTGACAACAGTCGTGTATGAGTGGTAGCAAGATCAACATGGATCCCGTTCCAAAGCCCAGTAAACTGTAGTCTGTACGCATAAAGCTTCTTGTTTGAGGTATATGTGTAATGATTTGTTATTTAGAAGGACCTCACGAGCAGCAGTCAGAGGGAAAGTATCAGCCAACGCCATGAGCGCCATATTTGCAGATGATTTAGCTTTGACAAGACCGTTATCACCTCTACCGTCTGCCACCACACAATGCATCCATAAAACAGTATTGGACATACAATTGTCGTGTGAATCCATTACATGTATTTAGGTTTGACACCCCAGGTCAATTCAAAAGTTCGTCTGCACTGCTCGAAGGTCATGCATGCTTTCTTGACTCTAAACTCAATGAGAGCAGACCAATTCAGTTTGGAATCCAATATAACTCCAACGTTTTTGACTTAATCTGCTCACAGTCACTCAGAATCAAAGAACTTCAAGGGACGAGCACCGGTTATTATTCGCTTCTTCGTGAAAAGAACTATTGAAGTTTTGTTTGGATTAACTGATAATTAATTTAACTTGTAGATACCACTGTTCGACAGCTCTTAATGCTTATCGCTTTAACTCAAAGATTGTTCCGATGCAAATAGGTATTTGGTAATCGTCAGCAGACCCGGAGGTTAGAAATCCAAGCTCATTGAGTATCTTCAACAAACCGTCGCCGGCAACCAGGTTTCATAACAAAGGTAACAAAACGCCAGCCTGAGGACAACTGCAAATAATCAAATTCCGTATCTCTGTCTGGTTCAATGACGAGCAAAGAATGCGGTTACTAAGCATTGCGTTTATCCAGCACGTGATACATGCAGATACCCCATGACCGAGCGTCACATCAAGAATAGACTGAAAGGACACATTGTCAAAAGCACTTTCTATATCTAGGAATACACCCAAGCTGGATTGCTTGAGCGTATTCCTAGATATTTGCATTTTGTGCAGTGGATATTCAACTAAACTGACGTTCCTGAAGTGATGATCGATTGTTCGTTCCAAAGCTTTTAGAAGAAAAGAACTTTAGCTGATAGGCCTAAAACTCTTGGCTTCTTCATAGCTTGAGCACCCCTCTTTGCGAATAAATCTAACAGATATGCCTTGCCATGCTTTCGGGATATACCCGGTAGCATAACTGAAAAGCATAATCTTTTTCATGAAATGTTTGAGAATATCAGTAGCATGAGAAAGATTTCATCTTTTCCAGGCGATTTGTATGGAACAAAGCTGCCAACTTCCCGCTCGACCGCTTCAGTGATAACCAACGTGCGTGCAAACGCCCACGAGTCCGCATCACCAGAATGAGATCCGTGAACATTGTTCAGCTCCGGATCGATACAACCTGGAAAGTGTACATCGAAGCAACAATTAAGAACATCTTTTTCATCCGTCACATAAACACTATCTCTGGTTTTTAAGGAGTTCATCTGAAAATCTTTCGATTTAAGAGAATCTTACTTTCGTTCAGACTAGATACTTTAGTGCATAGGTTTTGCTCGCTCTGCAGATGTGAGACATTTATTATATGCACTACAAGCTGACCTGAAAGCCCTGGAATCATCACGCTGAAGTTGATTCTAAGCTCTTCTTATATCTTTCTTCATTTTTTCAAGATCTTCCCTCCACCAAGGGTCCCCTTGTCGATTTAACAGTACGAAGCGGACAAGCTTCTTACTAGGATGCTACTATGAATGTGTTTGTCGAATTCCCAATGCATGCACGAGGAATTTGACGTGGATTAGTCATGCCTGCCTTGTTGTGAGCAATGAAGGCAGCGTTAAGTGACTTTCCAATGTAGAAGATTATTTTATGGAAGTATGGTTCATGAACCAAGACTATGGAAACTTTATCTTCCAACATAAGTCGAAATATTCGATTCATGATTCATAATATGAGTTCTTTTAAGATTATTCTAACATAAAACCTTGCTTGGTTTGACATTTGGATTAAGCATTGCATGATCCTATAACTTATTTTCATGAGATGTACGATACATACACAATACATCGCAGTCTTAACCGAGTAGTTAGTTTTAATGTGCCCAATTTCACTACCTAGCATTTTAAAGTAAAGGGTGGTAAGTTAAATGGGCAGTCTTGATTCGAACAATTTCCTTGTTCAGGTTGGATTGCGGTCCTAACGGTCCGTTCTAAATACGGTCCTGTGCTTGTTAGTTTCCAAGTAAACGACCGCAAGGTTTACACGGTCATAAATCAGTACTTTGTAATAAACGTGCGTACACGTAGCCATTTCGGTTTTGCTCTAGATTTTTCCCTTCACAAGTGCCAGAGGGATGAGGGTGGCGAATTGAGCAAAAAAAAAATGCTACATGTTTTACCCGTCCAATGAGTATAGGGCAAAATTGCAGCAACAGACCTTTTTGTAGGTCAACACATGCGGTTGGTCCACGCATGATACAGATTTATGATTTTGCGGCTTTATACATTGTGATCGAGCGTCATTGCAGAAAAACTCGCGAACTTTCGTTCGGTCAAACACCCGGCACGACACTTATAGTCCAAAGTCAATGTCACGACGGACGCCGGGAGCAGTCAAGATCTAGAACATGCTTTTTACGATAGCAATTTATCAGAGCTTACTTCAATTTACGATGTTGTTTCGTTAAAGGTAATTTATACTAAAAGTTAGTAGTTGCAACTTAGATATAACAGGAAAGTATCAAGTTACTGATTTCTTGCACAGCAACTGTATGTTACTAGGTAATAATATCTAAATTTACCACAAAAATGGTCAGTAGTACTGACAATCCGAAAGAATTCCGGAAACGACATTCACAAGCTCTTTGAACTCTCATCTCTAAAGGAGCAATCTTTTATCCATAGGTTAATGCGATTAGTCCCCGACTCCGCACTTGCCTCCCCAGAAACCGAGCTGTTTATTGGCGTTAAATAAGTCACGTGACGGCGCTGACCGTCCGTTCATGTTCGTTACATTTTCGCTCTGCTCGCACCACGTACAAACAATTTTGCAAATTATAAAAGGAATCTATGCCACCGTAATTAGGGATCATCCATAAATGACGTAGCATTATATGGGGGAGGGGGGAGTTTTGTATTTTGTGATGATGTGTGACGACAGGAGGGTAGGGGGTCATGTCATGCTACGTAGCTTTTTTAAAGGGTAAAAGAATAGAATTTTTAAAGAAAATTTACGGGGACAAGGGGAGGGGGGCAAAGTTACCGTCAAGCTACGTAATTTCCAGGGGGGTATTTAGAGGTTTGTGACGAAATGCTACGATGGGGGAGGGGGGTGTTAAAAATCACTCAAAAAATGCTACGTCATTTATGGATCATCCCTTAAAACGTGTTGGCTATTGCCGCACACGGCGAACCGAATGCAAAAGAGCCAGCAGGTAAGACCGTCGTCGCCATTATCTCCGTGCCCGTTGCAAACGCCCCCCCCCCCCCCCCACGGACCCACGTATCTATTCTATCCTGTACAATGTGTGGTGTACGTATATACGTAGGGATGCTAGCCACATCGGGTAGCGTCAAGAGAATGCAATCCCATCGGCACGGACATTTGGAGGCACGGAGCGATTGTTGTCATCGTCGACGTTGATAGACGTAATTTAATTAGACTGGCAGCCGCTCAAAAGTGAACGGTTGCTCGAATGCTGCTGTCGGCTGATATTTTTTGCATACCTTGCCCGGGCTCTCGATGCAAATTAATTCGATTTGCTCGCTGAAAAGGCATTTGTTCGCCGGCATGGTTAAATTGGGCTTGAAATTATGTGCACAAATTTGCATGGAAATTGTGCTAGGGTGGCAATAGGAGTTCGACGCTACTTTCCAGGTTACTGGATCGATGCACGTTATAAGTCCTCACTGCCGTTTGGGAAAGAATTGGTTATTTTATCGGATTGCGGTTGTTGCATGCAAATGGAGATCATCAAATTCTCTCCTTTTTAGACGCTTCGATATCGGCCTCATGAGCACACTCATATTGTTTTTAAACCTATGTTTTTCATTCTAATTTTTCAAGCAATAGAAACGAAACTAAACTCACAGAGCTAGGAAGCTGTCTACACATTTGTCTCACATCCACGCGCTCCAAATTATCAAATTATAAAAGAATGCAAAAAACCGAAAATGAGTCTTGACCAGTTAGTATAAGGTAATCTAACAGCTTCCTATTGGCCATTTTGCCAGTCAAGAGCGTTTATAATATTTATAAACGGGATGAAAAACAATGCTGCTGAATCTATTCCGGCTTCTTTTCATACACACCAACATTTTATGCACATTGAATAAAAATCCTAAATGACGATATAGCTACGTGTATTGTTAAGAGAGACATGAATAAAAATAAAATTTAATTTTTGAATGCAACTAGTATTGTGAATTCTTGGTTGAAGTGCAATCTTTGAGGTAAAATTATTTTCAGCAATTGTGAAAAGCATGTAAAAGGAATCTGGCAACGATGAACGCTTGTTGTCTTCAGATTTACGGCAGGGCCTAATAGAGAAAATTCAGAAGAGCAAGAAGCCGGTTGTCGTCTCTTCTCCTATGGCGATTTCGCTTGAACCCGAAACTGAGTCAGGTTCTAACCCCAACCGCTGTCAGTTCATACATTTTGACAGCAGTTGGGGTTAGAAGCAGACTCAGTTTCGCTTCAAACAAAAACCACATTAGATTACTTGCACGGGATTGTCGTCTAGGTTGGAACACTCTATAGGTTTGGACAGCGCGATATTTTCGTTGTTGCAGTAGTGCCATCTGTTATTTTTAGCACATACACTAGTCGCGGTTGTAGCTCACTTTCTATGTCAGAAAGTGAGCTACAACCGCGACTAGTGTCGAAGTCATAGTTCATGCTTATCAAAGCTGCACTGAGCAGTCTTTTGACAAGCAGGAAATCTTTTGCACATAGTGCTGACTTTGGGTCACCGTAAATTGAATCTTTTTCATAGAAATTGCAAGGAAATAAGTTTTAGGTTAGAAGAGGTAACTGAAATGATATTACCGATCAGGGTTTTGCGTTTGCTTCATTAGATTTTTTTCTTCGAACAATGAAAAAATGAAGTCGAATGCATAGATTGGGACACACTAGTCGTGTAGGTGCGGATATTATCTTTGATATGCACACGATTATTTTTTCGTTAAAGAATGTCTTGAAAGTTATTCCATGTTGTCAAATATCGTAAAATATCACATTTCACATTTCAGCATATCTCGCGTATTTTTTGTAAACGGCCAATAAGTATGTTGTCAAAATTCTATTTGAGAGAAAATTCCGGACAAACCGTAGCTCGCCAAGAATGGATGTTGACATTTTATGAAAGGGAAAAGTTTTCTCTTTTGTCTTCTGTTGTGATTTATAATCGATGCTTAATGTTTTGTCCAGAATTGCCTCTCAAAGTGATTTTTGACAGTATGCTGATTGGCCCTTTTCAAAAAACATGCGAGATATCTCGTTATTAACGAAATAGAAGTGTACGTAAATCGCATTAGCGTTTGGCATACCAAAAAGCAGTCTTGCGAGATAATTAAGGTTGAACAGAGAAAGGGCAAAAAGCGAAAACGAAAAAAGCAGTTTTTTTCCACACCGTGTGTTAGATCTTCATAAAAATTAATCAGCATTACTGTATCAACATTCTACATAAGCTGATTGATTTTTATGAAGATCTAACACACGGTGTGGAAAAAAACTGCTTTTTTCATTTTGGATTTTTGCCTATTCTCTGTCCAACCTTAACCACACTGGATGATATAATGTTTTGCCTTTCTCAATAGAAAGGTATTGCAATTGCTCTGAAAACCGACTTTTTAACGGAGGCCCGGAAGACCGAGTGACATATACCATTCGTCGTCGTTCGTCGAGTTCGGCAAATGTCTGTGCGTGTGTATGTATGTGTGTGTATGTATGTGCGTCTGTGTGTGTATGTGACCAAAAATGTCACTCATTTTTCTCAGAGACTGCTGAACCGATTTTGACAAACTTAGTCTCAAATGAAAGGTGCAACATTCCCATAGGCTGCTATTGAATTTCTAATGGATCCGACTTCCGGTTCCGGAATTATAGGGTGGTGAGCACGATCACGCGGAAAATGTCGATTTTAATAAATTCTGCAATGAATGTATAAAGGTGAAAATTTCCCAAAATATGACCACAACTGCTTCGATTTGTAGTATTAGGTCACTAACATCCATTCAAAGTCTCTTTGGCCACATTGGCCACCATCATCGGTTCCGGAAGCCCCGGCGGAACTATCTAAATTCAGAATAACAGTCACATCGCTTTCTCTGAGATGGCTAGACCGATTCAACCAAACTTAGTCTCAAATGAAAGATATTGCGCCCACGTAAATGGCTATTAAAATTCATCCCGATCTGACTTCCGGTTCTGGAGTTACGGGTTGTGGCGTGCGATCACATAGCAAATTGCGATTCAAATCGATACTCCGGTGAAAGCAAAAAAGGTAAAAATTTCGCTAAAATGTCTCACAAACAACTTAAATTTGCAGTTCTAGGTCACCGACGGCCAACCAAACTTTCGTTGACTACATTCACCACCATAGACGATTCCGGAAGTGCCCGGGAAAAACCGCCTTCTTTCAAAATCAACGAACTCACATCAGTTTCCCAGAAATGGTTGGGCTGATTTTCACAAACTTAGTCCTAAATGATAGCCATAATATCCCCACAGATGTCTATAAAATTTTGTACGGATCGTGTATATGGTTCCGGAAATATAGACTAAACCGTCCGGTCACATATAAAATTCCCATGTAAGCCGGATCTCAATTTTTTTTTTTTCAAATGGGGGACCCCATGAAATTTCAGAAATCGAATTCGCATTTTTGATGCCAAACCTCTTTAAAATGCATGAAACGTTGAGATTTTATATTATCTCGAAAACATTTTTTTTATAAAAATCGATTTTTTGGGACTACCGATTTCGCTCCTTTTTTCAGTTTAATATTACCATGGTTTTTTTTTACAAAATTTTAGAACTCGAATAATGATTTCTTTTCTTGTATATAGTTGTCATGTCATGTATAATAATAAAATGTAATATATGCATTTGAAAGCTTTTAATTAATATAAGGGATCATCCATAAATGACGTAGCATTATATGGGGGAGGGGGGAGTTTTGTATTTTGTGATGATGTGTGACGACAGGAGGGTAGGGGGTCATGTCATGCTACGTAGCTTTTTTAAAGGGTAAAAGAATAGAATTTTTAAAGAAAATTTACGGGGACAAGGGGAGGGGGGCAAAGTTACCGTCAAGCTACGTAATTTCCAGGGGGGTATTTAGAGGTTTGTGACGAAATGCTACGATGGGGGAGGGGGGTGTTAAAAATCACTCAAAAAATGCTACGTCATTTATGGATCATCCCTAAACTACGCAAACATACTCGTGTTCATGATTAAGAAAGGCACAATTGCACCGCTAGGTGGATTAAAACAGGTTTTTTTTCTGCAATTGATGGCAATGATCTATTAAAAACTGTGAAAAGTATCGCAATGTGCGGGGAAACAAAAATGAAAGAATAAATGTGTAATGCATGTATTTGAAAATATTATTATCGGTAAACTTATTGAAGAATGATGCAACCATTTCTGACTTTATACACTAACGATAAAATATTACAATTAAAAGTTTTCAATTTTTTTAAAGGTTTTTCCAGTGGAAGAAGAAAAGGCATTGGTGGGATATATTAATCAATGTTCTGAGTATTAATACGGCTTGAACATACGAGAAATCTTGAGCGTTTTTTCAAAACGTCATATCTGCAATGAGTTACTCTTTTGTTTACTTTCTCTTTCGATTTTTACGGCGTCACTATAACACTTTTCACTTATTTTACAGTACAGATCGAAAGACGGTGGTTTTAACTAGCATATTATGCAAAGAGCTGAGGGATAAATGTTAAAGTGACCAAATTATTAACAGAAGAGAAAGTAAACAAAGAGAGTAACTCATTGCAGTTATGACGTTTTGAAAAAACGCTCAAGAAATACGCGAACTTGCGTATGACTTCGCAAAAAAATCGCGTTGCATATCCATCATCCAGGGGCGACAATGACAGGAAAAGATTGGTATTAGTCTTTTTTGAGTCGGCGCAAATTTCTGATACTTAGTACAAGTCAGTAGTAATTCTTCAAAAGGGCTAATGAGATTTTTGTAAACAAACTTATTTCGCTCATTATTCCGCTACCGAGTTCAATTTCATGAAAAAATACACATGCATCAACATCTTTATCCTTGGTAGAATCAATTTCAAATGTTTTCTGTGTTGAAATGATAACAAATTAGGAGAAATCAGCAAAACAAAAGTTTGTTTACAAATCTTATTAGCCCTATTCAAATGTTGATATGGAAGTGTCAGAAATTAGCTGCCAGATCCTGCACAGCTCCTGATCCGGACCAGTTCTCGGATCCGGACCAGTTCCCAAATCCGGACCTCCCTGATCCGGACCAGTACCCGGATCTCTCTCTCTCTCTCTCTGATAATTTCTCTAAGGTAAGGCAACCAACACTTTGGCCGTATGTGAGTGTGCCATCATTCCAAATTCTCGCTACTGTTAGAACATAGACCTTTTATTCAAAACGTCTTATCTACAATGAATGACTCTTTGTTTACTTTCTCTTTCGAGTTTTACGGCGTTTTTCACTTATTTTACAGTACATATCGAAAGACGGTAATTTTGACCAGCATATTACACAAAGAGTTAAGGGATAAATGTGAAAGCAACCGAATTATTAACAGAAGAGAAAGTAAACAATGAGAGTCACTCATTGCAGATATATCTTTTTGAAAAAAGCCTCAAGATATCCCATTCAAGCCAATGAGGTATATATAGGTGTGGCAGAACACACGATTTTCTAGCGTTGGCAACTAAAAATATGTAAACAATCCAGAAGCACAACGGCTCGACGTCATAGCATTCACACGATTCAATGGGAGCGGAACGACCGGTATGACGAAAGCAAGTCGATTTATTCTGTGATCACTCACACCACTCATAGACTTATCCAGCTGCGTTAGTATTGTGCCGTTTTGACGTTTGAATTGGGAGGAAAACAAATCGTTTACACGGCGAATTGGGAGGAAAACAAACCGCTTCTGGGCTTAAGGGGAGGGCGGTAGTATAAAAATGCGAAATCTCAGTGTGAGTAATTTAAACGTCAGATATCTCAATGTAAGATTCAACTTAAGAACTCCTAAGTTGCATCTTCGCCATACCTGTATATAACACATTGCATTCAAGCTGCATGTCACTCATGAGTGCCTTGTCTACAACTACTTTTGAGTATTTAGTATGAATTGTATAATCGGAGACAAATAATGACGGCGCCGATGGTTGGGTGGTAAGCGTGACCGCCACCCACCCCAGTTGGTCTGGGTTCAATCCCAGTCGAGGTCGTTGAGATTTTTCAGAGGTGAGAAAAATCTGAGGTCACGCCTTCCTTCGGAAGGGAAGTAAAGCCGTTGGTCCCCGGTCCATGAGTTGATGGGTCGATATCCAGTCCAGATAGTAGGAGTGTCACCTCTCTGGCGTCGGTGTTTGGCCTCGTACGGGAAATAGGCCGACGAAAAATAAACAGAATTGGAAGAAGAAGAAGAAGAGACAAATAACAACATTACTGTCACGACTTGTGTTTACTATTACTGCATCGTTATAGTGAGGAATCTCTCACTTGACTCCCCTTTTTATCCGATAGATTTCTTGTGAAGATAAGATTTTCATTCTCAACAAGTTCTTTTGACGAGACCGCAAAATTTTAGCACTGATCCAGATCATCGATGAAAATGCCAAACGTTGATTTCAATAACTCCAGCTTAACATTTAAAATTTAGTTTAATATAATTTGATGGTCAGATTTGCCTTTCTAAGCACCGTTAGGTCAGCTTCACCCGGTATCGAAAGCATGAAAAAAGGAGTTTAGAAATGTTGTTGTTTTGATTAGCGCTACTAGTACAATCCTTTTATAGTCAGCAATTTAATAATTCTTTATAATCCTTTCATTATACTTTGTAATAAGTTTGTAACAAGCTAGGTCCTTTTATAATCAATTAGGCCCTTGTATAACTATTAAAGCCTGCTTACAATTAAAAAAAGGCTTTATTTCAATTTGTGACAGTTAATCCATAAATCATAGTTAGAGTTACACTGCTCATAAAAGCATAAGAGTCCCATATTGAAAAACAGCAAGCCGAGAAAAACGCTGTTCAAGATTTACATTTTCATTGAGCCTTATGGATGGGACAAACATGTTTTGATATTTTTTCTATATTTTCAAAACAATCAAGTAATTTTACTTGTGAATTGTGATTCAATGGTGATACAGAATACAATCCAACAGATAACTCATTTTCGACAAAAATCCATATGTTACTCTTATGCTTTTATGGGCAGTACAGTTAACCCATAAATCATAGCTAGAGGCATCCCAAGTATCAATTCTAGTTTTATAGCACGCTACAAGCGCATTCTAAGTTTCAAGGAGGGCTTCAAGAATGCCATAAAACCAAAATTGTTACTAGGCATAGTTCACGTAATCAACACTAATACTTTACTACATTGAATAACAAATAATTTATGACTTCGAAAATGATTCAACACATGAACTTCAGGGAAAAAATAACAGTTCTTGTTTAAAAGATGGTATTTTTATTATAACATTCGTTCAGTTCGTTTATTTGACAAGGCTCATTGCGGTAACTTCATGATGTAAATTTTTTGTTTCAAAACTTCATAAAATTCTTACAACTAAGAACTAGTTGGTAATATTGCAATACTAAGGGGAGAAATTTTGAGATCCAAATCAAAAATATGATTTGGTGTAAATGGAAGAACACTTTTCCAATGAATGAAATCTAATCGAATAAAGAAAAACAGTACATTTGAAATGTTTCCTTCTTTCAAACATGAGCTGTGCTTCAATTCTGAAAGAAACGAAATCGTAACTTCATTCATTACTCCAATTGTAAAGGGTGTCCCGCTTCACAGAAAAAAGCTGTGTAAAATAACCCATTGGGTATTTTCTCTTAAAAATAGGGAAAATGAAAATAGAATTTTACCCAGAAGTAATAGAAACATACCCGCTAGCACCTGGAAAATCATCAACTCTCTTATCGGGACATCGGAGAACAACTCAGAATCGTGCAGTCGCGTGATTAAACGTTACTACCAAACTCTGAGCATTGAAAAGAAGCAGAAATGCGGTCATAATGGATGTTCTATCAGTCATCAGGATCACAAGCGTGCAATGAAAGCCTTTAAGCGGAATCCCGATGCTTCGGTCAGAGACTGCATACGTTCAAAGTGCAGAAGGCTCCAAATCGCGACGAACGGCAAAATACGGTGAGCAAGACATGGGCTCGAAAACACCCAGATGCCGACGAAGCCACATGACCTCATCATGAATGATGACACTTACGTCAAGGCGAAATTCGTTGATTGGGAAAGCGAACTGCTCATGTGGCAAACAGAGTGCATCGTTCGTGACTACCGGGACTGTTAACGGGGAGATCTACCTTCCTCTGTTGAAGCTACACGAGGGCCCTATGATCTTCTGGCCGGATCTGGCTTCGTACCACTATTCAAATGTTGCCCTGGAGTGTTACGAAGCCAACGGAGTTACTTTCGCACCCCCTTCTAACACACCGGAGCTAAAGCCCAAATACTGGGCAGTTATGATTTCCCCACTACGGAAGCATCCCAAGGAGGTCAAAGCTTAAGAAGACATGGAGAAAATGTGGGTTTCAAATTCTTGTTTTTTTGCATTTGGAATATCTTTAAACTTTTATGTTAATCGGAAGTCGTCATCTTGAATTTCAAAATGGCTTCAATCATCAATTTCCGTCATCAACTTACCACTCTTTCAAAGAATACCCACATTAATGGTGTTCTTCACAGGTTTTTGGTAACCAGAAGACACTTGTCGTACGATAGAATCAAGTGAAATTTTACTGTACTGCTTCAGACAAAAATCAACAACGACTAATCTCGATAAAAACGATTGGCCGTATTCTCAGAACTCAGAACTTGTTAACACTATTCGGATAATTAAGGAGAAACGATTAGTACAAAAAGTCGCATCTCCTCGCGTTTACATCTATTTTAGTTGAAAGGTGAAGATTTCAAAAAACCTAAGATTGTTCGAAACATGAAACTGGAATGTTTCATAGTAAATACTTGTTATTAATATCTATGTCAAGGACTATTCCTTCAGAAAATTATGAGGATCATAGTTCCGTGAATTTATGCAATCATTATTTAGTTTTACGCTCTATTTTCGAAACATAATTACATCAAATTGATAAGGGTACCAAGGTTTCTCATCATATTCTCATTATAAAATTAATAATGTCTCTCAAGCACGCAAAATTTCGTTTGACTGAAATATTCCATGGCAGCCTTATTAACTCATCTTAAACCACCGATGACGGTTCCAATAACCACCTGCTATCTCAACTCGTTGTCAACAGGCTTCAATTATAAATATAATTATGATTATTAACCAAAAATCTCGACTATAGAACAGCCAACTGACAATCCGACCTAGTAAGGGCACCGACATTACCTCGTTTCCTCCTTTTCCTTTCGTAACGCCATGGTCGACGCGAAAATTGAAATGTTGTTTAGACTTTGACTATACCTACCTGCCAGCACTTCACTGAAGTGATTAACAGGAATATCTATTGTTGCGGATAGATAACCTGTCCCACACGCCTACTGCGAGGACACTGAAACTGACCAGTCATTTATTGGCCGCGGCCCATCTGAGACGAACAGCGAGCCGAAACACTCGAATGCATTGACCTTGACTCTTGAAGTGTTTCACTATGCCCTAGCTCATTGCCATTTGATGAACGGGGTGCTGCTGTTGTGACGCGTCTATACGCGTCGAGTAGTCATTTGGCTTCCGATGTACAAGTTACAGCTATAATCAATCGTGTTTTTTCTGTATCGTGTAACGTGTTATACTCACAACGAAATTACACCAAGTGGGTGCTAATAAGAAGTCGCAACGCATATTACTTCGAAAAGGGCATCAACAACGCTATAATGCATAATTGATATCGAACGGTCACAACAAGGGAATTTTCCTTCTTTTTACAAGGGAGATGATGATGGCCAACCCTTCTATGGCAATGCCATCGTCGAAGAAGAGTGCGTAAACGCAAGGTCGAGTCGAGAGCGATGAGTTTGTTCAAAACATCTTCGCTGAGCGTACAAATAGGGTCTCATTGACAAGCTGAGAAGGTTTGTAGTCCATCTAGGGGTGTTCAAAAGTAGTTTGGGACAAAATGTATTGCAATATTTTTGTTATTGGAACGATTCTAGTTTTTGTTAAAATCTAGTTTTTAATTAAAATATCATTCTAACTTATAGAGCAATTTAAGCAATGCGAAGAAACTAGTAAATAAAAGCCATCAAAAATCACTATGTTTTCAGACAGTCAACTAGCACTACTAACAATATTATCTCTGAATTATGATTGTGAGTTTAGTAGCGACTGATCGTAGTACCATTATTCATGATATCAGTAAATTGAAACGCAAATCTTTGACAGCGCAGTGAGTTGTATAAAACCGATTAAACTACGTCTCCGACTGGCCGGTACTATTTGAATTACACTTTGGATTTCAGCTAATTACCATTATCGATTGTATCAGCCAATATAGCTCCGAATAATCCCCTCGTCCATTCAACGTACAGTCCTGCTGGTCGCAGGTTGCGGTCTAAAATTGATCCATTTAAAAGCAAACCGCATCGATACATAGAAAAAAAAAACTAGCAAATTGTCTACACTCCATTCAACCCGAATAGCATCCTGCATCGAAGCGCGTAGCCAAGTGTTGCGATGTGATTGAAATATTGATTCTAAAATGGATTTGAATCACTCCCCCTGTTTTGTTGCTATGAGTATGTTATTTTTTTTCTGGAAATCAAACTGTCGTATTGTTTGCTGACTAAAGCCGTCTGTCAGTCAGAGTGTGATTGGTCCCGGTATATGCGTGTAGATCCGTTCCGAATGCCACACAAAGTGAGAGAAGAAAAAAAAAGATTTCTATTGACTAATCAATATAAACGATAAACTGGTACAAGGTCAGAATAATGCCATTCCCACGAGGGAGTTGAATCCCGCACTCTCGATTTTACTGCACTCAATTCGGCTTCATTCGCCGGAGAGAACCCCCAAACTTCAGGCAACATCCATCGAGCGGTAGCATACGGGAATTTGGTACGTGATGAACGTTTCATGAACCCACTACGTACTTTGTCCCACGTCGCAGATTGTCTCCTTTGTGCCAAGTTGGAGAATGAAATTTAAATAAACATTCGTGACTTGTCATTCTTTATTTGGCAGCACGTTTGGATTCCAGTTTCCGATTTTTTTTTTCGCATGCGCTGTCGCAGGGGGTGTGTGAGTGGCGGCTATTGTCATTATCTAAATTTAAATTACAATGTCGTTTTATTTTGATTTGCGAAATGATCCATCTATCTGTCTATGGAGACGTGATGAGTGGGTGCCCTTTTTGTGTGACACGGGGACCAAATCGCTTATTACGCCGTGGATTTTGTTTGTTTATGCGAAAGGTGCTGGAACATGTTACGGTGGTGACGGAATCGCTGATGCAGGTGCAATGACCGTAAGATTATTGGGCTTGAGTTTGACCTTGTACAACAACCCCTGGGTGCAGTTTTTGTTTTTGATTGGAACCACCTGTAGTTGCACAGAAGATGATAATACCTGGGACTAGCGAGTCATTCTTCAACCTACTACATCATGATAATCGTAAGGTATCCGACCTATTTCCCCGTATCCAGCGGAACCTCAACGAGGTCCTGTATTGTTAAACGAAATCAAACTAGCTTGCGACTAAGTTCCATAGAATCCTGGAACTTGAAAGTTATCTTGAAGTACTTTGGAACTTTGTGAAAAACTTTAGCGTTTCTTCTATTGTCTAACTAGATGAAACTAACTGATAGCTGGGCATTCGTGCTTACTCCGTGTTCAGCACCTGGTTACTAAATAACCTAGATATTGCTAGAAAGCGACATCGTTATCGCGGCGAACAACAAATGCGCACATCGTAAAACAATGTAAATATTCACAGTCGAGTTTAGAAATTTGAGAAAATTATTGGTCATTTGTCCTGAGCACGTAGGATTTTCAAATGTGAGTGCACCGAGTTCACGTCTCTCGCATTCTGTCTTCAATAACGTGTTTATGAATCCTGATGAAATTTTCACTACTGAACAAGCTAAATGCGCTGTAGTAATTCAAAAAACTATTGAATTCTATACAATAACTATAGAAAGAGTAATGTGATCCGAGAGGTAGGCGCAGCCAGACAAACTGTCGAATCGTCATCAGCCAGAAGCGCAGGTTCAAGCCAACAATGCTGTGATCGAATCCCTGGAGAATACTTGTAGTTCACAAAATCGCATCTAGAGGTCGCTGCAAACATCCAAACACAGACCTAGGAAGGAGTTATGCTTTTGAAGATATGCCGAACAACTCTATCGAAGACTGCAAGACAATCCACTCAACCGTTGCATAGTAATTAACGTTTAAAGGTTGATAGGGTAGATGTACTATAATTCGCCCCCTAAAGCATTTGTTGTCAAAAAACCGTGAATTTATAACACTATTGAACTGGTATAACTAATTTGATTTTATCATTCTTTTCAGGTATCATATAATGACAATTAATCCTGATTGAAAGTTATTAAAAACATTCAATTAACGGAAAAATAACAATATTCTGAACCAAGATCTGTTTTAATTTTCGTCCCCCCAAATTTAATCTTCACCCCCCCTTTTTTTCTATTGTTTCGCCCCCATGCTTCCAGGCACAATTTCACGAATTCTATCATGCTACAATACCACAGAATAGGCAATAGAGAAAAGATTAGACAAGTCCAGGTTGTATTGCCAATAGCCAAATATTAAAGAAATAATACGTTAATTTAAAAGCGCTTGTATTCATTCTATCTATTTACGGGTTTGGATTCAAGATAGTCCATTTTCCATCTACAACGGGTGAAAGGGATAAACCATTCATTAACTAAATGAAATTACTAGAAAAATGCTCTAAATGCTTGAAAAATTAGGACACCCCAAAGCTTCCCTCTACCAAAAGAGTATCAGTGCAGATTGTCTATTTCTACCATGAAATGCATTTGGATTTCTTAAAAGTTATTTTCGAAATACCAGCTGGTATTCTTTTTCTAAATCGTGTATGGAACAGTTAGATTTTTGTAGTAGACTAGAAGTAACAAAAGCATTTCGTTCAAATATTTCGAATATTTCCAAAATGAATTCAGATAAGGGAACATGGGGAGACTTGACTAGGTTTTCAGCTAAACCTACATAAATCTCTATAAAAGCCTTCAATCCATCAAAATTCGATGAGATATAATGTGCAAAGTTATTGTGCGTGTTCATGATATTTTGTAGAATTTTTAATTTAATTTTTCAAAAGTTCTAAAAGTTTTTCTGTTAAATGTTTTTTTTTTTGGTTAAGTTTCCCCACTGCTGGAAGAATTTCGAAAAATCATAACAATAAATAACGACATTTTTCCATATTGTCGATCATTAGGTAGCAGTAAAAAATATAGAAGGGTTACATTTCATAAATTTCGACTTTTTATGAATTTCTTTTTAAGGATTAACTGTACTGCTTACATTGCATGTTCACACGTCACGAAATCAGTCATATTACTGCTAACTTTTTTAATTATACTAAAATATATAGACTGATGTTTGAGGTGGGATTATCATATCAGGAATTTTGTATTTTTCTTCAGCTTACTGCCACTTGGTCAAGACTCCATAAAATCTTGGTCAAGTCTCCCCAACATTGGTTTGATAAAAAATACATAATTTGCAAATTCATTAATTACGGACATTAAATTAACAAATTTTTTAATTCCAATCTTTTAAAATTATCTTAACGGATCGAAACAAGTATAAAAATATTTTTGAAAAAAATTAAGAACCGAATAGAAGACGTCATAGCCAAAAATAGAATCTTGGTCAAGTCTTCCCATGTTCCCCTACTCACTTATATTAATCACAGACAGAAACTCCGTTGTATTTGCTTTCAATAACCCTAATAATACTTTCCAACGAATTAATTTTTGTCTTGTTTCTCTATAAGCTATTAACAAGATGAATGGAGAGGATGTATTTTGATAAATTTTGCCTTCCTTACAGAGAACGCTCGAACCTGCTCGATATTTTATGTACTCTTTAGAATGCGCATATCATGAATATATAAGGAAACCCGGGGCTTTTAAGACCGTGGGGGACCCCCTCGATTTGTCAGAAAATCGTAAGACTTTTTGACTGTCGTACATATTTGTGGAAGCGCCATTCTGAAACATGAATTTTGACAGATGAATCTCATGAATCTTTGTAAGGAGTATCTACAATGTTTAAAAATTTATTGCAAAAGATCTAAAAAAATAATCGAAGCAGTGCAAATGATTTTTATTGCTCCAAAAATAGCTGAGGTTTCAAACTAACAATTAAGACCTTTGATCGATAAATTATTTCACGTCTACCAACCTAAAGGTCGCTTTGCTTAGGTAGGTCCGAATAGCCCCGGATTCCCCTATACATTCGTACAACACCAAACAATACGTTTGTGAAATGTTTTAAAAATGCTATTAAACTAGTTTAATTGAATTGTTAATAACATATTTTAGAAATCGAGTGCAACTGCGCGGGATTCTAAAATATGTAGATTGCAGAATCTCACTATCTTCACTGCAACTGTTTAGGTAGGTGGCAATCTGCAGCGCTCTGATTTTTCCAGCATTTAAAAAAATGAACTTTCAGTTAGAGATGTGAACCTTAGAAAGTGAGATATTTTCATTCGAAAATCGCAAATAGCTCTGTGAATACAAGCATGGTAGCGTATTTTACTGTCTACATAATTTCCTAAAACATTAGAAATCGCTCCATAAAAGAAATTGTGGTGAAAAAACTGTTTTGAGGGACCTTTAACAAATAGTGTCTTATATCTCGAAAACCAAATGCCTCCGAAAGAAATCTTCGTGGTATGTTTTTCTGCAACTTTACTGAAGTGAGTATTCTTCTATCTGAACATTTGAAGAAAATAAATTTTGTAACACACTATTAGGGGGATCAATCATCGATCTGATAGGATCAGAAAAAAGGGGAGAAGAAGAATTTTCCTCAGAGACAGCACATAGCTAAAATCCATAGTTTTGGCGCAATCAAAAAAGCTCCCTTTTTGCTCTGGATCACTGTGGAACGGGGTGAATATATAAACCCATAGAAAGAAAAGAATGCTATATGGGATTTCGCCAGGGAAGATTAGAATTGAGTTTCATTTTGCATTAATTTTCGCCACTTTTTAAATTGTTCAAACTTAATGAAATAATGGTAATAATAGCGGATGTTCGTTGATATGTATTCCTGCTATGCTCAAAATCATTACTATCGAATATTCTAACGCTCAATCGTAAAATCTATACATTTTTCCCAGTAATAGAAATCATGACCATTTTTAGCTTTCAGAAAAATTGGTGCTCTACAGGTATGACTCAATTTACGATGAAAAATATGATATGAACTATTCTTATTTAAATTAATGTAGTTTGCATATTTTAATCGTCTTAGTTTGTTTTTTAATATTCGTTCAAAAGTAAAGTCCTGATCGTAAAGCATTGCTGCAAAGTGCGTAGTCCGCTTATCGCATATATGTGAACCACGTGTAAGGGTACGGTAAAGTAAGGGAAAACGCGCATATCTCAGTAACGACGAAAGATAGAAAGTTATGATGTTCCATTAGGTTGTAGAGAAATAAATAAATTTCAGTTTTCACTAGACAGTTTCAGAATCTCCCTGCATGGTGGCGGTAGTGAGCCAAACAATTTGAAGGGATACTCCTATCTGTACAAAGATATGAAATAGAGCTGTTTGATGTTCTACGAAGTTGTAGAGTACAAAAAACAACTTTCTCATTTCAAAAATGCAAAATCGACCGCATGGTAGCGCCAAGGAGCAAAACTATGGTAATACGCTAGAGATAGTAGGGTTTCAATTTTTTCGAACACTAGCGCGACACGAGCCCGAGAGCTTGAAAATTGAAATACCCGAACCCGACCCGTTACTGAAATTTTAAAATTTGAAAAACCCGAACCTGACCCGAAATTGAACATTTTAAAATTGCAAAATCCGAACCCGACCCGAACCTGATAACTTTAGAATTTAAAAACCCGAACCAGAAAAATAATTTGAAAAACCGAATTGAACAGAACTTATTAATACGGAGAATCAACCAAAGATCCCGAATAGTTTTAATTCTAGGCACCTGAGCTGGATCCAAGGTTCATTCAAAAAAAAATATAGTATCACTCGAACCTGAAGTAGCACAATACGCATCCAGTTATATCTACCTATGGCAAAACGAATTACTGGAAAGAGCAATTGGCATTTATATTTACTATTATTGAACGACGAATTTTGTAACGTTCTGAGAAACTTATAAATCGTCGATATTTTAACGAAAATAGGATAAATCGGCGGCTAACGCATGGGGAAACAAGAGGCATAATGATGACAGATTCAAACAATCTCGCCCATCGTACTTAACCAAATTTCTATTTTTTTTTATCGAAAACCATTCCTGCAAGAGTAGTTTTGTATAATTTATTACATGTGTTAAGTTAAGCTATGTCAATTGGCAGTTCGTATTCAAAAATTTACACGGCGTCACCCGCGTTACTGGTTGGTACAGTCCAACTTGTGTTGAAGGATGTCAATCAAGATTCTCAGACGCATTCTTGATGTCACACCATTACCTAGTACGCACGGTGTGTATATAAAATGACCTTATTACAAAAAAAATAAGCATCGCTGAATCTTTCGCTATTCGATAGTAGATCTTTTTACCTTTAATTTAAGACTGGTTTGAAAATAATCCACCGAGGGTCGACGAAATTTTTTATTTTATCAATTCATTTTGGCGAACTATCGCCACAAGAAGAAGGGGCCAAAATAATCAATCATGCCATATGTATTCGATAACATATAAAATGGTTTCAATTTGAGTATATATTCCTTGTTTTGACGTGAGTCGTTACAAACATTTTATTTGAAGACTTCAACTCTCTATCTTTTAAGTTTTTAGAGATATGGGGCATTATTGGTTAAAGGCCCATTAAAAACAGTTTTTTCCTCATTAGTTTTCTTCTAGATTTTTTCCAGTTCTAGAACATTATTTGGACTATTAAACTGCATTACTTTGCCGAAGACGGAAATTTGCTATCGCTAGTATATTCACGTTTTTTGATTGAACATAGCTCTTTTTCCAATGGCGATAACTTTTAAACGGGCAAAACACTTTATAAACAAATTAAAGTGCAAGAAAAGAACAAGAAATGCTGGAAAAATCAGATCTCCCCAAGACGACCCTCTATGGAAATACTAGAGCTGAAGTTTCTTCATTCTCACCGTTCCATTCTTTTTCTGTCTGTTTTCCAGTGGATACGTTCCTAAAATTATATTTAAGTCTTTTATTACAAGACTTATCATACATTTACATTAATAAATAAATCTAATTAATCGTGAATGTTATATTGGTTACAGCATCATTAAAGTTAACACTTCTTATTCGAAAAAGTTGTTCATCATGCACAATTCCATAAATATCTCAATAACTACCTTAGAATAAGATGGTAAATTCCACATATGGAAAAATTTTGTAAGATAGAGAGAAATTCTTTTTATTTGACACCCAAAATGCCTACACTGGTCAAGTTAAGGTTGAGATATTGATCAATTAAAAAAACCTGTTTTAATCCACCTAGCGGTGCAATTGTGCCTTTCTCATTTCTCTAAACTATAGCACGGAGGCTTTTTATGTTCAACATAATTGTGGAAATGTCCATTACATTCTTAGGACACTTTGCACTTATACACAATGGCATGCCAGCCACGAACTTGATGAGCTACGTGTCGACGGTGAAACACTTGAAACAAAAAAATATCATACTCCATTAGCCTAATCAGCATTAGATCAATGTTATCTGCTTGCTAACTCATTTTGTCATGCGGGGATGGGTATGTGAGGAGGGCGAAAGTCCCATGAACGAACGACTCCCCAGCTTAAATTGGTATGCTTTGTAATATAGTGGTGGTTTAAAGATGATGGGGTTGAAAGGGAGGGGTATGAGGTGGTGGTCTGAGGGGTGATTTAAGGAGATTTTTAAAGGAGGGGAGTGAACAGTAGAGGGGGGGTGTAACCCCTCTCCGTAAACCATCAACTACGCCCCTGTTAAAATCCAGAAACCTTATGCGAGTCGAAAAAAAATTTGGCTCTCCGGGATTAGGTTGACGTTTTTCAGAGTGATTGCATAACCTTTCTATATGAGAAAGGCAAAAATGTGCAAAATCTAAAAAAGTGAATCTTCGTCAAATTTTTTTCGTGTTTGCATCAAATCTCGACGTTTTATGCACCTTGAATACATTTAGCATCAAAAATAAAAATTCTATTTTTAATTTTTCCTATAGTTTTTATGAGAAATTTCTGTGTGGCCGCACTCTGAAACCCGTAATTCCGGAACCAGAATTCCGATCGATCCAAAATTCAATAGCAGCCGATGGGAAGGTTGCACCTTTCATTTGAGACTAAGTTTGGGCAAATCGGTCCAGCCATCTCTGAGAAAAATGAGTGACATTATTTGACACATACGCACATACATACACACACACACTTACACACACATACACACACATACACACACATACACACATACACACACATACACACACATACATACACACATACACACACACATACAGACTTTTTCCGATCTCGACGAACTGAGTCGAATGAGATATGACACTCGGCCCTCCGGGCCGTGATTAGGTTGACGTTTTTTAGAGTGATTGCATAACCTTTCTATATGAGAAAGGCAAAAATGTGACAAAGTTACATTATTTTAAATCATTTACTAAAACTGCTATTTCTCAGCCTCCCGACCGAATTTTCACAATATTTATTCACGAGTTAACTTTTGTAATGAATAGTACTTTCTAATAATATTGATTTGTGAGGATTTTCTTCATAAAAATTGACTAAAAAATATTGGTTTCGCTTTGTTTAATCATTGATCGTTTTGTTCTATTATTGATATAAGCACTTTTTGTGAAAAACTTTTAAATGGAATTCATTCTCCAAGGTCCACAGAAAATAAAAAAAATATTTAAAAAATAATCGGACGAAAACTGCTTATAAACGACAATTTTACTCAAAAATGGCCACAAATTTCATAAATCGCATTTGTTGAACTTCTAGATGATTTTTTTAGAAACTTGATTTGTTTTACAAAATTGCTTAAAATATGCTTATCTTTCATTATAGGGTGACTTTTCGCACATCGATTTTTTTTTGAGACATCCTAATATAGTATGTTTCATAAATCATGATATTTAGATTTGAACTAAAAAAAAATTTGGTCTGGATCCCTCGGTGGATTATTTCCGAATTAGTTTTAAATTAAAGGTAAAAGTTGCTTTCATCCAATAATGAACAATTCAGCGATGCTTATTTTTTGTCATAATTTTGTTCTATTATACATACCGTGGTACGATATGCGCGCCAAAGTCGAAAAACGTTTTCTTTTAATTTACCAAAATCAGGCGAAAATGACGAGACAGCGACGCTACTTTCTCAAGCATAGGAACTTTGCAAAAACGAAAATGAGACAACGGCCTAGGACAAAGCATACGAGTAAGATCAATTTCATTATTTCCTACGCACACTCGTTTTCGCTTTGAGATTGAGAGCGACATTAGTCCCCGCGATATTGAACGTAGTACTGGGTGAACGAAAATACACTATTAACGATATTTACTTGTCGTTCTATTTGTGGAATTAGAAACTAGTGATGACAATGGACGACTGAAGCACTATTGGTGTGCATATTTCCCGTTGTTGCAGCCTTCTAGTTGCAGTTCTATGATACACATTGCTATAATTTAATGAAAATTAAATTGAATATCAAAATTGCTGATTTAAAATTAAAACGAGATTGAATTTTGGTATTATCATAGGAAAGCGAAAGTCGTTGCTTCTGCTACTCGCTTTCATAGAATCGAAAGAAGAAGCCGGCTATGTCTTTTTTGTTTTGCTTTGTATGTATTTAGTAATTAAGGAGGCGGCAAAAAGACGAAAGTTAATCCAGTAAGTTTCATCGTTCAGTGAAAGGATATGAGAATTTTAGATTTTTACTCGCTTGAATCAATGTTTTCCGACAAATTTACTTTGACTTGGTTTATTTATATTATTAAAACCCGAATCCGAAAATTCCAAATTCGAAAAACCCGAACCCGAAAGTTTAAAATTTCAAAAATCTGGACCCGACCCGAACCCGAGAAATTCAAATTTGAAAACCCGGAGCACGATCCGAACCCGAGAAGTTTCAATTTACAGAATCCGGACCCGACCCGAACCCGATGGGTTTCCCGACCCGAACCTGACCATCTCTATTATACGCCTATTTTTACAATAATAACAGACAGCACAATTCGATGTTCTACGAAGTTGTGGAGTATTTAAAAAGTTTGTGTGTCTCGTTGTAAAATGAAAATTATAATTGTGTGAACTGTTACCGAAAAGACAATAGAGTCTTACCCAAAAGTAACAGAAACATACCCGTCAGATTTTGGGTGCAGCGGTGAAAACACGACCAGGTGGGCTTTCTTCATGTAAATGTAAAACACTAAACTGGAAGCCGCCTTCCTGGTTTTCAGAATGGTGCCAAAGATCGATCTCTGATTTCTATTCGTAAAACCCGTTCCAAAAATACCCATATTGATTAGGTTATTGAGAACTCAGTATTTGCTACAAAAATGGGGTGCCGACTACCGATTAAAGTAACTAGATTTCTTCAGCAATCGGAACAAAAAGATCGTGCTAATATAACACACAAATAATATTTATTAGAATTAGAATATCCATGTCCATGTCTACTTTCTGTCAAAAGTTACGACAACCAACCAGTGCCGGCAACCGACCACTTTCCCCTATTTTTTTTTTGTCATTTTCGTCTGTCCATCAGTTATCAATACCAAATTTCTTTTTTAGAAGCTTGACAGAATAAATCAATTTTTGTTTTGCTTATTTCTTTTTTTCTTATTGTTTTCATTTTTTCATTGGCATTATTTTCCATTCGCAGTGTTCTTCCAATTTTCATAATTCTTATGTCTGTCATTTTCTAAAAAAAATTTCCACATATTTCCATTTTTACTCATTTCAATTGTTTAAATACTTAAATTATTCTTTCTTTATTTTTCGTTTTGTCCGCATTGGAATTAATTTCTCATTTTATTTTTCTTAACTTTTTTATTAATATTCAATTAGTTAAACTTCGAAAAAAAAGTTACAAATTTATCCTATTTTTTCTTTTAATTTAGTAATATGTTCGTTTTTTAATTTATTTCGATTATCGAGGTTTTCATGTTATGTCCATTCGCTACTTTTTTTCGTATTTTTCATTTTTCTCTTTTTTTCAAATTGCACCCTTCCAAATTTTCTCCAATTATTTGGTTTTTCTATTTTATCCGTTTGAACCTCTTCTCAATTTTTTTAAATCGCGCCTTTTTGACCTTTTCGTTTTACTATCATTCCAATTTGACAGTTTTATATATTCTCGTTCCGTCTACTTTTTACTACTCATTCTATTCTAAGTTTTTAAAGCTTCATTCCTTTAAGGCAGTTTATCTTATTTAACAATTTTTCCATATTTTACCCACTTTTTCCATACTTTGTCGTAAATATTTTGAAATTTTCCAAATTTAAATTTTTTTGATATGGTTAATTTTATTTTTTAATTTAATTCCGATCTTCATTTAAATGTTTCATTAGTTGTTTTAAATTTTTTATTGATTTCGCCATTTTTTTTATTATTTTTTGTTTCCATTTTCACAGATTACTCACATTTTTAAAACTGTAATTTTTTCTGTCATTTATTGTTCTTTTCATTTGTCCACTTCTTGTGCTGATTCCAATTTGTTGCAAATATGAAATTGAACCCTTATTCTCAACTTATTGCCATATACATTCAACCAGCTACTACATTTTAGTTGCTCTCCGGGATTGCCTATTGACGTCTGTTCGCTGTATTGTCACGTTGTTTCCAAACTTATATATACATTCATTTGAATCCAGAGAAAGCGACTAAAATGTTGCTGCTGGTTGCATCATTCAGGTCATTATGATTGATTTTCTAATGTGTGATTTAGCAGCAAATGACATCCGATGGAATGAGACAAACTTCAGCTCAAGAATTGCCATAGAGAGACACCTTGGGGAGATTTAATTTTTCCAGCATTTTTTGTGCTTGTCATTTGTTTACCAAGTGATTTGCCCGTTTTTGCCCGTTTAAAAGTTAACGGCATTGGAAAAAGAGCTATTTTTAACCAAAAAACCTGTTTTAATCCACCTAGCGGTGCAATTGTGCCTTTCTCATTTCTCTAAACTATGGCACGGAGGCTTTTTATGTTCAACATAATTGTGGAAATGTCCATTACATTCTTAGTACACTTTGCACTTATACACAATGGCATGTCAGCCATGAACTTGATGACCTACGTGTCGATGGTGAAACACTTGAAACAAAAAAATATCATATTCCATTAGCCTAATCAGCATTAGATCAATGTTATCTGCTTGCTAACTCATTTTGTCATGCGGGGATGGGTATGTGAGGAGAGCGAAAGTCCCATGAACGAACGACTCCCCAGCTTAAATTGGTATGCTTTGTGATACAGTGGTGGTTTAAAGATAATGGGGTTGAAAGGGAGGGGTATGAGGGCTGGATGGGGTGGTGGTCTGAGGGGTGATTTAAGGAAATTTTTAAAGGAGGGGAATGAACAGTAGAGGGGAGGTGTAACCCCTCTCCGTAAACCGTCAACTACGCCCCTGTTAAATTCCAGAAACCTTATGCGAGTCGAAAAAAAAATTTGGCCGGGATTAGGTTGACGTTTTTCAGAGTGATTGCATAACCTTTCTATATGAGAAAGGCAAGAATGTGCCAAAATCCAAAAAAGTGAATCGTCGTCAAATTTTTTTTCGAGTTTGCATCAAATCTCGACGTTTCATGCACCTTGAACACATTTAGCATCAAAAATAAAAATTCTATTTTTAATTTTTCCTATAGTTTTTATTCGAAATTTCTGTGTGGCAGCACTCTGAAACCCGTAATTCCGGAACCAGAATTCCGATCGATCCAAAATTCAATAGCAGCCGATGGGAAGGTTGCACCTTTCATTTGAGACTAAGTTTGAGCAAATCGGTCCAGCCATCTCTGAGAAAAATGAGTGACATTATTTGACACATACGCACATACATACATACACACACATACACACACACACATACACACACATACACACACATACATACATACACACATACATACAGACTTTTTCCGATCTCGACAAACTGAATCGAATGGGATATGACACTCGGCCCTCCGGGCCGGGATTAGGGTGACGTTTTTCAGAGTGATTGCATAACCTTTCTATATGAGAAAGGCAAAAACTGTTTTAATCCACCTAGTGGTGTAATTGTGCCTTTCTCAATTGTCCGAACTGCGATTCCATGGCTCATTATGTTCAATACAATGGTGGAAATGTATATTACATATTCAGTACGATTTGCATATAGTACATATAATGGATCGACAGCCACGATTTTGAGGTGCTATGTGTCGACACTGAAACATGGCTTGAAACCAACGGCGAATCAAGGACGAAGAAATTCGAAACTAGTTATAATTTTAAAGTTGCAACCCCTTACTGTATACTCCTACCTAAGCCTAAACAAGCCGGGATTAGGTTGACGATTTTTAGAGCGATTGCATAACCTTTCTATATGAGAAAGACAAAAATGTGCCAAAGTCAAAAAAATCAATCTTCGTCAATTTTTTTTTCGAGATTACATCAAATCTCAACGTTTCATACATTTTAAAGTCATTTGGCATCCAAAATACAAATTCGATTTTGAAATTTTCACTTACTCCCCCCTTTGAGAATTTTTCATTTCAGTTTATATGGGAATTTGCTGTGTGGTCGCACTCTTCAACCCGTAACTCCGGAACCAGAAGTGCAATCAACAAAAAAAATCAATAGCAGCCGATGGGAAGGTTGTACCTTTCATTTGAGGCTAAGTTTGTGCAAATCGGTTCAGCCATTTCTGAGAACTGTTTCTCGGAGATGGCTGGACCGATTTGCACAAAGGTGACAATCAATTCCATAAGACAGAAAGAAGGGGAGTTCTATTCCAAACTTTCTCCAAGACACCATATTTCTAAAGTCAACAGTTTTGACGCAATCTAAAAAAAACCCCGTTTTTGCTCTTTGGGACCACTGTGCATATTTTCTCTCTACGGCTCTGGTTATAGTACCTGTTCTAACCAAAAAACATCGCAACATCGCGAATTGATTTTGCGCAAGCACCTGAAAAATCCTCAACTTTCTCATCGAGACATCGAAAAACAACATGGAATTGTGCAGTCAACAGTCAGTCATGTGCTTAAACGTTACTATCAAATTCTGAGCATCGAACGGAAGGAGAAATGCGGTCAGAATGGATGTTCTATTAGTGATCGGGCTCACAAGCGTGTAGTTCGAGCGTTTAACTGGAATTCCAATGTTTCGCTCAGGGATGTGGCCAAAAAGTTAAATCTGTCCAAATCTTTTGTTCGGAGAGCCAAGGACCGGGAGGAAGTGCATACGTACAAAGCGCAGAAGGCTTCAAATCATGACGAACGGCAAAATATGGTGGAAAAGTCACGGGCTTGGAAACCGTAAACCCAGGCACTGAAGAAGTCTCATGGTCTCATCATGGATGACGAGGTTTACGCGGACTTCCGGGACTACTGTTCTTCACCGCCCACCACAAGTTTGATGTTCCGGAGGAAGTAAGGATGCAGAAACTTTAAAAGTTTGCCAATGAATATATGATTTGGCAAGCGATCTGCTCATGTGGCAAACGGAGAAATTTACCTCGAGGAGTGTCTACAGAAGCGTCTGTTTCCTTTAGGGCCCTACGATCTTTTAGCCGGATCTAGCTTCTTGCCACGATTCACATGTTGTCCTGGAGTAGTACGAAGCTAACGGGGTCACTTTCGTACCCAAGGACATGGACCCCTCCAACGCACCGGAACTAAAGTCCATCGTAAAATACAGGGGAAATTATGAAGCAGGCACTACGGAAGCATCCCAAGGTGGTCAAATTTGAAGAAGACACAAAGAAAAAGTGGGTTTCCGTACAGAAGAAAGCTTACTAATGGGTTATATGTTGTTGTCTGAAAGCTTAGGATTTAATTTTCTAAAGCATTTTTCCTTGATGAAATTTTATGGTGGACACTTTTTAATGAGTAATTCGACCTAACGACCGCAAAGTATCTAATGAATATATTTTTATTTTTTTATTTTGAAGCTACATGTTTTGACTTTTAAATTTGAGTTTTGAAGACCACCGAAAAGACATTGGCGACCTTGAAACGTCATTGATAACATTGAGGTTGAAACTGTTGCCGAGTAAAACTGTTCATAAAGGTATTGGATTTCAATATTTTTCTAGATTTTATTCCGTAAACAAAAACATTTATTCTTATTCAGTTTCCAAAACCGAAATTACCTATTTCTGAAGACCTCAAATTAATTAGCAGTATTGAACATCTCGCATCATTTCTAAGTACTTATCATCAGTTATTTGGTGTTGATATTAAACCATCAATGAACTGGTTTGCGTTACTTGTCAATTAAATTAGTTCAATAAATATCCTACTTACCTATATCTCGCAGAACACAAAATGACGATATCTGTGTGCTTTGTAGTTACATTATTCAATTTATTTGAGGTATGTCATCAATTCTTTCGGATTTAATTTATTATATATTGGATATTGAATAATATAGAATATTATAAATCAAATTTAATAATAAAACACCAAACACGAAGCAATTCACTAAAGCACATATAGTACAGGGCATAACGTATGATAATGGATTTTTATATGGCGAAACTTAAAATTTGGTCAACGAAAGGAGACGACAAACCACAAATCTCCCGGACGCTGAATGCATTCGCGTACATTCATGGTTGAGTATTCGAACACACAAAAAAATGGAATTATGAGGTTGATGATACTGAGGATGCGGAGGATGATGACGATGATGATTACCCATAACTGCCGTTGTGAAAAAAAACTAGGTCACACATTTATGAAAAGGATCCCAATGCAAAGATGATAGAGAGGGAAGTAGACAACCACCGGCAAAAGGAAGCCCATCACAGTGCACACAAACGGAAACCGGAAGCATTCATGTTGCATTCCCTTCGAGCTTGCAGCTATGGTGTGTGCGGTGACAGTTTGCCTGAAAATGTCATCGCGGTAGTCGGGGCGCGCGTATGCAAATACTTTCCCGGTCAGGCAGGTGATCGATGGGGACAAATTTCTGTAGGATGTTGTAGGCTGACGACGGAGGACCAGGGTGAGTTTTGGAGTGACTTTATAACTTTATTATGTGGCGCTCGATGCAGCTCCGATTACCGCTGCTCATTCCGAGCATGGTCGTAATTTTTAAAGGTTACGTTACGGCCGGCGAATTGATTTTTAATTAAGAAACTACGTGCGGGAAGTGAAACTAGTTTACGCGGCATACAGGACAGTCTCTAGTAGATGGGGTAATACTAAAATAAATGAACGATACTAAATCTAAACAGAGAGAACCCGTCGGTGACTTGTGCTCGCTGTTAATTAAACTTATCGATACTGCCTTGACAATGAACTGTGATTAAAAGTGAGTGTTGAACGTGCCACTACTTGCTATTGGTGCAATCTTTCTAGAAGGATTCGGAAGCTAAATCTAGGTGTAAGTAGTTGGATCTAAGATTCCTATAAGACGGGTCAAGACTAATGTGCAAAAAATTTTAACGCAAAAGTGAGTCGTCGGTATCAAATCAATAGGAACGTATTATCATAATTGAGTGGGAGTTCACCGCATTTCAACGAAATTAAAACAAAAACAACATATAACGAAAAATTTGGTAAAACGATCTACATAAAGAACTTTTTTAATTTAGTTTCGCTTTTTGTGCAGATTGGTAAGCTAGGCTAGGCAAATATTCGACATTGGATTGTGAATTTAAAATATAACTTTTTTTAAATTCGTTTATGTTTTATTATAAGACAACTATGATTTAATCGAAGCTAACATTTCACAGATTTTAAACTCGATTCCGCAAGGCTATACTCTGGTGACATAGTTACTTTCGTCCTACCTTAACGTCACACTTATATTGATAATTACATTCCTAATAGATTTTGGACAGATTTACTACAATTAATGTCGTGAAGTTTCCGTAATATTTTTCTAGGCCATACATGACCTAATTTATAAGCAAAATATATAAATGATTAAGTAATTATAAATTTCATTTCACAACAACAACTGTACGCAAACTATAGAACAATTTGAAATTGAATTTGAAAATTAAAAGAGTTACGACCGAATAGATGAAAATCACCTTGATTTATAAATCAATCAACAGGCTTTAAGATTAAATGGTTTGTCTACCCCATTGGAATAACATTTGCCTAGCCCAACACATTCAACACAAAACAAACATCAAAGATTGGGAATTTATCCGGATCCAGAACTCCTACCGTAATCGAATAAGAACGGCAAAACGAAAAATCTCTAACAAAAATTACATTCGCATCGGGATGAAAAAAAAACAAAACTTACTGCCAGGTTAGACTTCCGGTAATGCCCTCGCGCAACCGATCGCGCAGCGAGCGTTGCCGGCTCGGACCGGGCCCGGTCGGAAGCGTCGGTGGACTGCCGCCGGTGGTCGATGACATTCTGGGACTAGTACCGAAGAGCGAAAGCTTGGTTGGACTGCCGCTCACTGTCGCGGGAGACGTCCACGGTTTGCACGCCACGGAGGAGAAGAGAGGCAATCGTGTGGTAAACGGTTTACACGGTTTAAATTGTTGGCTAGTTATTGTTTAGTTATTTTGGGTTTTGTTTGGGGAGTTGATGTGTAAAAAACAGAGCTGAGCGATGGTGAAATATGTTGAATAATTGTGTTTTTGCAGGTTATGAGTTAACTTTTAATAATAACTTAAATTTTATCTATTGGGCAAAAACAAGGCAATTTAAAAGTAATCAAACTATGCTGAAAAGTTGCACTGCGTAATAAGAAAGAATCCTTTTACTAACAAACCTTTTAAAACAAATGTTTCTATAAATTAAATAAAGTTGTCCTAATAAATCCTAAATATTTTGTTGTGGACTTCTGATCTATTTCCATCATGCTAACTAAATTTTTTTTCCTTACATTTTTGGTTTTAATTTAATATGTTTTGTTGTTTCCATATTTTCATATGCCTTTTTATTTTTCTTGTTTTTTTGTTTTCCTTTTTTCCTTGTTTTCTTGTTTCCCGCCTTCTTGTTTTCTTGTTTTCTTGTTTTCTTGTTTTCTTGTTTTCTTGTTTTCTTGTTTTCTTGTTTTCTTGTTTTCTTGTTTTCTTGTTTTCTTGTTTTCTTGTTTTCTTGTTTTCTTGTTTTCTTGTTTTCTTGTTTTCTTGTTTTCTTGTTTTCTTGTTTTCTTGTTTTCTTGTTTTCTTGTTTTCTTGTTTTCTTGTTTTCTTGTTTTCTTGTTTTCTTGTTTTCTTGTTTTCTTGTTTTCTTGTTTTCTTGTTTTCTTGTTTTCTTGTTTTCTTGTTTTCTTGTTTTCTTGTTTTCTTGTTTTCTTGTTTTCTTGTTTTCTTGTTTTCTTGTTTTCTTGTTTTCTTGTTTTCTTGTTTTCTTGTTTTCTTGTTTTCTTGTTTTCTTGTTTTCTTGTTTTCTTGTTTTCTTGTTTTCTTGTTTTCTTGTTTTCTTGTTTTCTTGTTTTCTTGTTTTCTTGTTTTCTTGTTTTCTTGTTTTCTTGTTTTCTTGTTTTCTTGTTTTCTTGTTTTCTTGTTTTCTTGTTTTCTTGTTTTCTTGTTTTCTTGTTTTCTTGTTTTCTTGTTTTCTTGTTTTCTTGTTTTCTTGTTTTCTTGTTTTCTTGTTTTCTTGTTTTCTTGTTTTCTTGTTTTCTTGTTTTCTTGTTTTCTTGTTTTCTTGTTTTCTTGTTTTCTTGTTTTCTTGTTTTCTTGTTTTCTTGTTTTCTTGTTTTCTTGTTTTCTTGTTTTCTTGTTTTCTTGTTTTCTTGTTTTCTTGTTTTCTTGTTTTCTTGTTTTCTTGTTTTCTTGTTTTCTTGTTTTCTTGTTTTCTTGTTTTCTTGTTTTCTTGTTTTCTTGTTTTCTTGTTTTCTTGTTTTCTTGTTTTCTTGTTTTCTTGTTTTCTTGTTTTCTTGTTTTCTTGTTTTCTTGTTTTCTTGTTTTCTTGTTTTCTTGTTTTCTTGTTTTCTTGTTTTCTTGTTTTCTTGTTTTCTTGTTTTCTTGTTTTCTTGTTTTCTTGTTTTCTTGTTTTCTTGTTTTCTTGTTTTCTTGTTTTCTTGTTTTCTTGTTTTCTTGTTTTCTTGTTTTCTTGTTTTCTTGTTTTCTTGTTTTCTTGTTTTCTTGTTTTCTTGTTTTCTTGTTTTCTTGTTTTCTTGTTTTCTTGTTTTCTTGTTTTCTTGTTTTCTTGTTTTCTTGTTTTCTTGTTTTCTTGTTTTCTTGTTTTCTTGTTTTCTTGTTTTCTTGTTTTCTTGTTTTCTTGTTTTCTTGTTTTCTTGTTTTCTTGTTTTCTTGTTTTCTTGTTTTCTTGTTTTCTTGTTTTCTTGTTTTCTTGTTTTCTTGTTTTCTTGTTTTCTTGTTTTCTTGTTTTCTTGTTTTCTTGTTTTCTTGTTTTCTTGTTTTCTTGTTTTCTTGTTTTCTTGTTTTCTTGTTTTCTTGTTTTCTTGTTTTCTTGTTTTCTTGTTTTCTTGTTTTCTTGTTTTCTTGTTTTCTTGTTTTCTTGTTTTCTTGTTTTCTTGTTTTCTTGTTTTCTTGTTTTCTTGTTTTCTTTCTTGTTTTCTTGTTTTCTTGTTTTCTTGTTTTCTTGTTTTCTTGTTTTCTTGTTTTCTTGTTTCTTGTTTCTTGTTTTCTTGTTTCTGTTTCTTGTTTTCTTGTTTCTTGTTTTCTTGTTTTCTTGTTTTCTTGTTTTCTTGTTTTCTTGTTTTCTTGTTTTCTTGTTTTCTTGTTTTCTTGTTTCTTGTTTTCTTGTTTCTTGTTTTCTTGTTTTCTTGTTTTCTTGTTTTCTTGTTTTCTTGTTTTCTTGTTTTCTTGTTTTCTTGTTTTCTTGTTTTCTTGTTTTCTTGTTTTCTTGTTTTCTTGTTTTCTTGTTTTCTTGTTTTCTTGTTTCTTGTTTTCTTGTTTTCTTGTTTTCTTGTTTTCTTGTTTTCTTGTTTTCTTGTTTTCTTGTTTCTTGTTTTCTTGTTTTCTTGTTTTCTTGTTTTCTTGTTTCTTGTTTTCTTGTTTTCTTGTTTTCTTGTTTTCTTGTTTTCTTGTTTTCTTGTCTTCTTGTTTTCTTGTTTCTTGTCTTCTTGTTTCTTGTTTCTTGTTTCTTGTTTTCTTGTTTCTTGTTTTCTTGTTTTCTTGTTTTCTTGTTTTCTTGTTTCTTGTTTTCTTGTTTCTTGTTTTCTTGTTTTCTTGTTTTCTTGTTTCTTGTTTTCTTGTTTTCTTGTTTCTTGTTTTCTTGTTTCTTGTTTTCTTGTTTTCTTGTTTTCTTGTTTTCTTGTTTCTTGTTTTCTTGTTTTCTTGTTTTCTTGTTTTCTTGTTTTCTTGTTTTCTTGTTTTCTTGTTTTCTTGTTTTCTTGTTTTCTTGTTTTCTTGTTTTCTTGTTTTCTTGTTTTCTTGTTTTCTTGTTTTCTTGTTTTCTTGTTTTCTTGTTTTCTTGTTTTCTTGTTTTCTTGTTTTCTTGTTTCTTGTTTTCTTGTTTTCTTGTTTTCTTGTTTTCTTGTTTTCTTGTTTTCTTGTTTTCTTGTTTTCTTGTTTTCTTGTTTTCTTGTTTCTTGTTTTCTTGTTTTCTTGTTTTCTTGTTTTCTTGTTTTCTTGTTTTCTTGTTTTCTTGTTTTCTTGTTTTCTTGTTTTCTTGTTTTCTTGTTTTCTTGTTTTCTTGTTTTCTTGTTTTCTTGTTTTCTTGTTTTCTTGTTTTCTTGTTTTCTTGTTTTCTTGTTTTCTTGTTTTCTTGTTTTCTTGTTTCTTGTTTCTTGTTTTCTTGTTTTCTTGTTTTCTTGTTTTCTTGTTTTCTTGTTTTCTTGTTTTCTTGTTTTCTTGTTTTCTTGTTTTCTTGTTTTCTTGTTTTCTTGTTTTCTTGTTTTCTTGTTTTCTTGTTTTCTTGTTTTCTTGTTTTCTTGTTTTCTTGTTTTCTTGTTTTCTTGTTTTCTTGTTTTCTTGTTTTCTTGTTTTCTTGTTTTCTTGTTTTCTTGTTTTCTTGTTTTCTTGTTTTCTTGTTTTCTTGTTTTCTTGTTTTCTTGTTTCTTGTTTTCTTGTTTTCTTGTTTTCTTGTTTTCTTGTTTTCTTGTTTTCTTGTTTTCTTGTTTTCTTGTTTTCTTGTTTTCTTGTTTTCTTGTTTTCTTGTTTCTTGTTTTCTTGTTTTCTTGTTTCTTGTTTTCTTGTTTTCTTGTTTTCTTGTTTTCTTGTTTTCTTGTTTTCTTGTTTTCTTGTTTTCTTGTTTTCTTGTTTTCTTGTTTTCTTGTTTTCTTGTTTTCTTGTTTCTTGTTTTCTTGTTTTCTTGTTTTCTTGTTTTCTTGTTTTCTTGTTTCTTGTTTTCTTGTTTCTTGTTTTCTTGTTTTCTTGTTTTCTTGTTTTCTTGTTTTCTTGTTTTCTTGTTTTCTTGTTTCTTGTTTTCTTGTTTTCTTGTTTTCTTGTTTTCTTGTTTTCTTGTTTTCTTGTTTTCTTGTTTTCTTGTTTTCTTGTTTTCTTGTTTTCTTGTTTTCTTGTTTTCTTGTTTTCTTGTTTTCTTGTTTTCTTGTTTTCTTGTTTTCTTGTTTTCTTGTTTTCTTGTTTTCTTGTTTCTTGTTTTCTTGTTTTCTTGTTTTCTTGTTTTCTTGTTTTCTTGTTTTCTTGTTTTCTTGTTTTCTTGTTTTCTTGTTTTCTTGTTTTCTTGTTTTCTTGTTTTCTTGTTTTCTTGTTTTCTTGTTTTCTTGTTTTCTTGTTTTCTTGTTTTCTTGTTTTCTTGTTTTCTTGTTTTCTTGTTTTCTTGTTTTCTTGTTTTCTTGTTTTCTTGTTTTCTTGTTTTCTTGTTTTCTTGTTTTCTTGTTTTCTTGTTTTCTTGTTTTCTTGTTTTCTTGTTTTCTTGTTTTCTTGTTTTCTTGTTTTCTTGTTTTCTTGTTTTCTTGTTTTCTTGTTTTCTTGTTTTCTTGTTTTCTTGTTTTCTTGTTTCTTGTTTTCTTGTTTTCTTGTTTTCTTTCTTGTTTTCTTGTTTTCTTGTTTTCTTGTTTTCTTGTTTTCTTGTTTTCTTGTTTTCTTGTTTTCTTGTTTTCTTGTTTTCTTGTTTTCTTGTTTCTTGTTTTCTTGTTTTCTTGTTTTCTTGTTTTCTTGTTTTCTTGTTTTCTTGTTTTCTTGTTTTCTTGTTTTCTTGTTTTCTTGTTTCTTGTTTTCTTGTTTTCTTGTTTTCTTGTTTTCTTGTTTTCTTGTTTTCTTGTTTTCTTGTTTTCTTGTTTTCTTGTTTTCTTGTTTTCTTGTTTTCTTGTTTTCTTGTTTTCTTGTTTTCTTGTTTTCTTGTTTTCTTGTTTTCTTGTTTTCTTGTTTTCTTGTTTTCTTGTTTTCTTGTTTTCTTGTTTTCTTGTTTTCTTGTTTTCTTGTTTTCTTGTTTTCTTGTTTCTTGTTTTCTTGTTTTCTTGTTTTCTTGTTTTCTTGTTTTCTTGTTTTCTTGTTTTCTTGTTTTCTTGTTTTCTTGTTTTCTTGTTTTCTTGTTTTCTTGTTTTCTTGTTTTCTTGTTTTCTTGTTTTCTTGTTTTCTTGTTTTCTTGTTTTCTTGTTTTCTTGTTTTCTTGTTTTCTTGTTTTCTTGTTTTCTTGTTTTCTTGTTTTCTTGTTTTCTTGTTTTCTTGTTTTCTTGTTTCTTGTTTTCTTGTTTTCTTGTTTTCTTGTTTTCTTGTTTTCTTGTTTTCTTGTTTTCTTGTTTCTTGTTTTCTTGTTTTCTTGTTTTCTTGTTTTCTTGTTTTCTTGTTTTCTTGTTTTCTTGTTTTCTTGTTTTCTTGTTTTCTTGTTTTCTTGTTTTCTTGTTTTCTTGTTTTCTTGTTTTCTTGTTTTCTTGTTTTCTTGTTTTCTTGTTTTCTTGTTTTCTTGTTTTCTTGTTTTCTTGTTTTCTTGTTTTCTTGTTTTCTTGTTTTCTTGTTTTCTTGTTTTCTTGTTTTCTTGTTTCTTGTTTTCTTGTTTTCTTGTTTTCTTGTTTTCTTGTTTTCTTGTTTTCTTGTTTTCTTGTTTTCTTGTTTTCTTGTTTTCTTGTTTTCTTGTTTTCTTGTTTTCTTGTTTTCTTGTTTTCTTGTTTTCTTGTTTTCTTGTTTTCTTGTTTTCTTGTTTTCTTGTTTTCTTGTTTTCTTGTTTTCTTGTTTTCTTGTTTTCTTGTTTTCTTGTTTTCTTGTTTTCTTGTTTTCTTGTTTTCTTGTTTTCTTGTTTTCTTGTTTTCTTGTTTCTTGTTTTCTTGTTTTCTTGTTTTCTTGTTTTCTTGTTTTCTTGTTTTCTTGTTTTCTTGTTTTCTTGTTTTCTTGTTTTCTTGTTTTCTTGTTTTCTTGTTTTCTTGTTTTCTTGTTTTCTTGTTTTCTTGTTTTCTTGTTTTCTTGTTTTCTTGTTTTCTTGTTTTCTTGTTTTCTTGTTTTCTTGTTTTCTTGTTTTCTTGTTTTCTTGTTTTCTTGTTTTCTTGTTTTCTTGTTTTCTTGTTTTCTTGTTTTCTTGTTTTCTTGTTTTCTTGTTTTCTTGTTTTCTTGTTTTCTTGTTTTCTTGTTTTCTTGTTTTCTTGTTTTCTTGTTTTCTTGTTTTCTTGTTTTCTTGTTTTCTTGTTTTCTTGTTTTCTTGTTTTCTTGTTTTCTTGTTTTCTTGTTTTCTTGTTTTCTTGTTTTCTTGTTTTCTTGTTTTCTTGTTTTCTTGTTTTCTTGTTTTCTTGTTTTCTTGTTTTCTTGTTTTCTTGTTTTCTTGTTTTCTTGTTTTCTTGTTTTCTTGTTTTCTTGTTTTCTTGTTTTCTTGTTTTCTTGTTTTCTTGTTTTCTTGTTTTCTTGTTTTCTTGTTTTCTTGTTTTCTTGTTTTCTTGTTTTCTTGTTTTCTTGTTTTCTTGTTTTCTTGTTTTCTTGTTTTCTTGTTTTCTTGTTTTCTTGTTTTCTTGTTTTCTTGTTTTCTTGTTTTCTTGTTTTCTTGTTTTCTTGTTTTCTTGTTTTCTTGTTTTCTTGTTTTCTTGTTTTCTTGTTTTCTTGTTTTCTTGTTTTCTTGTTTTCTTGTTTTCTTGTTTTCTTGTTTTCTTGTTTTCTTGTTTTCTTGTTTTCTTGTTTTCTTGTTTTCTTGTTTTCTTGTTTTCTTGTTTTCTTGTTTTCTTGTTTTCTTGTTTTCTTGTTTTCTTGTTTTCTTGTTTTCTTGTTTTCTTGTTTTCTTGTTTTCTTGTTTTCTTGTTTTCTTGTTTTCTTGTTTTCTTGTTTTCTTGTTTTCTTGTTTTCTTGTTTTCTTGTTTTCTTGTTTTCTTGTTTTCTTGTTTTCTTGTTTTCTTGTTTTCTTGTTTTCTTGTTTTCTTGTTTTCTTGTTTTCTTGTTTTCTTGTTTTCTTGTTTTCTTGTTTTCTTGTTTTCTTGTTTTCTTGTTTTCTTGTTTTCTTGTTTTCTTGTTTTCTTGTTTTCTTGTTTTCTTGTTTTCTTGTTTTCTTGTTTTCTTGTTTTCTTGTTTTCTTGTTTTCTTGTTTTCTTGTTTTCTTGTTTTCTTGTTTTCTTGTTTTCTTGTTTTCTTGTTTTCTTGTTTTCTTGTTTTCTTGTTTTCTTGTTTTCTTGTTTTCTTGTTTTCTTGTTTTCTTGTTTTCTTGTTTTCTTGTTTTCTTGTTTTCTTGTTTTCTTGTTTTCTTGTTTTCTTGTTTTCTTGTTTTCTTGTTTTCTTGTTTTCTTGTTTTCTTGTTTTCTTGTTTTCTTGTTTTCTTGTTTTCTTGTTTTCTTGTTTTCTTGTTTTCTTGTTTTCTTGTTTTCTTGTTTTCTTGTTTTCTTGTTTTCTTGTTTTCTTGTTTTCTTGTTTTCTTGTTTTCTTGTTTTCTTGTTTTCTTGTTTTCTTGTTTTCTTGTTTTCTTGTTTTCTTGTTTTCTTGTTTTCTTGTTTTCTTGTTTTCTTGTTTTCTTGTTTTCTTGTTTTCTTGTTTTCTTGTTTTCTTGTTTTCTTGTTTTCTTGTTTTCTTGTTTTCTTGTTTTCTTGTTTTCTTGTTTTCTTGTTTTCTTGTTTTCTTGTTTTCTTGTTTTCTTGTTTTCTTGTTTTCTTGTTTTCTTGTTTTCTTGTTTTCTTGTTTTCTTGTTTTCTTGTTTTCTTGTTTTCTTGTTTTCTTGTTTTCTTGTTTTCTTGTTTTCTTGTTTTCTTGTTTTCTTGTTTTCTTGTTTTCTTGTTTTCTTGTTTTCTTGTTTTCTTGTTTTCTTGTTTTCTTGTTTTCTTGTTTTCTTGTTTTCTTGTTTTCTTGTTTTCTTGTTTTCTTGTTTTCTTGTTTTCTTGTTTTCTTGTTTTCTTGTTTTCTTGTTTTCTTGTTTTCTTGTTTTCTTGTTTTCTTGTTTTCTTGTTTTCTTGTTTTCTTGTTTTCTTGTTTTCTTGTTTTCTTGTTTTCTTGTTTTCTTGTTTTCTTGTTTTCTTGTTTTCTTGTTTTCTTGTTTTCTTGTTTTCTTGTTTTCTTGTTTTCTTGTTTTCTTGTTTTCTTGTTTTCTTGTTTTCTTGTTTTCTTGTTTTCTTGTTTTCTTGTTTTCTTGTTTTCTTGTTTTCTTGTTTTCTTGTTTTCTTGTTTTCTTGTTTTCTTGTTTTCTTGTTTTCTTGTTTTCTTGTTTTCTTGTTTTCTTGTTTTCTTGTTTTTTTTGTGTTCTTGTGTTCTTGTTGTCTTGCTGTCTCGATGTCTTACTGTCTTGCTGTATTGCTGTCTTTCTGTCTTGTTATCTTGCTGTCTTGCTGTCTTACTGTCTTGCTGTCTTACTGTCTTGCTGTCTTGTTGCCTTGTTGTTTTTTGTTTTGTTCTTTTGTTCTTTTATTCGTTTGTTCTTTTGTTCTTTTTTTCATTTGTTCTTTTGTCCATTTGTTCTTTTGTTTTCTCATGTTCCATCTCTTGCCTTCTGTCTTTTATTTTCTGTCTTCTGTCTTTTATTTTCTGTCTTCTGAATTCTGTCTTTTGTCTTCTTTCTTGTGTTCTGTCTTTTGTCTTTTGTCGTTTGTCTTCTCTCTTCTGTCTTCTGTCGTCTGTCTTCTGTCTTCTGTCTTTTGTCTTCTGTCATCTGTCTTCTGTCTTCTCACTTCTGTCTTCTGTCTTCAGTGTTTCGTCCTCAGAAATTTTTTTTGTCTTTTGCCTTATATCTTTTTTGCTGGTGCAAAAATTAAGCTTCTTTGCTTATTCATTTTAGTTATGTTATTTAGAATATTTATCATGTTTTGCTTCTGTATTTTGGTTAAAGTGACCCTCTCGGTTAACTGAATCAATTCCACGTAAAAGTAGCTTCAAAACAGAAATAACGCAGGAAACATAGTACGAAAGTTATAAATAGGATAAGAGAGTATTGTTGATCTTTTTATCGTCCAGCAAAACAAAAACCCGCGACGCACTGTAAAATCGCTCGAGCAAAAACAGAAAACAAATCGCAAAACAGCAACCAAATCAAACCTACCGCCAACAAACGAAAAAGCCGACTCGAGTGAATTGGCACTGGTAGGTGCCGTGACCGCACTCGAGGCTGCATGATGATGATGATGCTGCAGACTGCCGCCTCCGCCACTACCGCTGCCACTGTGACTGCTGCTAAAGGGCGAGGGCGAGGCCGACGAAAGCGACGATGTCGAAGTGTGCGTGCTAAAGCTTCCGGCGAAGGTACGCTGCTTCGGTGAGCAATCGCGGGATGGCGTCGCCATCGCTGCACAGCGAAACGGCGAAACGAGGGTTGAGAGGGCTCACAAGCGTGGCGAAAAGTTGACACCAAACTGAAGTCGCGCAGCAGTTGCGAGAGAGCGTTGACAAAGCGGGAAGAAATAAAAGCAAAGCCGTAAGATCATAGCTACACTACTTAGCTGTGCGCAACGTGCCAAGTTACTGGGGCTTTCACAGAAAGCTTTGCTTTAGCTGTGCACACGAAGCTTCGAGCTTGTACTGCGACTCGAGAAAAGACTAATGTTTCCAAGTTAAACGTGAGATAAAGTGGGGTAAGTCGTAAGACAATAAATAAAAATACGTTCCAGTGTCAACTCGAAGCTCCTCAACCCCAAATAGCGAACAGTCAAAGCTAAACGAAAGCCTTACAAACATAATTTCTTCTGCGGGGTTATAACTTCTAGTCAAAAAAAAACTATTAAACGCGCCACCAGGACAGCATTGATAGCTGTTTCCTCCTTTAATTGGGTCATAAATTGTTGCGTGCGGACGTTTGGGTTCTAATTAAAATGTCTTTTCCCCACAGGCACTTGCTTTAGTGTTGCTGAATTGTTTAAGTTTTCCAGCTGGTAAGCTTTAGTCAGGCACGGTGTTTGTGTTTCGTTCAACGGGGAAAGTGGTTTGTGTTTTGTTTGACATTGTAATATATCTACGGTAGACAGAAGACGGCGAGGGAGAGGAGTATTTATTGTGCGGCATCAAAAGCAAAACAACACTGCTATTATTTGTTATAAGAGAAGCTCAGGCAATCTAATCTGTAATGCATAAATAAAAACGCTTCAAATTGTCTTCTTGGATATTATCCGTTCTGGCGGATAACGGGTACGCTGAACTAATGTTTTTTTTGTCAATTTTTTCTGTAATGTATATCCAGTCACTAGAGCCTAGGTTTACATAGATATTATTATATTTTATGAAACATTATCACATTGTATCGTATTTAGGCGAATGTTCTAAAGTAAATTAAAACAAACCGAATTTTTCAAATTATGGTAATGGTTAAGAGAGATAACTTGCAACAGATAGGTTATTCCTGAAGTGATCCTAAATAATCAGCTGAACGCCACAATGTCCAATAAATGTATACAAGTCAAATTAAATAGGTCCAATGACAAAAAACTAAAGGCAAGTTACTGTATCAAACCACTTTATTTATCGGTTAAACAAAGAAATTTGCTCAAAACAGTTCACGTCATAAAGTATAATAATACCAAATATAGAAGTTGTAAGCATTCAATTGTAACTACAATTTTTAAGCTTCGCTAAAGAGATCTGTTCAAGTTCAAGTTACAAGAAACGAAACATAAAAGAATTAAATCATTACGTGATAATCAAAAGAAACTAATTTCAATAATGTTGTATCGATTTTGTTGGATATTTTCGGCAAATTTTACACTAAAAAATCTAGAATAGAGCAATTTTGTTTTATTTGTGCCAAAAAATCGGTAAAGTATAATTAAAATGTTTTCGAAATGTCCTTATTTTTATCATTCCAACAAAATGGAAAGAAAGGCAACCCAAGTCTCTAAGTGGAATTTAACCTTTCTTTTACAAGAGACTTCGCAGTTGGCAGAAAATTTCTGAATATTGTATTATTTTCTTTTGGATTTGGCTTAGACATCAATGACATCTCGTTTAGTGATTATAATTAATTATAGTACAATTATCCATTGGATCAATATCAAGTGTGCTACAGGCATTTCTGACTTCGGAAATACAACAGCACTCTACATTTTATTCCACCGAGAAAAATCAACAAATCCACGAAATAAATATGTTGCGGTGACCGGTCAGTCACCGTTACATTTGGCAATCAGCCAAAGGGTCGAACATCTACCAGACGGTCGGCCTAGGAACCAGAGCTGACCTGCCGTCTGAGTCGGTAAAATTTGACACCGACCTCATTGTAGTGGGAAAAAATCAACTTTCCATAAGTTTTACAGTCTGACGCCTATTTACATCCTTCAGGAAGTCAGTAACGTAGGAAATAAATTGCGGAATCTCTTCAAGCAACTACACACCCCTTTCCTATTAATGGTTGACTTTAACGCCCACCACGCAGCGTGAGGTTCAAAAAGGTGTTGCCATCGCGGCAATGTCATCGTCGAGGTCATTGACGAGAGCAACGTGGTGACGTTAAATGACGGTAGTATCACCTTTCTACGGGACCGATCCTCATCCGCCCTAGATTTAACCATATGCTCCAGCTCCATTGCTGGAGCCTGCGGATGATCGGTTCGGCGATACTGAAAACAGCAATCATTTCCCTATCGTAGTCTCCTATGACCGGATGCCCCTATGTACGTCGCGGCGCACAGTGGCAGGTCTTCAAATAAAAGTCGGACAAAACCTCAAATGTTACCTAATTTGGCTGAAAATCGCAATTTAAGCTAATTTTGAGGTGCTGAGCTCATTTTTGATGCCAAAAGTCGTAAAATATTAAATGTATTTTTCCATACAGTGTCATTGAACCTTTCTAATAACTATGATCCCGTTTTCATGATAGATTTTCCGTTTCTGTTCACCAATGCACTATGGTCCCAAAGCTAAATTTAGGAAGACAAAACTGTTTGCGCCTAAACCGTTAGTTTTAGATATATAGTATCTTCGGAAAACTTTCTTAGAACTTTCTTGCCGATTTTTTTATATTAGTTGAATTAGGGTGGTCCTTGTGGTTAGGGTGTTAAAAGTATCAACTTCTTAGATATGTAAAATTCAGCTACATAGTGTTCTACAAAGTTATAAATCAATCAAATTGAAGCAACTTTTCTGAAGAAACTATGTGGCTATTTCTAATGGTTCATGTGCTATGATTTTTTCAATATTTAAGGTAGGGTGGCTCTTTAAAAATTGGCTTTCTATTAATATCTTTTTATGTGTTAATTTCTCGCTAATACCTTGTTCTAGAGGTTTTTAGAACTTTTGTAAATACACATTTTTGCCGAAGTAATGAAGTTTCTATCTCTTTTGTTTGCATAGTTACAGGCGATTTTCAGAACATAAATGGTTTTTTTTCAAAGCTATATATCTTCCAACATTGCAAATGGATTTTCAATCTTTTAATTTCATTTGAAAGATCGGAACTTTTGTAGTTTTTGGTGAAAAAATTGCGGGAGCGTTATTTCTGTAAAATAAATAATTAATTTTTGAAAATGGTGTATTTTTCAACAAAAATCGTTCATAACTTTTCAAATAGACGAGATAATAACTTTGTTACTTCAGCAGAAATATTCGCCATACAAAGTTTTAAAAGTGCTGCAAACAAAGTATTTACGATAAATCAATGTATGAAGTGACAAATGAGAAATAGTGATTTTAAGTGGTCACGTTTTCAACGTTCAATCTCTTATGGTAAAATCAACCGAGAAATAGTCATTGAGTGTGATAATACCGAATGTCATGGCAATTCTATTGGATTTGTAAACGTTTTTGAAAGAACAATCTACCGTACATCTAAATAGTACAGTGGATTTACAGTAGTGTTAACTGCAAACTATCGTTAATTCTAAATCGGCCAACAAAAGTTATCTATGCTCACTTAAGTAAATCCTTTTTGGTTTGGACTCAAAACGAGTGCTAGAAAGAAAATGTTTTAGTTCACGTCTTGTTATCTCAAAATAAAATCTTGAAACGAGTTTGTTATTCATAGCAGCGGAAATTATTGTATGCTTTTCCAACATTTATGCAATGTTTGAAAGTATAAATTAATTATCGACAATAATGACGGCTGTGGGTAAGTTAAGGAAAGATTCTCAATTTTTTGTTACTTCAAAACAAATAAAAGTAAGAGGTCTGAAAATCGCTAACCGCGAACTGGTAAAATAACTTATAAAGCATATTTCCCTAGCATCTATATAATGCATGATGACGGTACTTGCTTTATTGGTTCCGTAATAGATAACTTTTATTTAGAGTTTACTATAGTACGCTATTAACACTATTCTGAATTCACACTAACAAGTAGTTGTACGGTAAAATGTTGTGTTTTCAAACTGTCACATATTCAATAGATTTTCATTGACTATTTCTCAGTTGATTTTACCATAAGAGATTGAGCGATGAAAACGTGACCTCTTAAAATCAATATTTTGCATTTGTCACTTCATACATTGATTTATCGTAAATACTTTGTTTGCAGCACTTTTAGAACTTGGCATGGCGAAGATTTTTGCTGAAGTAACAAAGTTATTATCTCGTCTATTTGGAAAGTTATGAACGATTTTTGTTGAAAAATACACCATTTTCAAAAATTAATTATTTATTTTACAGAAATAACGCTCCCGCAGTTTTTTCACCAAAAACTACAAAAGTTCAGATCTTTCAAATGAAATTAAAAGATTGAAAATCCATTTGCAATGTTGGAAGATATATAGCTTTGAAAAAAACCATTTTTGTTCTGAAAATCGTCTGTAACTATGCAAACAAAAGAGATAGAAACTTCATGTGTATTTACAAAAGTTCTAAAAACCTCTAGAACAAGGTATTAGCGAGAAATTAACACATAAAAAGATATTAATAGAAAACCAATTTTTAAAGAGCCACCCCACCTTAAATATTGAAAAAATCATAGCTCATGAACCATTAGAGATAGCCACATAGTTTCTTAAGGAAAGTTGCTTCAATTTGATTGATTTATAACTTTGTAGAACATTATGTAGCTGAATTTTACATATCTAAGAAGTTGATACTTTTAACACCCTAACCACAAGGACCACCCTAATTCAACTAATATAAAAAAATCGGCAAGAAAATACTAACAAAGTTTGCCGAAGATACTATATATCTAAAACTAACGGTTTAGATGCAAACAGTTTTGTCTTCCTAAATACAGCTTTGGGACCATAGTGCAATGTCAGCAATATCATAAAAAATGAAGAACACTACTTTAAATCGATTGTATAACGTGTTGGTTTACTGTAGATTATCTAACTATTTTAAACAAAGCACCATGCGCCTCCATATCAGCAACAAAGCTTCAAAATCTCCTTAAAACTTTTTGCGCACCTAGGCGCAGAACGAGACCATGATATTCGAAAAGTAGAGGTTATTTCCCATAGAATGTATACTATGTGACCGTTCCGAAATGATTCCGAAATTTGTACAGAATACATTAGTAAAAAAAGTATTTTTGATCTGACCACCTCAAACATATTTAAACTAAAAAGTCATAGTTCCAAGCAAATTTACCAAATGTATTTTATTCACTAACCAAGTTCTTTCGTTCCTCTACACAATGAAACTAGTTGTGCTAAAATCGGACCAAAATCAAAAAAGCAACATGCCTTTGAAGTGAACAGAGCAATGGTGGTTTCAGAAATGAAAATCATTAAAAAGTCCGGACTTTGCTATGTTTAAACTCATGTTAAAAATCGTGCACTTATCCAATGATCATAAAATTTTGAATATACATCATTCAATACATTGAATTGAGAAATTTAGGAAAAATATAAAATATCAATATTTCAAAAATAAATTTTTGAGGTTTTGGCCAGCCTCCAGCCACTGTGCGGCGTCGCCGTTGGCTCTATGATCGGGCGGAGTGGCCCACCTACGAAGATAACGTTTCGGATGCACTCCATCGAGACCAGGACTATTCATCAGACGAGCTTATGCAGATCATGGCACAGGCTGCAAAACCATGCATTCCCCAAACCAGCGGAGCACCACCAAAGCGAGCGGTTCATTGGTGGAACCCAGATGTAGCGAGGGCAATCAAAGACCGACGAAAAGCTCTTCAAAATCTTAATACGCCCCTTGACCATCATCGATGGAATGAGAGATCAGCGGATTTTCGCCGCCTCAGGAACCAGGCCTGGCGGGCCATTGAAAAAGCCAACGAGACCAGCTGGGCAGCTTTCCTGGACGGGATCAGCTCCGATTCGTCGACTGCTGATCTGTGGAGAAGGGTCAATGCCGTAAGCGGCAAAAGAAGGCAAAAAGGCTTCGCACTAACGGTTAACGGTAGCACTACAGCCCTCTGAAATTGCTACTGCAATCGGTCAACACTTCGCCCTTCTTTCTGGGGACTCCTCCCTCCCCCTGCTTTCCTGAGAAGAAGACGACAATAGAAGCCAACTCTACAACATTCAGTCCAGACGCTACCCAGAATTACAACAAACCTTTCTCAGGTGCAGAACTGGCAACTGCACTGAGTACTGCAAAGGGCAACTCAGCGGGCTCAACAACGTTGGTTATCCCCCGTTAAGGCATTTACCCCCGGTTGGCAAGCGAGCACTCTTAAACTGATTCAACAGGATATGGGAAGGCGGGTCCTTCCCAACCAGCTGGAGAACCGCTCTCACGATTCCCATCCCGAAGAACTGTGAGGGAACCAGAAGCCCGAATGAGTTCCGACTTATCAGCCTTCTCCCCTGTATTGGGAAGACGATGGAAAGAATGAATAGAAAGAATGAACAGAAGGCTAATGACCTTCCTCGAGGAACAAGAGCTTCTCGACCATCGACAGTTCACATTCCGTGAGGGACTCGGCACAGGAACTGATCTAGGCTGCCTCGGTGAAATAGTAAGTGACGCCATAGCCAACGACTTGCATGCAGACATCGCCATCCTAGATCTTGCCACGGCCTACATCACGGTATGGCGCAAAGGAGTACTTCACCAGCTGCTCCAATGGGGTGTTAGCGGAAACTGTTTGGGCACAAACTATCAGACATAACACTCGAAAACAATGCTTCGTCCGCTTTAACGGTCATTTTCAATATATTTGTAGTTGGGAGTGCTTTCGCGGCGCCACTTACATATAAACATGCATGTGGGGGATTGCTCCCAAGCCTGAGAGGTGAAACTCTAGCACATGAGTGGGCCGTGCATCAAAGGTGGAACTAGCGTTCGGGGAAAATGAGCGGATCGATATTTTTAGAGGACTTTCCTCATAGTGTTAGTGTTGACAGTTAGTCTGTGGTTTGAGTTTGACATGCGATTACTAATTTCGTTCTCGAAGCTGTCGAACTAAGTGCAGCTTGACTGTCGGTCCTGCGAAAATGGTTTAACTTTGATTGTCGTGACTTCTCCCTTCTGCCATCATACAAGGCACCCGTACTGGTCTACAAATGGTTGTATAGATCCACTGAATATTTTTGAGTGTGAGTTTCAAGGGTTTGCAAAAAGAAAAGAACAAGAACGAACTGCAACGTGCGAGCTCCGGTTGTAATCCCACATGGCGTGAAAAGCACCATTAATGATTCATTTAGATTGACTGATAGTCTAACATGAAGATAACATTGCTCAACAACACATAAGAGGTGCTGCATTAAAATGAAAAAGTGTGATAATGCAAAGATCGGAGCATTGTATGATAATCATCGGCGAAAACATATATTGGAAACCCTTCCTCAAAAAGTAATCGGTGATAAGGTCCATAAAGTGGTGAGGACACCCGTAGACACTCTTTATCTGTACTTGTCTTAACAATGCGCACAGATGTCGGTTGCTAATCATTGCGTGTATTTAGTTTTGGTTCGCTGGTGAAAATGCGGAATCGAAGTCTGCAACAGTGTCAGTTACTAAGGAGGAGAATCCGAAGTGTAAAATTTAACTTTATTTGTTTATGTTAGGTTAAGAGATGTATGAATGTGAAAATGTTGAGGAATATGCTATAAATTTCTGATTTAAATCTAAAGCACGCAACCTAGATTCTGTCTAATATACTATTAATCAAGAACGAAGAAAAATTGGACTATTATTCTGAGTTCTGCGGAATGAAAATGGAAACTTATTTTTTAGTTTTAGCTCGAGACCAAAATGCTATGAATCCTAATTCTTCCTTCTCTTATTTCAGAAATTCCCATTCTTCGTGGTCTCGTGCCCTTAATGCTCTGTGGCAGACATTAGGATCAGCATCCTCTACAGCCAACTTGGCATGTATTCGACGCGTATAAGTCCCCAAATATTAACTGGCACTATAAATCTGAAACCGACTGAAGATCCTGATTTGGGCCTGGTGTAGAATAAATGCATACGCATGCGGCTTGATACTTGTGATCGTTTCCAGGAGAGGATTGCTTTGTGCTATTTGTAATGGCATTTAATTAGCAATGGACTGGAAGTTGAAGTATATTTTTCAATATTAAGAGCCATAGTACTCAAAGTAGAGCCAGGAGTTGAAGGAAGAAAGTTTAGAAAAACATGGATTAGAGTCATATGAGCAAGCTTAGAGTTTCACGGCGACTTTAACCTTTTGTCTTCTACCGCGGGAGTCAGCATATTTTGGCATTTGAAATGCGAGTCACCCGAGTTTGCGGCATGTCCGGACGAGCATAAAGTAACTTTGTGCTCCATGCTGTCGGTTCCGAGTTTTTTGCTGCAAATATCTGTGTCTTGGGATTGACTTCAATTATATTGAAGTTTCAGGTGATTTTAGGTGTAAGAATGTCTCAGGAAACAATGGTACAATAATTTTCAACGGAATAATACATGCATTGCAAGAAGAATGCAGTTTTACCTTTAAACTGTAAATATTGCTTGTTTGGCAACACTGTAACCAAAAATTACTTTTTTAATAATTCCTTGACCAATTTCCTTTGAAATGCATTTCACCGATTATCCCTAGACCAAATTAAGCTGAAGATATGAATAAAAGCTAATTATTGATGCTTTATTTGTATGGATGATTTTTCATGCACAATTATGACACGTCATAAAAATTGTGTCATCAATGCACACTTAAGACACGTATGAGTGCGACTTTTGTTTAGCAAAAGTTCTCAATATAGTCAACCGATCCTCATAACATTTGAGAGATTAGTGCAGAATAGATAAAGGCATAAATTGTCTTTCCTGAATTGCTTCTACCATTTATAAGTTTCAAGATATTCAACTTCAAACTATAAAAATCGTCTTTTCTCGAAATGTGCTAAATGGCGCTTATCATAAGATAGCATGACATGGGCTTGCCTAGCTCTAGTTTATAGCTGATTCTATCTTGAATACCTATCCAACTTTAAATTTTCATATCTTACGTTGCTCTTAATTGAGAATATTTCGAAAATAGCCCACAAAATCGACACAGTAAAGTAAATGAGATGTATAATGTTACTTAAAACTATTTTCCCAATCATATACTTAATACTATTGAATATCAACGTACCCATAATCCGCAAACGTATACCACCTGAAAAATATATCCAGTTCTAGAACAAAACAATAACTTAAAAACCTACACAAACGATAAGCATGTGTCAACAGCAGAGAGCGGCATGTTCAAATACCTCTCGAATGAATTGAATGAATGAAATATGTGAAAAGTTAAACTACCAGAAAATATCAATGACTGAAATGTGCACTGTAAAAACAAAAACAATTGACATTTAAAACTATTCATTGGAATAAATTTCAAAACCTACCATTGATTATTTGTTTATATTAATATATTTGTTGTTTTACAGTGCACAATAGCAAAGCTAATCTCTCCTAGATTAAACATAATATCAAAGTAATAAATATGAGCACGCTAAAAATACTCGATAAAAGCAGAAGCGAATTTGAATGTATTGGGAAAAAAATGGGAAAATGTAAAAGAACCTACATTGGACAGAGTTCGCTCCTTGCGAATTGTCTCCAATAGTGATCTGTTGTTGTTGTGGTGGTGTTGTGTTGTTTAGTGCTTAGTGGGTGATGGTAATAGGTTTATAGGTGACCCTGTTTGTATTCCCAGGTCAGCTGTCTCACGATCAAAACTACGAGTGCATTTCCGATGTGAGAAGTGCTTCTGTCAAGCTAGCCGAGGACATGCCGAGCAATGGAGTGTTGTGTACCGGTTTATTCGGTTGCCTGCTTGTTTGTATGTTTGTTTACCAGACCGTATTCTTGCAAATGTAGTCCTATTAGCAGGCTGTGAACGTGTATGCAGATGGGAGTTGGGAAATTATTTCAGCTTTATTTTAGCGGGTAGAAAATATCTTCCGTTTCACACGACTTTGAACTAAACTGGTAATTATCACTTTCATTTTGCAGACTCAAAACCACAACAAAATTTATAAACTAAACATAAATGTCAGTAGCCAATCAAACGGACCTGGAAGTAAAAAAGGGCGAGAGAAAGAAACGCTTAGCAAATTTGGACAATGTACAGAAAATGAACAAACACGAAAATCCCAACCAAACTACTTAAAAAATACTGAGTATGCCAAATCACAGTTACGTGGTAATTCAGTCAATTAAACTTAATGCAAGAGATGTTTGAGTTTATTTACAAACTTTATAACACATGAAACAAAAAGAATTTTCTTAGGTATTTACAATATTGAAAACATTCCTTAATAAAATCACTTCACTTTTTGTCGTGCCGAATTAAATTTATATTGAGTTGCAACTTCCACTGCTTGTTGATGGAACAAAACACACATCTCACTGAAATTATACCTACTATTGAAACAACCAGGATCGAAACACTGTAAAATGTGTCGAAACAGCACTCAGGAAAAAAAACTGGAAAACAAAGAACAACGCCTAACAATAAGGTGTGATATTAATTGATGTCGAGTAAAAGGCAACGCATTCCAAGAGGATAAAAACACACAGTATAAAGTGTCTCACAATAAAATGGAACCAGCCACCCCCTTACAAAGCCGGAATCGGGTGCAACCCGAGTGTCACTTTCTATTGTTTTTTTTTATTTCTGCTGAGCAGCGGATATGTACTTGCTCGAGTGCCGTCGTTAGTAACAGTGCAGATTATGCATGCTGAGTGCGAATTTCACAGGAGCAGGAACCCAGAACCGACTAGTGTCGGAACGATGCGTGTGAGAATAATTGTGCCTTGGACAATGATAGTTGGAATAATAAGGATACATAAATGAAAAGTAGAAAATGTGTTTCTATTTTGCATGGTCCAGGGTACTGTTGTGTGGTTTTGATTGAGTTTTGGTATGGAATCTGTAGCATGAGGTAAATTGAACGGAGAAATGGTATAATATATAGAATCCGAAACTCCTAGTTTCTATTTGAGTGAATCCAAAGTAATTGGTGCTTTGAATTATATATAACTCCTTTCAATGCAAGAACTTACATCGGTAGCAAAATAACAGCATACACCAAAAATATTAACCTAAAACTGACGGAAATAGCGACACATTCTATTTGAGTATAGAGGTTTCTTTCGAGCTATGAAACTCCAAAATTACACGCCGACTTACTAAGAGTTGGTAGAGTTACAGACATATCAGTGTTCTAGTAATCTTTAACACGCCGACAGGCGTACAACTTTATTATAAAAAATCGGCATCTGTAAAACTTCAGAACACAAAAGAATGGACTTTTCCCTTTCATTTGATCGCAAAATAATCGTTCGGGAGTCTAGAACAACTTTTTATTATAAAGTTTTTGCTTGAAAACTTAGATTTCACAATGAAATTAGTTCACATTTTTGCCACTAGGTGGTACTATATACATTCAAATATTACTAAAAGTGAAAATCTGATGAAAAATTTTATTGGCTGCAACTTTGTACAGAACTGCAAATCCATGTAATATCATCCGAGGAGGGCTATAAAAGTTTATCCGTTTTTAAATTCACGGGTTACAGGTTAAGAAGTCAACTTAGAAGAACTTACAATAATTGTTTGGTTTCGTTGAGCAGTGCATTCAGATGAATTGAAGTTGCGTTGCGTTGCGTAAGCACGGTATATTTCGTAGATTGCAGACTGATGACCCTCATTTCCAGCCAGACTACTTGAGGAGCATTGTTTGGGAATAACAATTGATCCAGTCCAAGCGAGAATTTAAACCGAGAACTATCATTGCGGGCCACGACCATCTTTACCGTAACTTGGGATATGAGAAAGGAAATGCTGATATGGTACTTACTGAACGGAAGGCCCCGACTCAGTGACACTCCCATAAGTACCACGGATTAGGTAGTGGGTAGGTTTTTAGTCGGGATTCGCCTCAAGCAAGCGATGCGACTGAGAATATATGGGTCATTCCATGTGAAGTGATCAAGGCACGTGTAATCGACGTTCACGGATTTGAACAAAATTTAGAGGAATTGTTCATCTAGGGCCAATATATAACAACCCAAATTTTTGTGACAATTGAACCACCCCTCGGGTCATGGGAGCACCCTCCGTTTTGGCAAATTGCCAAAACCCTTAATTTTCTTTTGATCATATCTCCGGTTCCATTTACTCTAGAATCAAACCACAAGATGGCTTTTGGAGAAAATTGTTAGAATGTTACTTAAAACTATTTTTCCAATCATATACTTAATACTATTGAATATCAACGTACCCATAATCCGCAAACGTATACCACCTGAGAAATATCCAGTTCTAGAACAACACAATAACTTAAAAACCTACACAAACGATAAGCATGTGTCAACAGCAGAGAGCGGCATGTTCAAATACCTCTCGAATGAATTGAATGAATGAAATATGTTAAAAGTTAAACTACCAGAAAATATAAATGACTGAAATGTGCACTGTAAAAACAAAAACAATTGATATTTATGAAATGTAACTATTAATTGGAATAAATTTCAAAACCAACCATTGATACGTAATATCTTTGTTGTTTTAGAGTGCACAATAGCAAAGCTAATCTCTCCTAGATTAAACATAATATCAAACTAATAAATATGAGCACGCTAAAAATACTCGATAAAAGCAGAAGCGAATTAGAATGTATTGGGGAAAAAATGGGAAAATGTAAAAGAACCTACATTGGACAGAGTTCGCTCCTTGCGAATTGTCTCCAATAGTGATCTGTTGTTGTTGTGGTGGTGTTGTGTTGTTTAGTGCTTAGTGGGTGATGGTAATAGGTTTATAGGTGAACCTGTTTGTATTCCCAGGTCAGCTGTCTCACGATCAAAACTACGAGTGCATTTCCGATGTGAGAAGTGCTTCTGTCAAGCTAGCCGAGGACATGCCGAGCAATGGAGTGTTGTGTATCGGTTTATTCGGTTGCCTGCTTGTTTGTATGTTTGTTTACCAGACCGTATTCTTGGAAATGTAGTCCTATTAGCAGGCTGTGAACGTGTATGCAGATGGGAGTTGGGAAATTATTTCAGCTTTATTTTTTGTGACAATTGAACCACCCCTCGGGTCATGGGAGCACCCTCCGTTTTGGCAAATTGCCAAAACCCTTAATTTTCTTTTGATCATATCTCCGGTTCCATTTACTCTAGAATCAAACCACAAGATGGCTTTTGGAGAAAATTGTTCAAGGAGTGTATAAAAAATATTATTTTTTGCCGACAGTGTTTTTTCTCTTCAAAACGGTATATCTCAGGATGAGCTCATATTATATTGGGACGATAAATGTTTTTTATGTAAAAATGTCTGAGGAACGCGATGGCATTGAAATTTTCAAAATTAAAATATACGTATTGAGAGAAAAATTAACTTTTAATATTTAACTGTAAAAATTGCATAGTTGGCAACACTGTCGGCAAAAAATAATATTTTTTATATACTCCTTGAACAATTTTCTTCAAAAGCCATCTTGTGGTTTGATTCTAGAGTAAATAGAACCGGAGATATGATCAAAAGAAAATCAAGGGTTTTGGCAATTTTCCAAAACGGGGGGTGCTCCCATGACCCGAGGGGTGGTTCAATTGACACAAAAATTTGGGTTTTTATATATTGGCCCTAGATGAACAATTCCTCCAAATTTTGTTCAAATCCGTGAAGGTCGATTTGAAGTTTGCATCTTTTTTTTATCACTTCGCGTGGAATGACCCTTGAGTTTATTGACTGTAGGATACGTAAATGTTAAGGCGGTTAAACTCTGGGTAACCGTTTAGCGAGAGTTTGTTTCATTGAAAACAACTTGAACTCCGGACAGCCGACTGTCGGGAGTGTTGTCGACAATATAAAATGGACCATAAACAATGCGTTTTAAGGGATGGGTTAGTCTGTATAAAACTCAGCGAATTTGAAAATTGGTATTGTGGACCATTCATAAATTATGTCACGCAAAGATTGCCCAATACTAGCTAACTCTCTCATATTACCACGTTCTTTATCTCGTGGTCTAATGCAAACCGCATGATTTCAGTTTTTCCCTTTTTTGTAGGAGCACATTACAGCCGCTACATGCAAAAGTGTCCATGTTCTATGGAATTTTTTATATATACATAGCACAATCGTGCGTAAAACGGCCGAATGCGTCGAAGCACATGACGTGCTCCCCATCTCATTTATGTCACATTTTGTCATAGTTCTTTTCCTTAATAGCGAGGAAGAATTTATAAGTGGTCCTTTATAGATATTATCACACGCTTATTGGGATCCCGTAACTTCAAATTTTCCACCTCGTTCGAGTAAACGTTGCGATATTACAATGAAGACGCGTAGCAGAAAAAATATCGATGCTCCTTTACTAAACGATATTAATATCATGCACGAATCAAAATTTCCAAATAGTAAGTACTTATTCTTACCTCAATATAATTGATTGATGATTTAATGGAGTAAAAGTAAACCATTAAATATGACGATAAAACATTTGTTCCTCGTGCTGAAAAGATTGCTGCAAATTGGTAACTGGTTTTAAATTGTTCTTGCGAATTGTCAATTCTCAACCCTCATACATAATTCAAAAGTCATCTTTCACTCAGACAAGACCATGCGTATTCCCCACGCGCATTAAATACACAGTGGATTAGTTTCCTAGTTGGCCATATAAACACTAAGCAAACAATTAGTTTGCCCAGTCTAAAGAAATGTCAGCTCGATTGGCATCAACGGATACGTGTTCCCTTTCAATACCATCAAATCAAAAAACATTTAAAATTACATACGACAAAATTCAGAATATAACGACTGCTTAATTATTTGCACTAAAAGAAGATAAGAAAAAAATATTTGCATAATCGAGGTGGATCATTTTTAAAAATAGCACTGCTGATGAATCACTTTATAAAAATAAGTGATAAGGGACGCGGACGAAAATAGCTGACCACCGCCAGTGCATTCAGATGAATTGAAGTGTTTACGAAGTCTGAAAAATCATATTTCCAGATTCCACCGTTTTTTTGCGCCTATTATATTTTATGAACATGGCGGTATAGAGAAGTGTTGTTGTTCAACTTATTCGCTATTCTAACCTTTAAAGGTTTTGATTAATATAGGAAACATATTTTAATTTTTCTATTATGTATTCGTGTCTTCTTTTTAATTTCTCATTCTACGGTATGTCTAATGTAATCTAGAATTACCCTCCTTCCTGATCAGATCCTGCTTGGTAAAATACAGCTGGCTTAAATCCAAAACTTTCTATTTGAATGTACTTAATTAGACAATTCGAGCAATTTCAAATATATTTCGAGCATTAGTTTTAAAGAACTTCAATTAACTATTGCTTTAAGATGGTTATTGCATCACGACTCGATAGTGGTGCATCGAGGAGAACGAGTGGGCTTATAGGTCAGTTTTATGTTTTGTGTTTTTAGAAGCCTATTATTGTTAGTGTAGTAATATTTGTAGTTTTTAGTACTTCTGTACAGTGTGCTACTCGTATGTCTATCTGTGTATGTGTTCGTCCAAGTATTTGTGACAGCTGGGTCAGGGAAAGAATGCACAACTGGCGTATATGTATTCTATTGTCTTCGATTAAAATTGTTACATCGTACATACTTAGACTAAACACTAACTTAAACCTAACTTAAATTTAAACGATTCTTTACTAATATTAAAATCAAACAAATGATATACACTGTTAAAGAGTTGACAGCAAACATTCAAAGAATTATTCTGGCCGTACTGCGTGCGATGTGTTGAGCGTCGGAAAAAATCAATTTTTCGGAAAGATCTTCCCGGAACGTTGAGGTCAAGTTTTGCTAGAAGCGCAGGAGAGTCTATGTTGTCTGTCAGAAGGTCGAAAATGAAAAGTCGTTGCAGAATGATCCGTCTGTTTCGTAACGTAGGGAGATTGATGAGGATACAGCGATCTTCATATGGAAGAAGCTGGAAACGTTTTTGCCAGGGTAACCGACGATGTGCAAACCTGATAAAGTTCTTCTGTACCCGTTCGATAGATTAATGTGCATGGTGTGATACGGAGCCCAAATAGTAACACCATATTCTAGAATACTGCGTACCAGTGTAATGTATAGTGTTTTTAGGCAATACACATCATTGAAATCACGAGTGTTGCGTTTGATGAGTCCAGGTACAGCGTAGGCTTTAGCTATAACGGAAGAGTAATGTGCAGTAAAGCGTAGCTTACTGTGGAGAATGACACCAAGGTCCTTGACGGATACGACTCGTGCTACGGGAGCAGAACACATAGTGTATTTGAACTTAATTGGAGTATGTACTCGTGTAAAAGTGATTGTGTTACATTCACACTCATTCTGTTTCTGCTTCTCCAGTCAATGACGTCCATTTGCAATGCACAACAGTCTGCCATAGTTGTTACGACACGGTAAATTTTCAGATCATCAGCATACATGACTTTAGAAGACGATAATTCACTGCAGAGGTCGTTCACTAAGAGCACAATTAGAAGAGCTCCGAGATGACTCTCTTGAGGAACGCCCGATGAAATGTGGAAAGGATCCCAGAGTGTAGTTCCAAGTCGCACCGAAGCGCTACGGTTCGCAAGGTACGAGGAGATCAAATTAGTCAGCCAGTCCGGCAGTCCAGTTCGCCTTAGCTTTTCCACAGCAAGTTGATGAAGAACACGGTCGAAAGTTTTCGAGAATAGTGATAGAAAAGTGAGTAATTTATTGTCAAGCGAGCAATTTTGTCCTTCCTAGGATTCGTTGGTTACATTTCTCCGGTGTTTAACTCGAGCATTCGATTCGGTTCATTCGACCAAGTCGAAGTGGATAAATTAAGGTACGGTTACTTTAACGATGCACGTGATGCATTTATTCCCGGTCAGCGTAGTATGACAAAATCCTAATTAAATTAATTTGTCGCTAACAGTAAATAAATATCATTTGTTGGCATTTAGACGAGTTTAAGTAGTTCAATGGCATGTGTTCTTTTCTTCTACTTCATTAGCGTGTTTTTGCTGTACTTCTAATAGCTTGCTTTTACAGTTCTCATGAATACCAAAAATAATACCGGTTAGTTTACATGCTTCTGTTTAATCTCTTTGCATCTTCTATTTTTCCTGCTTTAATATATCTTAAAAAAGATTTGTATCAAAATTTATTAATATAATCAATTGACTACTCTCTCATACACACTCACAAGCTCTCTCATTCCAAAAGTATAAACGCTCGTGGCCTTCGCGATAACACAAACCTGCTCATAGACGCAATCATGAAATTGAAATCATTCACACATACTTACGCCCGCAATCTCGCCAACATTTAAGGTGTAGCAAAAATTGTGTTCAGCTTTGCCACCGGATTATCCATTTAAACCTTTTCAAAACTCTAAAAGAAGAATATCAGCCGATTTATTAGATCACAACGATTCAAATCATACAAAATATCTGCTGGAAAAACTATCGGTTTCGCTAAATGGTGCTTTTGAAAAAGTGGCTTGATTTTTTTTGTAGAACATCTCTGGAAAAAAACATGATTAGCGGTGTTACCTGCCATTCAAAAACTACTTAACCGATTTCTTTCAAACTTTGCATACATATTCTATGTTAAAAATACCCTTAACCACCCCCCCCCCTACTTTGAGTGAACTTATAAGCTCATAAATACGGTCTCAACATCTCATCATGAATCGGTCACGTCCGAAAGTCCTAGTAACACACACTGAAAAAAATCCAAACGTTAATTCTATTTGCTTCAAACCGCTTAATATTCATATGAAGAAGAAATGCTATTGTTATCACACGCAAAAAAATGTGAATGTAAGATTAATATTTCTTGTAAATATACACATTAGGTTTATGTGCCAGCAAATAGGCATATAGATCCGTTAATTGCAAAAATCTATGTGTAAAATCAATAGGCATAACGTTTACTTTTTTTTTGAGTGTAGGTCCATGCCTTCAGTTGAACCCATAAAAAATACGCTCATATCCACTAAATAACATGGCGACATATCCGGGAACTGTAGTGATGCGGGGAAACTTACACTCTTCTAACATCTGAATCATACTTATGTATTAGATTACCGATCCACGCGCGATCATTCAAAATTCACACGCGAATTGTCACACGGTTATAAAATCAGATTTATGCACTCTAAGTTTCATACACGTTGGCACAGACGACAAACACATTAATATACAAACGCTCGGGCCCTTCGCGATCATCTTCACACACCTACTTCCGCGATCTCGCAAACATCTCGATGACTAAGTGAACATTTTAGCACTTATAAGTTTACAGATGCGGTTTTAGGAGAGGAGTGAACCTACAAACACCCGTGTTCACGCGATCTTGAATAGGTTACGTTTCTACCCTCGGCCCTAGCAGTCTAGGTCCATGCTTTCAGTTGGACTAATCATCAAAAATGACGCTCATATACGCTAGACAACACGTTCCATGGTAACATGACCAGGATCTCTAGTGATATACTCTCTTTTAGCATTTAGCAGGTTAACATACAAACGCATAAGACCTTCGCGATCACGCACAACAAAGCCCGCGGTCTCGCAAACACTCCGGTGGTTAAGTGAACGTTTTAGCACTAATAAACTTAAATACGCGGTTTGAACCGAGAACCTACAAACGCCCATGTTCGCGTGATAATGAATCGGTCACGTCCTGAAATCTCTACCTGGGGTCCTAGCAAGCTAGATGCATGCCTTCAGCTGGACCAATAAAAAATGACGCTCCGATGATTCAGTGAACGTTATAGCACTTACAATCTAATTACCGCGGCCTCAAACACGCACAAATAAACGCTCATTCCCACGCGATCGTAAAGTCCCGAAGCCCGCACATCTGAACCGTGTACACAATATCACAACCAGAATCACTGCCCGTTGCAATTGCCTTAAGCAGTGTTTCAATGGTGACTTTTTCCTTCTCGTCTGCAATTGTAGTGAGTCTGACGGGGAGTTCTTCTGAGAACTCAGCTCTACAGCTCCAGTAGGAAAACTTTAAAAAAAACATTTGATTGAGTATCCTTTTTTTTTTCTTTTCATCATTAAAAGAAAGATGATTCAAAACGAGAAAAAAAAGTATTTGTTATCTTTTGGGAAGATTCAATTCATCATATACAAAAATTTGCTTGTACTCAAATCGCATTTTATTTCCAAATTTTACATTATCTTAGGAACAAGGATCAAAACCAAGCTTCAAAAATCCCTTCAAGAAGAATTTCCGCACTCGTTTACTCGCTGAACACGGATCACAATACGAACAAGAAAACAGCGCGCTGGACTATACAGTCAGTATATTCTCCAAACGATTTAAGTCTGCCGGTTGTAGATTTCTCGCATAATATAAGATAAGAACGAAGACCACATATCAATAAAACTGGCAACTCTATCTAAACGCTGGAGACATTAACAGTAACGCTTCTTTCGGGTAAAATTGGTACTTTCTATACGTATCAACTTTTAAAGTTAGCTCCCTATCTTCGTACAATACACAAAACCTTTATTTCTTTATTAATTCCATTCTGCAATTCCGGAATTTGTTACCAACAAGAATGATGAAAGTAGACTTTGACGCCTTCCTGCTATACTATGTGAAATTTGATCCCCTTGAAACCAAAGTGTCATTTGAGTACAATAAAAAACGAATTTATTCAAACAGTAACAAACCTAAATCTCATTGAATTATTTTTTCCATCCATCATTTTTATAATAATTTTAAAACAGTCAATCAGGATTCTCAATCGAAATCAATTCAAAAGACTAAATATCTTATCAAGTTTGTTCAAATATAAAGGTTTTAATTTAAGCCAAATGAATCTTACAGGATGCTGATGGAAAGGATGATGATTCAAAATTACATCAGTCATCCTCCAGAATGAGCGAAGAAATGAAAATAAAAGAAACGAATATATCTGTGACAGAAAAAAAAAACTGTTCCTTTTTACTATATTAACCAACATCTTCAAAAGATGGCCAATTTCGTGCAATTTTATCAACTCTTCTCTGCACTTCCTTGTTATTAAAATAACATCGATGTACAAGAGCCGGTGAAATCTGGAATTATGTTTTTTTTTCGCGTAAAGTTGGGGCTTTGTCAACACTCAGGTTAATCTGATCATATTATTCAATTAAACTAAACCATTTTTAACATGAAGAAAAAGTTTTGGAAAATCGACTTCCTAACCAGTAGATCCAGTGCGAATCTAAAAATTTTGATAAAATTTTAATAGCTTTCGCAGGCGATTTTAAATCGATTTGTACATTTTCTGTAAAGTCGTAGACAACAAAATTCAGATGCTTACTTTCAGTAATATTTGAATATAGTACCAGTAGTAGTACCACTTAGCTGCAAAAATGTGAACCTGGTAAGGTGTTCAAACAAAACACTTTGAAATAAAAAGTCTGAACCCCCGACCGATTAATTTACTTTTGGTTGCAAACGAAAGGGAAAAGTCCATTCTGTCACATGCTGAAATTTTAGAGATGCCGATTTTTTTCGAATAAATTTGTTCTACCAAACACACCGTGAACGGTATATGCCAGTATCAAAAATGACGGAGCTTTACGCTTGATTTTAATTTTACATGTCATTTAAATTAGTTAATTCATCTGATTTTACGTCAACTTTATACATATATGTAAGGTAAGCCGAAATCTCAAACCAAGTGAAAATATTGCGCCTCCATCAACGTGTCGACAGGCGATGATTCGTATGTATGTGGAGCAACGAACCCGACAGGGGAAGATTCGAATCGGCGAAGAAGAATGCGCGTGTGAAACATCAATTGTTCATTACGAGTGAAGCTTTGCTACACTGATAATATAAATTCGTAAATATAATGAAATCGATCATACAATACACGAATTCATTCGTCGTTTTCTGCAACGAAGTATTTTCGTGCATTCTAAATAGTAGGTTTCGTTCATTTCATGAACAAGAATGGCCGCTTGGTGAACGAAATCTTTCGTAAATTTTAAACGTTTAATGTATACTGCACGAATGTTATCGTTGATAACGACATTTTTTTCGTGAATGAAACGAAATGTTTTGTTTATTTTAATAAACGTGTGTGTATATTACGAACGATTTCGTTGGTCGCACGAATTAATTTCGTTTATCTTAGAAAAGTGTTTGTTTTTATTATCCTCTTATTGTTTTCAGTCGATCTTTTGGGATCGATGTTTGACAGCATAGTTTTTTTTATTTAAAAAAATCGATGTGGCCTAATCGATTTTATTGTGGTACGAAGAAATGGTCGCTTGATGAACGAAAGTTTTCGTAAATTTTACTTATTTAGTGTACATTGCACGAATGTTGTCGTTGAAAACGACATTATTTTTCGTGAACGAAACGAAATGTTTTGTTTATTTTAATAAACGTCTATGTATATTACGAACAATCCCGTTGGTCGCACGAATTCATTTCGTTCATCTAAGAGAAGTATTTAATAGCATATTCTTTTGACATTGCTCCGGCAGAGAAAAACTCAATATTATTTATACAAAACCATCGAGCAGTTTGCGATGGCTCAACTGAATCCGTTCTGCTCCAGATTCTGGATCAACTAGAAGCGGAAGAGGTTTAGAAAATCTTCCTGAAACCGGCGGACACGGATATGGCTACTAAATAGTCAGACCGAGACCGTCGTGATCATCAACAATTATATGACGTATAGCAATAAATACTCCATATTGAAGCTCTGTTGACGTTGACGTTTCGACGAATGGTGCTCGTAAATATTATAAAGATATTCTTATATAGCAGCGACCAATTCGTTTGCCGAACGAAGCTGTTTCGTAATAAGCCAACGAAAGTCGTTTCGTGGTTTTCACGAAAAACTCGTAACAAAAAATAAATGTGTTTCAATAGAACTACGAACGATTCATTATATGTACGAAAAATTCGTATATTTTATGAAAATTATCTGTACGAAACTAATGCATAGCGATTTACGAATATATTCTATCAGTGTAACCATGTAGTGGACAGTCCTTTTTGCCAGTAAAGACAACCATGCAAAAGTGTATGTCATTCCTCAAGAAGGATAAATCGTGCTTCTTAGATTATTACAGCGCATCAACTAGGATTTATAAAATCCAATGCAGTTCGCCTACAAACATGGTACATTACCCGACCTCCTCTTCAAGCCCCTTCTTTGTACGACGTAGTAGATATCCAACAGACTTTGATCTCCCAATGAACGATCATCACTAGCGAATGATGGTGGATTGGAGTGGACAACCTGGGAACACTTAGTCACCGACTTCCCGACTAATTGAATTCTAAGGACGCAAAAGATGGTCAAACCTTATTACTAGGAGCCGCCTCACCATCGATCCCTTCCTTATACTTAAATCGGTACAGGTAAATCTTGGAATAAAACAAGGCGGTCCAGATTTGTGTTGAGAAACCGATCCAAAAAAACTTATTTAGTTCAACTTAAGTCAAATTAGTTGATAGGCTACCGAACAATGTATGGCATGCCCCTTCTCACTCTCAACACAGTGCAGGGCGTAGCTACGATCGTTAAGGGGTCCTAATATCTTGCGGGACTGCTCGCACAACCCATTGTTCGAACAAAGAGTAAAAAATAATCCCAGTGTTGCAGCATCAAGCCCCGGTCAGTGGAATAGTAGCATACACTCTCTTGTCTTGTCTTTTCGACGCTGAACAAGCAACTGTTAAATTTTTGAATTGTTACATGCAATTTACTGGTAACTTTCAAGAGGTACTGCGGACCAAACTTCAGTGAAATGTGATATGGGTATTTATCAGCCGGTTTGCATATAATGATCCAGTAAAACCGTTGTTGATTGACTAATATTTCGTCTTGCAAAATTATAAGAAAATTCATATTGAAATATAAGCAATACAAAATTCTGATGGATAGAATTTCTTGATTCATGCTACAAACTGGAACTAGAATTTGAATAAATAACCACTCGTCTCCATCGGATACAATAAAGACGGACACGCTTTATTTTCTACAGCATAAGACTGTCATTAAATTGTACTCATGTACTAGACACAAAACGATTTTTTTCGCTTATACTCCGTCCAGACTACAGTGTTTGAACCAGGGGTGCATCCAAAAAAAAATTCGGAGGGGGGGGGGGGGTATGAAATTTTGATATTAAAATGTACTAATTTTATAATGCGTTATATGTAATAACCTCATTTAATTAAAATCAGCTTTGGTGTTCAAATTTGGTTTTGAATAGTTTAGAGTTTAGAACGAATTTAAAATAGAAACTAATTTAAAATTTCCTAATAGGTTCAAAAATTTCGGGGGGGTCCGGACCCTCAAGACCCTCCCCCTGGATCCGCCACTGGTTTGAACAGATAGTAACAAATGGCTACAAGAAAAATGTTCTTAAGGGGTGAATCCACTAGTAATTTCAGAGTATGAAAAAAAGTTTAACCCTTTATTCTCGAAAACTAAAATATGAAGGCCCCTTAAAAGAACCATAAATATGGTCCGTGCCAAATTTCACAACCATGAAATTATCTCAATAATTCGCAAATACCCCACAATAAAATTTTAATATTGGATCTACCTTGGTGATACCTACATCGGTTGATCCCATTTCACATACTATCAAAACATAACGCAGTGGGAGTCGACCATGAGCATGGAAATATTTTGGGCTTTTTGTTTGCTCGGGTTGCACATGAACTCACGAGATAAGCCATAACTTGTAAGAAGGAAAAGCCTCGATGGCTTTGATTTTAAGTATTAACTTATTCTGATAAGTGTCTGGAGTATGTGAAAGTAAGTCTGTACTGTTTATAACTCGTGTACTCCTTCAAACTATTATCTAACATTTATATACATAGTGCAATACAGTTTGCATTTACATACGTACCTAGCAGTAGTTTTCCAATGCGCAAATTTTAGAAGTGGCAAACATGATTATTACACTCTTACAAACTTGAAGGCTTATCAAAAATATCCGATAGACATCCTATTCGTGCCAGTGAATCGCGTTACTAATCTAATTATGCCAAGCATTTATGTCACATTGAATTACCTACACGAAAAATAGTTTCACGGAACATGCACAAGATTACACGGCTTGAAAACTATATGCAACACAAGTTTGTGCATCAAATACTACAGGGCTTTAAGAAGGTTCGGAACGTATTAAGTACTTATCCTCATCGGGTGACCTGTAAAGATTTCACGCTTTGGGTACTCACCTAGAAAGAGAAAAAGAAAAATAACAATTAGTATAACCAAACCGAAGCTTGAACGTCACATCAGTATTTCCTACCTTCCTACTATAGGAAGGCAAGTAACACGCCAATCAAATTTTCCACTTTGTTTAGCCTCATTACCCAACCGGCTGTGGCCTCGTCGTTTCTATCAAGCAACCAACTGATGACACCTCCTCCGCGTAGAGATAGGACGGTAAGCAGTTTAATTCGATTGTATGCAACAACACCGCCCCTTTTATTCGATTAGGTATTCATTTTTATTTCATCACGAACCCACGCGCGTCCCTGTAGGGAATTACATGCAAAGCGAATTTACGTTCTTCAACTGCGGGAATAAATTGATTCAATGTGCTTTCCAGCCCACAGCCTACACAGCAATCCTTCACCGGGTCCTAGCGACTATAGTGCGGACCACACTGTGCAAACCATTGCCATTGACGGGAGATTGGAGGAAATTGAATGTCTTGAGAGATGAGGCGCAACTGACGGTTGCTACAAGACATGCCCTACATTCCCGATGGATATGAAATATATTTTTTCCTCTCCTTTGACTGCTCAAATTTCCGTTCATATAAATACCTATAAGGTAGTCGCTGAAAAGGGTCGACGAAGGAGTCGAACCATTTCATTCCCGTCTTGCATTTAAAAGCAAGTGAAGGAAGCAAGTAAATATGATTGCAATCATTGATGACAGTGTTTACAGACCTCCTGGTATCCGACGAATGCTTATTAAAATTATTAGAATTTTTCCATTACGAAAATACATTGAGTTACTCAATAATGCCCAACATAGTAGTAGTTGTTAGAAAAACTTCTTAATCGGTAAAATCTGTGGCATGTTTGTGATGGAAAACAAAAATAAGTTACCAAAGAGCTCCATTACACGAAATAACCCCGAAATTATAAACAGTCCATTTTTAAGTTGTTTACTAATTAAATATGTTGAAATATTAAATATCTGCTAGTTTTTGGCTAACAGCTTGGTAGTGGCATGAGGTAGGATCATCATCATTTTACGAGAATCTTACACCCTGAAAGTTTTCGCCACAAACCATTTTCGCAGCTATATTGCCGCTGGCAATTCCGAACGTGACTGTCTATCTTATCCGATACGGTGCTCTCACTGCACTCCCCAGACAGAACAAAAAAGAAAAAAATCAGTGAAGAAACAGCACCATAACTGCAAAATAAGCCAAATTTAACTATCCCGCCCTGCTGTCGCCACATCCACGTGCAATCCGTTCCATACCTCTCGACCCTAGTATACAGCACTTACATAAAACTGTCCTTATGAATGGGAGGTTTGGTAGACCACTGGGGATTACTAAAATACATAAATGTCCTAAAGTCACACACATACAGTCGTAATCCAATTGCAGAATGCAGAGAGAGCAAAAAAGTCCGATAAAAATACTTTCCTTCCGGCGATGTCTCGTGAGATATTGCAACGATGCTGCTGACGATGGTGTTTTTTTCCTGAGCTGTGTTTATACAACACTGTACGTGTGGCTTAAAGTCTCCTGTGGGATAGGTTAAAGGAGTTACCGTTGCATAACTATCCAAAGCCAGACATGTCCGTCAGCTTACGTGTTTAACATTTCTATCTACATCTATAGATTCTTGTATGTATGTACTACCGATTACGTTTGGAACCAATCTGGATTGGTAATAATGGAACAAACAATCAACAATGATCCCACGAAGATTTATCTCTGCAAATGCATATGCTTGGTTGTCTAAAATGTTGTGTAACCAAATACTTCCAACATGAATCGATTTTACCAAATGTATTTGTTTAGGGTAGTCATTCTATTAAGTGGTCGGTCATGCCAAAAACGTGAACTTAATTCACTAGAGGCCAAACGATCGAATATATTCACAGAATGTCTTTGGAGGAATTGTTCGTACACGAAAAAAATTATTCCCCAAAATCGTGAATAAAGTGCCATGAATTCTGGAACAATCACGTTTTTACGTAACTAAAACAAGACCATTGACAAAAATCATGTGTTTAATAATTATGTTCAATTACTCTTCAGTAACGCCAGCATAACGCTTCTATTAGTGAAATTATTGATTTTTGTCTTGTGAACTTCAGTCACGGTTTCCACCCTGTCACTATCAAGTCGATTTTCTGTACGTGAACTAGTCCACAACTTTAAGAACATTATTTATGAAACCAAAGGTTGACTCATGATGTTATTCATATATTTAAGAATATTAGTTCACAAAATCAAAATTATGGATGTTTTCCCGTGAACTATTTCACGAAACTCAGAATTTTATTCATGAATCCTTTCAATCTTCGTGAAGTAATTCATAATTACTAATATATTAGTCACGATCCGATATCCGTGATCGTGAAATAGTTCACAAAATCATGATATCTCATTCATGAATTCGTAGTTCATGATTCCTAGCACAAAAGTAAGATTGGTTTTGAGATAAATCACAAATTTATAAAATATTACTCATACATACGTGAACTAGTTCATGAATCCTAGTACATATAATAGCCACGTACTCGTGAAATAGTTCACAAAATCATCAAATATTTTTCGCGTATTCGTGAACTGGTTCATGATACCTAGTATAAAAGTCACGTCTTACCATTCGTGATCGTGAAATAGTTTACAAAATCATAAAATATTATTTATGTATCCGTGAATTGGTTCATGATTCCTAGTACAATAGTCGTGCCTGATCAATCGGTCTCGTCAAATAGTTCATAAAATCATGAACTTTTCATGGATTCGTGAACTAGTTCTTGATTCCTAGCACATGATTTACGATCTTTTTTATGTGCTTGTAATATGTAGAATATATTTCTAATTACAGTAAGATTCCGTTTTGGCACGTTCCGTGTTTGGCATGCTCCATTCTTGGCAACAAAAGAGTTCCGTTTTTGGCAACAAATGGGTTCCATTTTTGGCAACATTGTTTTTGTTCATAGTAAATCTTTAAAAAAATGCTCAATACACATTTTGTTGTAATAATGGATATCACTTTTGGCTTTATTTCCAAACATAGGAGTCATATTTACTATATTTTATGGAGGCGGACATGGTGAATAAAATAAATTGGCTGATTTTTTTGTATTATTTCATTCCATTTCAAATATTCTTATATAATTAATGTTAATGTAACATTTATGTAGTCACAAATTGAAAGTAAAAGTTTTAAGGTATGGTTCCATTTTTGGCACAGTTCCAGGGTTGGCAACTGAAAAAATATATTGTTGCCAAAACCGGAATCCTACTGTATTTTGAATTTCGCGCAATATGATAATGAAATTTTTACGTGAACTATTTGACAAAATTTTGGAGTATTATTCGTGGAATCATTTTCGTTTTACGCACTTTTTCATGAAATGTCCAGCAGCTAGTGACCAGTAATAGGTACGTGCAGTAGATATGAAAAAAATTATTAGAACATCGAACATCTTTATCATTTGATAAGGTTCAGGGTGATCTCTGGACAGAAAATGAAAACAGCGTTGAGACCCACAAATCGCAGTCATGATAACTTTCACAGAATAAAACTACTGATATCATGAATATGGGTCACATTACTCCACTATCAAATTCGAAAACAAGTTCTGAATAAAATATCACGATAACGTGAACAGAAATTACGAAAATCTAAACTAAAATCCTGAAATTATGAAAATTAATCACACAACTTGATACGTGAAAGTGATAGCTTTGTTTGTGATTTTTGTTTTCACTTAACGTTATCACAGCGCAGTACGTTACGCTCAATTTTTTTTTCGCCAAAAGCGACATCTTCTGGTGGATAGCTGAGTTATCACACGTTGCGTGCAAGTTCGCTTCCGTTGACGCACGTTACACGTTAGAGTAGAGTTATTATCCGGCGCAAATTGCGTACCCACTAGGCGTTATTTCTACGCAAATTCCCAAATGGGAAAAGTTTGGACAAGACCAAATTACATAAAGTATGGTTTTTGTTTTAGTGTTTAGTATTCTCCTCGTCAGTAACTAGCACCAACTGGGTGTCTAGTTAGACGATGTATCTAAACTAGTACGCAAATTAGCACTATTTAAAACAAAAACCATACTTTATGTAAGGTCTTGTGTCCCTATGCACAAATAATTTGGTCTTGTCCAAAATTTTCCCATTTGGGAATTTGCATAGTTCCAGGCGTTTGGTTCTTAAACCAAAGGACAGTTTCGGTTCTTATTCCTCGTCGGCAAACAGAACCTCTTTGCTTACTATCGAGACATCACTCTGTATAAGCCAGTTGTTTAGTGTTCACGCAAGACGTGTGACTTTTTTGGATTTTAGTGTCTAACTAATGCTAATTTGGGTACTAGTTTAGATACATCGTCTGACTAGACACCTAGTTGATGCTAGTTACTGACGAGGAGAATCCGAAATACTAAAACAAAAACCATACTTTATGTTATTTCTACATCAAAAGCATGGCTTGTAACAACTTCTCAAAACCGGTTAATGATTCCGATCGAATCACAAGTCGTGGGTACTGCGGAAATTCGTTCCACATGATATGCGTCAAGATGGATTATGATGTTCGTGACGTCCTGGGAATCCACCCACGGAATCTATTCTGGATGTGCAGCGGTTGTGCTGACTTATTCTCAAATGATAATTTCCGTAGAATGGCTTCGCGTTGTTGCGACATAGTGCCCGATGACAGTTTCCTGAAATCTATAAAGAATGACATAACTGATTTGAAAGATGTTGTCAAAGCTCTGTCTGTTAAAGTTGACTCAAAACTGCTATCCCCAACTGTAACGCCTTGGAAACGAATTGCTAAATATAATCCAGTTTCAAACACGCCTAAGCGCAAACGCGAAGATGATTCGCTCAAAACAAAACTTCCTAATATTCGTGGATCCAAAGCTGCGTTTGAAACAATAAAAACAATTTTACCACCTGATGAGCTGTTATGGGTTTACTCGTCAGTGTTCGATCCCAGCACGACGGATGATGAAGTTTCTACTCTTGTGAAAGCTTGTCTGGGGGAGAATCTGCAACCGAGAATAGTTCGTCTAGTTCCAAAGGGCAAGGGTCTCTTATCTCTGAGCTTCGTTACTTTCAAAGTTGGCGTTAGCAAATCATACAGGGATAAGGTTCGGCCCAAAGACACTTGACTGGAGAACATCTACATCCGCGAATTGGTCACAAATTCAAAAATTCAACGACCAATCATCAGGATTGCTGCGGAGAAGAATTCATCTGGTGGTGGACAGTAGCGCCAAGCTATCCCGGATAAATTCGTCTGTCCAACTTCTTGTGCCCCGGCGAGCGACCTCGGACTACCTGACGAATCGGGTATATGTCCTTCCGAAGCGAACTCTACCGCTGCTGTGAATCTTAAATATCAAAATAAAAATTTCGATCGCATCGTAACTGTCCGCTCAGGTAACATAAGAAGCAGTATATGTCCTTTTAAATAATAATACCTTCCAGGCGTGTGTGACGTCACTCGATCATCAACTCTGTTTGGTTTTCAGCGTTATTCTATCAGCATACATCGTTACTCCATCAGGTAACATTAGAAGCAGTATATGTCCTGCTGAAGCTGCGAATGATACTCTCTCAAATAATGACAGCTTCCAGGCGTACGTGTTATCAGACGATCATTTTTGGAATGATGTGGAGAAATTTCAGGAATCGGCTCTTGATGCAGACTTGAATGGAAAACAGACGATTTTTTACCAGAACGTCCGAGGCCTACGCACAAAAATCGATGAAGTTTTCCTAGCAATCGCTTCTTCCCGTTACGACATAATTGTTCTCACCGAGACCAGGTTAGATGATATGATTTATTCTCGTCAGCTTTTTGGCGATACATATGCTGTTTATAGAAACGGTCGCAGTTTTGTGAACTGCCGGAAATCACGCATTGAATAGTTTCGTCGATCTAACACCGTCAACAAAATGTTGACGTTTCGCTTGAACTACCTACCTGATCGTTTCTCAGCATCGGTGTAATTTATTTACCACCAGATCGTAAGAGTGATCTAGTCAGTGCAAACAACCATGTCCGATCGAATGATGCTGTTTTTTCTTGCCTTGGAAGCAATTATTGCGCATTATTGTTGGGAGACTACAATCCGTCTGGCCTCATTTGGGATACTCATGACAATGTCGCACCTGTAGTCAACGTGCTTCGCTCTTACATTTCCACTGCTTGCGCTGTGCTATTAGATGAATTCAGCTTCAACTGTCTCACACAAACTAATAGCATTGAAAATAGTTACGGTCGTATCCTGGACTTTATCTTATTGAATGAGACAGCTATAGCTGGCTGTCAGATCCATGAACCTGCTGAATTTTTTTTGTGATTGATGCAAATCATCCTCCTGTAGAAGTTATCTGTCTGCCGAAACCTGTTATTTTTGAGGATATCCCGAATGATCTTTGTCTTAACTTTCACCGAGCTGATTTCTTAGGATTTGCATCAGTACTCCTTCATACAGATTGGCATTCACTTGAGGATACGGAACATATTGACTGTTTCACTGCTGTGATTAATGCCCTCATGGCTGATTATGTTCCTCTGTGTAGACTCGTGCTCGTATGCCACCGGGGGGTAATGCACATCTACGACATCTAAAACGACTCAGAGATAAAGCACTACGATTGTAATGCCGTACACGCTGTCGTTTCGCCTAATATCGTTTTGCGCTAGCGAGTAATAATTATCGATCATATAATCTTTTATTGTACGAACACTACTCCATTCGAACACAAGCAAACCTGCGCAATAATCCCCGGCAGTTTTGAAAATTCCTGAACTCCAAGCGGAAGCAGAACGGATTACCTACTGACATGTTTTTGAAGGACAGAGTGCTAGTCTGGTTTCGGAGAAGTGTGAATTATTCGCCACCCACTTTAAAAGGGCATTCAATTAAACTATTTCATCTGCTGATCAAATTTCGTGCGCTTGTAGAGATACTCCCTTGAATATTTGTCCTTTGAGAAGCTTCACTGTTACAGATCGTCAGGTTATAGCAGCAATCAGCAAGCTAAAATATTCAGTCACCCGTAGTCTTGACGACATACATTCATGTGTTCTCAAGAAATGCGCAGAGGCATTAATTTTGCCGTTGACAACTCTATTAAACAATTCCTTTAGGCAGTGTTGTTATCCTTCCAGCTGTAAAAAGGTAGTTATGTTTCCTGTATACAAAAAAAATATCGACGAAATGTTGAAAACTACAGAGGAATTACATCGTTGTGTGCCTGCTCCAAAGTTTTTGAGATCATAATGAACGATTTGCTCTCTGCATCCTGCCAAAGCTACATTTCTCCTGATCAACATGGATTCCTCCTAAAATGATTAACCTCCACGAATCTCACTCAGTTCGTTTCATTCTGCTTGCGTAACATGAACGCTGGCGCTCAGATCGACACTGTATATACCGACTTGGAATCAGCATTTGACAGAGTTGATCACGCAATACTTCTGGAACGGTTGAAATTAATAGGAGTGTCTTATGATCTGATTCGTTGGCTCGAATCATATCGAACGCTTGTAGTTAAAAATGTATGTGTGTTCTCTGTCCCATTTTCGAATAACTCGGGTGTTTCTCAAGGAAGTAATTTGGGCCCACTCTTATTCACACTCTTTATCAATGATCTAGCTACAGTATTACCACCGGGATGTCGTATATTCAATGCTGATGACCTTAAATTATACATGTTTGTCAACTGCATCAGGGAATGCTTAGCTTTACAACACCTCTTGGACACTTTCAGTGACTCGTGCTCTTTAAACTCGCTTACAATTAGTATTCACAAGTGCAGTGTAATATCGTATCATCGCAAGCACAAACCAATTTCATACCACTACTGCATTGGAGATCAGAATCTTGAGCGTGTACTACAAGTGTGTGAGTCTTTTTGGATTCTGCACTCACTTTCCGACCTCATTTCGACTATATTATCAACAAGGCAAACCGCCAGAGGGGATTCATGTTAAAAAATTTCTAATGAATTCAATGACCCTCTCTGCCTCCGCTCACTGTACTGCGCATTGGTACTGTCGATATTAGAATCTAACTCCGTAATGTGGTGTTCGTATCAAGCAACATGGATGGCAAGAATTTAAGCAATTGAAAGAAAATTCGTTCGTTATGCACTAAGACGCCTCCCATGACAAGACCCTCCACCACATTGAGACCGCTGTAGATTATTAGGTCTACACACACTTGAAAGGAGAAGAATAGTAGCCCAAGCTGTTTTCTTCGCTAAAAACGAATTCTTAGATAATTAAATTCATCGGAATTATTGGCTCAACTCCACATTTAGGAAGAAGCAGATACCGTTAAGAATGATACTTGCAGAAACTTTTTCCCATGTCTTCGCGACAGTTTTCGTGTGGATGTTAATCCAATGGCTGCTAATCGAGCAACTACCATTACCAACAATCAAGTAACAACGATTACGCCAAATGTCTCCAAACGCACAACTCATAACAGTTTTTGCAACCGGCTAAGACGGTTGTGCCTCCAGCTGGAAAGTTTTGTTCTCGAGAGAACGGCGGATTGCGAGACGCTATACGCGTTTGTGAAGTGGGAAAGAGCGACCAGTTCGTTAAGTGTGAGTCGACAGTTGAGACGCCGGAGGCGTGACATCCTCGACAAGTGGTGTTTTGAAAGCAAACCGCGGGTAAACGAATTTGCCTACCGCGGTGGCAGAAATCGACAGTGAACGTGCCTGTAGTATTGGTGTTGTCGGGCAATTCTAATCGTCAAGAGGGGAAGCGTCACAGCTAGACCCATTTGTTCTATTTGTCTACCGCTGCAGCGGCACGGCGAAGAAGGACGACAAGTGGCACCGAAAAGTGTCGCATCGAGTGGGGTTTTCACCGCGGTGGTGGAAACGGAGAGAACTCGCTTGTGGTGGTGATACCGACAGGCATCTCAGCGAGAAGAGCTTAGAAGTTCCACAGGTTGGCACATTTGTCTACCAAAGAAGCAACGCGACGAAGAAGGACAGCAAGTGTCACATTGTCAAACCACGGTCACCGAGATTACAACGACACACACAAGGTGTTTTCTACCGGTGTTGACCTTCATCACAGCAGATAACAGGTATATTTTTCATTACTTTTTGCGATAGTTTTTCTTGCTTTCTAGAATGGGAGAACGAGTAACTGACCCGCCTCTTAAGCCTTCTGCTGAAAATGTAAACCACATTAGAACTAAAAATTTACCCGGAGTCGGGTCCATGATTATATTTATTAGACTAAAGTAAAAGCGCTTACTATTAGCCAAATTTATAAAGATTTGACTTCACGATTCTCGGATGTAAAAGAGATCGTCAAGGTTAATAAAGATAAAATTCGTATTGTCGTTGGCAGTCTCAAACAATCCAATGCAATTGCTACTTGCGAGCTTTTTACGCGTGAATATAGAGCGTATATACCTTCACAGAAAATCCAAATTGATGGGGTCATCACAAAATCGAGTTTGACTGTTGATGACTTAATAAAGCAGTTGGTCGTTTCAAAGAAATCATACTTAAAGATGTAAATATACTTGAATGCAAGCAATTGCACTCAGTATCACCCGAAGGGGATAAAAAAGTTCATTGACTGTCAGACCCGTTTCGAGTGACTTTCGCTGGGTCTGTGCTGCCCAACTATGTCATTATTGATAAGATTCGTCTCTCTGTTCGCCTTTTTATCCCTCGTGTGATGAATTGCCTTGAATGTAAACAGCTTGGCGACACAGCCACTTACTGTTCCAATAAGGCGTGGTGTGGCAAATGTGGGGGGTTCTCATCAAGAGGATACATGCAATAAAAACTCAGAAAAATGTTTAATGTGCGGAGAAAACTCGCATGAGCTCCTTGCATGCCCCATGTATAAATTGCGCGAGGATAAAATTAAACGATCCTTGAAGGAGAGGTCTAAACGCTCCTATGCAGAAATGCTGAAAAATGCTACTTCTAAACCCATCTTCCTAGAAAACACTTAGACAGCTCTATTTTCGGAACAGTCTGACTCTGACGGAGCGTGCGACTGCGCAGAAAATTATTCGCGATGCTCCCACAAGTAACGATTCCATAGATTCGCCTTTGACAATGATGGAATTTTCAATTGCACTCCACTCATGCAACAATAATGCTCCGGGACATAATTAAATTCAACTTGGTGAAGAATCTGTCTGACTTAGCAAAAAGACGCTTGTTGAATTTATTCAACAAATTTCTTGAGAAGAACATTGTCCCGCGTGACTGGAGAGAAGAGAGAGAGAGTTATCGCCATTGCAAAACAGGGAAAACCAGCCTCCGATCATAACTCGTATCGACCGATTGAACTGCTATTCTGCATCAGGAAATTGTTGAAAATCTTTCGACGTCTCGACAATTGGGTTGAGGCGAATGGCTGGCTCTCAGGTACCCAATTTGGTTTTCGGAGAGGAAAGTGAACGAATGATTGCCTAGCGCTACTTTCGTCAGAAATACAACTCACTTACGCAAAAAAAATAACAAATGGCGTCTGTGTTCTTAGACATAAAAGGAGCATTCGACTCAATCTCCATTGATGTTCTCTCGGAGAAACTACATCAATGTGGTCTTTCACCGATATTAAATAATTATTTATACAATTTATTGCCAGAAAAGTACATGCATTTTTCATATGGCGATATGGCGACATTCAGAATAAGTTACATGGGCCTCCCACAAGGCTTTTGTCTAAGCCCCCTTCTCTAAATTTTTTACGTGAATGACGTCGATAATTATATTGTCAGCCCATGCACTCTAAGACAACTTGCAGATGATGGTGTGGTTTCTGCCACGGGACCAAAAGCTATAAATTTACAACAACCAATCTAGCTTGGATAATTGATCAATTTGGGCTTTAAAGCTGGGCATCGATTTCCCTACGGAGAAAACAGAGTTGGTCGTTTTTTTTTTCAAGGAAGCGTAATCCAGCTCAGCTCCAGCTTCAATTGGTTGGTAGAACGATAGAACGGTAGAAGTCTTGACTTTCAAATACCTTGGAATTTGGTTCGATTCTAAAGGCACATGGGGAGGTCACATTACGTATCTAATAACGAAATGCCAACAAAGGATAAATTTTCTGCGCACAATAACTGGATCATGGTGGGGTTCTCATCCAAGTGACATGATAAGATTGTATCAAACAACAATACTTTCAGTAATGGAATATGGGTGCTTCTGTTTCCGTTCAGCTGCGAACACTCACATTATCAAACTGGAACGGATACAGTATCGTTGTTTACGAATCACCTCAGATTACATGTAGTCGATTCATACGATGAGGCTTGAAGTACTAGCGGGAGTTCTTCCTTTAAAAGACCTTTACTTATTCGATGTGAGATTATGAATCCACTGGTAATTGAAAATTTTGATAGACTTGTCGAGCTTCAATCCCAAACCAGATTCATGACAGTGTACTTCAATGACATGTCACAAAAAATAACGCCTACTAGTTGTGTTCCGACATACTAGATACTCCCGATTCCACTTTATTTTTCGATACGACCATGCAAGAGGAGACTCGTGGAATCCCGGATCACCTGCGCTCACTGGAGGTCCCTAAAATATTCATAAGTAAATACCAACACATTGACTGCCATAAAATGTTCTACACTGATGGGTCATGAATCAATGAGGCCACTGGATTCGGTAGTTTAAACAATATTTTTTCAATTTCTTTCAAACTTGCAGAACCCGCCTCTGCTTATATAGCGGAACTAGCAGCAGTTCACTATAGTTTGCAAATAATTAATACATTACCCCCGAGCCATTACTTTATCCTCACTGATAGTTTCAGCACAATTGCAGCTCTACGCTCAAAGAGGGTTGATAATCACGATCCATTCTTATTGGGCAAGATACGACAGTTTCTTAGTAATCTAACAAGAAAATGTTATCAGTTTATCCTAGTGTGGCTCCCCGCCCATTACTCTATTGCGGTCAATGAGAAAGCTGATAATTTAGCTAAAATTGGTGCACTAGATGGTGAAATATATGAAAGACCGATTGCTTTCAATGAATTTTATAGCGCTTCTCGTCAGAGGACGCTTGCTAGTTGGCAAACATCTTGGGACCCCTAAAGTATCAACGAAGGCATGATTCAAAGTATTGGATGTAAGTCGGGACTTCATCCGTGTTATGTCTAGGCTCATGTCCAATCATTATACTTTAGATGCGCATCTCCGCCGTATTGGGCTCGCATAGGGTAATCATTGTGCTTGTGGAGAGGGTTACCACGACATTGAGCATGTTGTTTGGTTATGAAGCCAGATCAGAATTAGTAGATTCTTTACAAGTCTGAAGAAAACCAATCCATGTTCCTGTTAGAGACATTGTGGCATACCGCAATTCCCTATACCAGGAACTTATCTATTATTTTCTAAAAACATCGTCTGTCAAAATTTAATTAGATTCATCTCCTCATCTCTCATCCATGACGAATCATTCACCAATTGAAGTGTTCTAGAATATTCATTTTTGTTTTAAGTTTAGACAATAACAGAAAAAAGTAAATAAATACACTCGAAAAAACAAGATCAATATGAAATACAATGTAAGGAAAAAAGCAAACAATAAAGTGATTACAGTGTTAGTTTTGGACAAATTACTAGTATAGTGAAAATTAGTCTTGAGGATTTTTGTAACATGCTATGTAAAAAAAGAAACTTTGGCGTAAAAATCTTTCGCAAATGCCGTGTCAAATAAACGTATGGAAAAAAATGTCTCCAAACGCACAACTATTCCCGCAAACTAAGAAACAAATGCCGACAAAAACGGATTGACAATAGCAACCCGGAAAACAAGAAACAAATAAGAATTCCCGACAGCAAATAACATGAAAGCAGTATCGATAAGAAGTCGTGAACGTGAATGATGACGCTACCGTGGACAACGCAGCTAATGCATCACTGCCAACAAAAAGGATCTCTGCGTCAACAAGACCCGACGGACCAGCTGTACCTTTGTGTAATTTTTTTCATGTTTTACGCATAATTTAAAACAATATGAAAGATTCATGGGTTAGTTATGCTAACGCATTGATTCGCTCCAAAAAATTAGAAAAAGCTTGCGCAATGAGCATACAAAAGGATTAGTTAGGGAACATGTCATAAAAAAGGATTACTTAAAAAATGAATTACATCTCATCGAAATGAACCTTTGATTCACTAAAACAATGGAAATCGAACTATATTTAATTTTTAGTCAACGCTATTGCACCACCATATCGAAAACTAAGACGTAGTCCTACGTCAAAAATGGTCACAGTTCTCATATCACAAAAATGTAACCTCATACGGTTAAAATCTCACCCGCGCACTCCAGGCTCTTAAAAAAATAAAATTTCGACTACTCTAGGTGCATGAATAAAATAAAATGCAAAGAATACAACAAATTGCGACATAATTACTTTGTAAATTACGCCAACAACATGTGAAAGCCTAATTTCAGTTACGACGAGAAAGCATACACACAGTCGCATCATCCTTTTGAATTTGCATTTTTTCCCTCGTACCCACAGTTAGCACACGTTCGTTGTTTCCTATATGTATAGCCTGCAAATACAATGGTGTAAGAGGTACTTGATATTAATGCTTTCTACAGCCTATGAAACCACGTAACCTTCTGGTGGAGAGGTGGGGGCATAACCAGCTGTTGGTACATACAACGAATCCCGTAAGCTGGAAGGCTCGTACGATGTAATGTACGTGTCCTTCAAACATCGAGCAATGCAAACACAGCGGGAGGAGAAAAAGGGCGGTCGGGGGCATGTCGATAAAAGCGCAGTTCTGCTTAAAGGGTAGAAGATAGTCACTGTTAGGCTAGGACAACGACTGCCTGTAGAGAATTGTAACCTTGAAGACTCGTTTTGCCATAAAATCCTAAACGACAGGCAAGTCTTTAACGTTGGATAACCGATCGCCGTGTAGACAGGAGACTACCACCCCCAAACTGGATTCTGGAAGGCATGGTGAGCTTAACAGCATGATGTTTGTTTAGGCTCCACCCTAAGCTTCGATTTTTATAGTTTCTCTCTCGTCTGTTTATACCATCAGGACGTAAACATACATTAGCATATGAACGTTATCGGCCTCGGCGCTCGTGCCACACGGTTCAAAACTGACTGGCATCTTGTATCCCTATAGGTATAGGTGCCGGAGAAGGATTGGCTGCCAGCAATATTTCGTACCATGCCTTCCACCCACATGTAAATGTACGTAGTGCGCTAGTTTAGGGTATGCCCAAGTAGAAGATGACAGATAGGTAAGTAAGTATATGGAAACTTTTCCAACGCTTAGTTTTATCATTTGCCAGTTATCCGGGTTACGTTAGGGAAACATTACTCTGACTGTGAATTACGAGATACTTCCTTCCGGCAAACGATGCAGTTGATCGCTGACATTGAGTGACGTTTTCGTCACCACAGAAAGCCATCAACGGTGTAGGCACATAGTTGTGTGGTGGGGTTGCTATTGATTTTACGGTATTTTCTTCTGGTTGTCTCTGACTGTGACTGGAACAGGATGGCAAAAGTTTCCCTTCCGTATGAGCACAATATTCTGCCACACCTACTATGAGCTTAGTCATATTTCTATATCCATTAAAGGTAGGTGTTTGGATCATGAGCACTTTTATTTTCAAGGTCAACAGGATGGGCGCACTTGATTTATGTTGAAGTAGAGATAAATCATATTAAATTCCGTTTGTTTCCTTATGTACAGAAAGATCTTTTAGTTGCTCTGCGAAATAAATTCAAACCTAATATCTTCGCCAATATTCAACTAGTAAGCATAACCTCCAAGCAATTTTAGTGAGAAAACGTGCAGAGACACAGACTTGCTTACGGCACAGGAAGTCTTCCTTCGGAGGAAACGAAGCATCACTTGGTACGGTGCAAAATAAAACGGTAAATATTTTATGGAGTTCACGTTGTTATGGAACTACATTTATAAACACCTGCCAGGTGCGGTCTACTCTGCTGCACACTTAGCTTCTTTTACGTTCTGCTTATTTCTACTGAAACTTTACCTTCATCTTAACGTAGTCCTGTGGATACCCATTCAATTGTTATACAAACCGAACAACCGAGGTTAACGTTTTATCGATGCATCGAAAAAACGAACTTAATCCAAAATATAATCTAACCAGCGAAATCGAGAAAGTCCAGTGAAATCTTGAATTTGAACACCCCCTCCCGCCACCATAGGATATAGCGTACCTACCCTTGAACGAAACACCAACCACGGGGTACTACTAACCCCCACAGAGACTCTACGAACTCGGTCGGTTCGTAACCGCATCAGACCAGGTTGGAAACAGAGCACATATGGTTAGTACCGGAGTCGACCGGGTCACACCGATTGTGGCTCTGATTGCATACCACGGCAGGATACACAGCGAAAAAACAGATATAATGTGTGTCATTACGTGTACATTCCCGTTGCCACCATTATGTGAATCACGTGTTTGGGATATCTATATGGAAGATAGAATCGCATCGCAGCTCAGTTAATGTTGGTGTTAGTGTAAAGTCCTGGCCCTTGTGAGGAGACTCCCTTACGTCTAGCTGACAGTTTATACATTAAGCAAACATTAAACAGACACTGGATGGTTTTTGCCTTTTTTGTTTTGGTGATACTTTTCTTTGCTACGCTGGGGCAATTTTGCATTCCAGAATTTTAATTTTTGACTCCATTGATAAATGGGGACAGCAACTCCTATCCCCTTCCACAAGACCACGGTAGCTTAGCGGATTTGTTCATCAATCAATTACACCAAAAATCCTTTAAAGTTTGACAGTATTTTTAACGATTTGATAGCCCGATAGTGACATGGTGGTGGTTAGCTATTTTCATCAGAGTCCCTTATCACTAATTTTTATAAGGCGATTCATCTACATCACTATCTTCGAAGATGAACCACCATGGTTACGCAAATAATTGTTCCGATCTTAATTTAATGCGAATGATTAAGTAGTCTTCCTTATGCTATATTCAGAATTCCACATATATTTTTGTGTAAATTTTAAATGTTCTTTGTTCTTGTGAGGGAACACGTATCCACTGAGCTGACATTTATTTGGATTGAGCAAACTATTTTTTTTATTATTTGACCAACTAGGAAACTATTCCACTGGGCAGTACATGTACGTGGGGAATACGCATGGTCTTGTCTGAGTGGAGCGATGACTGTTGCATTATGTATGAGGGTTGAGAATTGACACTAAAAGAGGAGAATCGAAAACCAGTTGCGAATTCTCGGTAGTCATATCAGCACGAATAACAAATGTTTTTATGTCATATTCATTGGTTTACTTTTAGGCCATTAAAACATCAATCAATTATATTAAATGTTTCTGTTGCATTTAGTGGATTCATATTCTTTGAAGTAGTACATGTAATATAGTCATATCATGTTAACCATATTTCATCAACAAAAACATTATAGCTTAATTTGTATTTGTAATTGCATTTATATTTGAATTTGTCTTATTTACACCAACAGGCATTTCAAATCCCCAAAACCCTCCTTAATTCTAAACTTATTACTAACAGTCATATTGTTATAAAAAGTCGTTAAAATAACAATTACAATGAACTCAAAAAACAATGGCACAACAGATAATGAAGGAATCAGTCGAAGTTAGCGCGTCCATTGAAGATTCTGGAAAATCGAAGACGCAGAGTTTGGCGTGACATATTATAGTCGAAGGCTGAAGCGACTCGGTTGAAGATCCTTTGTAGGCCAGTAATGGTAGTCGGAGCATAAGGTTGTTACGCGTTGTTCAAGGTGCAACATTTATGTTAAGCTGTTCCAAAATGGCTGGGCAATCCAGATGACCTGTAGCCGTCAAGAAGCCTCATCGCCCCTGAGTGAAGAACGGAGTGATCGGAATCCGGGTAAAGAAATCCATTACGGGAAGATCTCCGCGAAATACTGGGAAGAATGAAATCTCCTAGTACGATCATCTCGTCAACCGATTTAGCATCTTCGAGGATAGTAAAAACTGAGCTGCAGTGTGCGTCAACATATTCGATGTCACGGGCTCGATCGGGTGGGACGTACAAAGCACACAAGTATAACTTTCGGTCACCACGCTCGATTATCGTCCACACCTGCTCGAGACAATCCCAACAAGAATTCTCGACAACTTGTGCGTTCAAACTGCGACTAACTGCTACTAATACACCACCTCCAGTAGAATTTCGGCTATTTTTATAGTTCCGGTCGCAACGAAAAACCTCATATCCAGTACCGAACACCTGACTAGAAAGCATGTCATCGTCACGTTAAAACGAAAAACGATGAAAACAAAGCTCTTATCGGAAACTGCGAGGCGATATTCCTCAACGGTTGAATTGATACCACCAACGTTTTGGTAGTATAATAGCAGCTTTTCCCATCGTTAACCAAGGCTGGAAACCCGAGATTACCCGGGAATTAAATCCTTTTATATTTTTTACTGGAACCTGTATATTACGACTAATATAAAAAATGTTTCGGCATATGTGACGCTAAAATTATTTGGCCTGTTTTTTTAATTAAATTCGTCGTAAAATCTTATCGGGCTTAGTCAAGTCTCCCCGATGTGGAGGTCGAATAAAAACAATATCAAAAGCACCTAAACTTTTGAATAAGTGAATTAACAATTCTATAAATAATCATGAATATGTACAAGACTTCTATAGACTATATTTCAATGACTTTTGCATTATGTATTGTCTTTAGAAGTTTACGTAGGCTTTATTGATAACATAATCAAGTCTCTCCATATCTTCTTGGGTATTTACAGAAACTATATTGTTATCCCCAAAACCACGATGGAAATCCCCAGTCATAATATTTAAATTCTAAATTTTATTTGAGCTTGAACGGCGCCAATCTTTGTTTCAATTCTTCTAACAGATTGCTTATAGTTACTCGTTAATCCCTCAACCGTGCGTTATTATTACTACTAATAACTCTAATAACTTATTAGATAAAAATATCTGTCCACCTGACAGTAACATTCTTGCAATATACGATATCCAAACTGGCAGTAATAGTATACTAACATATACAATAAATGGAAGGCTTCAACTTTGACACTGACATCTGCGTAAGATTTCGGCGATGATCGGTAAAACGGGCCAAACATTATTAATACCGAAGGAAAATGAATACATATCATTCAACTTCAGCACCATCGTAAGGATATCAAGTCCCTACTTATTACAGACGAAATGGCGCTGTCATCGTGTGCTTACATTTGGGAAAGAAATGATGTTTTTATTGATATTTGTGCTAAGGGAAAATATCTATTTCAGGATGGAAGGACGCAGAATGACAAACAAAATCTCGGTCATCTTATGAGAGACACGTCACTGTCAATGCTTTGCGATGAATTGTTCCTGACGAACTTGGGTATCTTTCCTGTTTTCTTTAAGCTATTTGAGTAGAAAATTCCCTTAACTCTCTTCGCTTTTGTTTGCCGTCGCTATCGAAAGTCACGTCAGACGTCCTATCAAAGGAAGCTTTTTTTATAATTTAAGCGATGGACATGTTCAGTTGTAAGTCAGGTTCATCGATTTAAACTAATTTTCATTTGCCTTTGAAAACCCCATGCAAAATGCAGTACGAGCAACATAAGTTTAATGCTTGGGTCTCAGGCTACTCAAACATAAACTGTTATACCACACCCAGGAATATGCTTGAATGTACAACAGGGAGCAACCCTTGTTCTATGTTTAACTTCCCGCTTGGTTTGTTTTAATTTGTCATTCCGAGTACGCTCGTTTCCGGTCTAATCGGTCCCAAGGCTACTCAAAATTACAGAGCGGTTTGTCGTTGGAGAATGTAGAGCATGTGTACTCTTTGGACTTCCTTTTCATTCCGACCCCCTTTTTGTGGAGGAAATACTCTTCAGCTAAAATTAGGGCTTCGTTCGGCGTTAAAGCGCCAACGCGAGTCAACGCTCCTTTCGCATGGAAGATTTCGATTTTCTCACTAACGCATTACAACCCCCCACCCGTTCCCAATCGAGTGTAAGTTTCTCCTACTTACTTGAGTCTTAAATCGTTCGTTTGGTACCGTTATTCGCTTTTAACCGACGTTCGTTTCGTTCACTCGAGTGCTTGAGGGAGATTCAAAAGAAATTGTGTTAACAATGCCTGTGTGTTATCTCTAATCTCTGTAATCTGTTTTGCATAATTTAAATTCTCGTATCCACTCGTGGCAGAGTACCGGTCTAACTTTGTAGCAAACATAGTTCCAGGGATAAATTTTCGATTTTCAGTAGCAACATCAAGAGTGGTTTGTATCCTTTGTAGACTTTTCATATATCTACCAAAATTTACGTAAACTTATCCCACTGCCTGAAGGTTGTCGGTGTTGATCAGAAATTTGTTTCTTCATATTGGAATAGCCGTTTTTGAGATTCATCGACGGCAGGAAATGATGGCTCATCAAACATCTTAGCGGGCAAGAGAAGATAAGCGTGAGGAGGTTTTATAAGGCCCCAGTCGAACTTAAAAATACAATACCAGTTATTGCTTTTGAGATAATTAAAAAATATTTAGAAATGCAAACATAATAACAACATAAGTGCCTCTGGTCCTCGATATTGTTTCGTTTCGTTGATATTAAGAAGTATCAGAATAATTATCAAAAATAGAATACCACATTTTGGTTCATAATCATTCATAGGAGTATTCAATTGTGCGCTGAACTAGGATATTAGCCGAGAGAATGTCTAGATTGTCAAAACCGAAAAAGTGTAATTTGCAAACAACGAACAGCAATGAAAAAACTTTGCCCTGGTCTCTCAGCGAATCTTAAGGGATAAGAAAGAAAACTCTGAAAATAGGAAATGGTTGGATAATTCTAGAAATAATACGACGAAACATTTATTCCAAAAATTGTGACGGTCACTAAAATCTATTTACTATTTACTAACAAAAAATTAACTGCAGCGCTGTTCCATCAATCGAGCTGAATTTGATTTTTTTTAAAAGAATCTCTATACCAGACAATTTTGATGTTGTTTTTTGATCAAGTTTCACTTGTTGACAGAATTTCCTCGTCTGTCATGCCCAAACATGCTTCGAATTTAGAGTGTCGTACATATTGGTTTCACTATTACTGTCGTGTCGTGTTGTTAATGACCTATTGAGTCAATTTTTTAACTGTTGTCATGGCATTTAATTAGCAAGGGACTGTAAGGTGAAGTATCTTTTTCAATATTAGGAGCCATACTACTCAAGGGAGAACAAGGAGTTGAAGAAAGAAAGTTTAGAAAAGCGGGGAAAAGGTCATATGAGCAAGCAAAGAGTTTCCCGGCGCCTTAACCCTTTGTCTGCTACCGCGGGAGTCAGGATCTTTTGGCATTAGAAATGCGAATCGACTGGGTCTGCGGCATGTCCGGAAGAGCGTAAAGTAACTTCGTACTTCAACAACATTTGGTTCCGACAGCATGAAGTACAAAGCCCAGCCTAAATGCCATTTTTTTTAGATAAGAAAAATAAAAAATAACTTCAAGTATGAATTCAGCGCCACAAAATTATCCCAATGTAAAGTTTTGATCAAATTCGAGCCATTTTGGGGGTTTGTCCGACTTTTGTATGGAAGGTGATCATTGTGCGACTGTCAGTAAAACCATGGCATTATGCCGATCCGTGGAACAAACCGAACCAAACCAAAAAATTTGCTTAATATGACTGAATATCACATGTTGAGCTAATATTGGGGTACTGAATCCAAATGCTATAAAGATACATATTTCCATTCGAGCCATTTTCATGAGCAAAATTCTATTTTTAATAGAACTTTTGTACTGATTAGTTATATCAATAATAATATACTTTAAATATCTGTATAAAGTGTCCACTAAACTACTTTCAATCTGCATAACAAAGTGTTTATGTACATATGATTTCCTTACAATTTTTCACTAATTACCATGCGCCTTCTTACCATTAACAAAAATATCTTTTTAAATCATTTGAAATGTGAAACGTATAGATGATTTCCCATAGATTGTAGACCTCCGAACTGTTTCACTGGATTATACAGAAAATATTTGTGAAAAATAAATTTGTTATCAGATCTTTTTTTTTTTTTTCAATTTGTTTATTTGATAAGGCACGTATGCGTTAGCTTAAAGGTGCCATTTTTTCATTGTTTTACATTTTGAATTTCTTAAAACTAGGGGGATACACATTTCAATATTATTTTGTTTTATATAATAAAACTAAAAAAAAACTACAGCTAACTTATACATATAAAAGAGGGTATAATATAATATTCGTAAGATTTGGGGGACGGGTCATTTGTGTGTTCTTTGTATAGTAATTCACTTTATGATTTTTAGAAGGGAGATTGTAGAAAAAATAATTATTAACTAAGCGGAACATTTTACAAGCTTATTAACTAGAAATAACTAGAAAGAGTGGTTCAAGATTAAGGGGAATTAATTAGGACTATTTTAAAGTAGTGGTACTGTTGCGCATTTCTTAACGAGATTAAATATTGTTCAACTAAAACTAGAAGATAGGGGGGCACATAAATTTTGGGAAGATATTCAAGGGGAGAAGGGGGTGAAGTCATACATCTGTGTATCAGAGACATGGGAGGGTGGGTGGACAAGGCTGAAGGGGGGTGAGATATAAACTTTCAGTTTCCGGCATCAGGAATTAACGGCCAGGATTACAGATTTGAATGGATTGATCAACTAACACTAGAAGATAGGGGGGGCACATAAGTTTTGGGAAGATATTCAAGGGGAGAAGGGGGTGAAGACATACATCTGTGTATCAGAGACATGGGAGAGAGGGTGGACAAGACTGAACGGGGGGGGGATATAAACTTCAGTTTCCGGCATCAGGAATCAACAGCCAGGATTACAGATTCGAACGGATGTATCAAGTATTGAGACGCCGGGCGGTTTTCCTCGAGCCGGCAGGGGTTCCTCCAGACGATTTCGTAGTACGTCTCAGATACGGATCGGGAACACACCGCGCTGCGCGTGTGATGTTGTACTGTAGATCTCGTGTTGTTGGTTCATTCGACAGATGTTTTGTCTCGTCTTGGAGTCGTATCAAACCATCGTTGGGGTACGGTAGGCGGAAGAGGGCATTTCTGGGAATGATAAGAGAAAAGATAGGGGCATTTAAATTTGGATATTGATGGTTTTGAGGAACGTGTATATAAGGGACATGTAGAGAATATCGCGGCTTGCTAGTACATCTCGAACCGGGACATTGAGTGATCTTCCTCGGGCCCGAAGGGAATCGAATAGTTGAGATCTGGCAGAACAGTACTCGGCGCATGCCCAGACAACATGTTCGATTTCGTGATAACCGTTGCCACAAGCGCAGATACCGCTATCCACGAGCCCAATACGCCGGAGATGTGCGTCCAGCGTGTAGTGATTGGACATGAGCCGAGACATCACGCGAATGAAATCCCGACCCACATCCATCCCTCTGAACCAAGGTTTCGTCGATACCTTAGGGATTATCGAATGTAGCCACCTTCCCAGTTCACCATTGCTCCATGATGTTTGCCAACTTTCGAGGGTTCTCTGATGAGTAATACTGAAAAATTCGCTGAAGCTAATTGGTCTTTCATATATGTCACCTTGCAAAGCGCCCGCCTTAGCTAAAGAGTCCGCTTCTTCATTACCTGGAATGGAGCAATGCGAGGGAACCCAAACTAAGGTAATCTTGTACGATCTTGCAGACAAAGCACGCAGGCGCTCCCAGATTTTCCCCAGAAAATATGGAATGTGCTTTCTAGGTTTCATTGAACGGAGAGCCTCGATTGAGCTGAGGCTATCCGAGACAATAAAGTAATGATCGGTGGGCAAAGTATCAATGATCCCAAGGGTATACTGAATAGCAGCAAGTTCTGCGACGTAAACTGAAGCAGGATCATTGAGTTTGAATGAGGCGGTGAGGTTTTGATTGAATATACCGAAGCCAGTGGAGCCGTCGAGGCTTGACCCGTCGGTGTAAAACATCTTGTTGCAGTCGACTTCTCGAAATTTACTATGAAAGATGCTTGGGATCACTTGCGGGCGTATGTGATCCGGGATTCCACGAATCTCATCTTTCATGGATGTGTCAAAGAAAACAGTTGAATCAGAAGCATGAAAGAGATTGACACGGTTGGGATAGTATGAAGAAGGATTGATATTTTGTGCCATGTAATCGAAGTACAAGGACATAAATCGGGTTTGAGAATTGAGCTCGATAAGCCTTTCGAAATTTGCAATTACTAACGGGTTCAAGATATCGCATCGGATGAGCAATCGATAGGAGAGTTCCCAAAATCGATTTTTCAGCGGAAGGACGCCCGCCAGCACTTCTAAACTCATCGTATGTGTCGAGTGCATACAACCCAAAGCAATACGCAAACAACAATATTGGATTCGCTCTAGTTTGATGAAATGTATGTTCGCAGCGGAGCGGAAACAGAAACTCCCGTACTCCATCACCGACAATATTGTTGTTTGGTACAGCCTGATCAGGTCTCCTGGGTGGGCACCCCACCATGTTCCGGTTATTGTACGGAGAAAGTTGATCCTTTGCTGGCACTTCTGTTTCAGATACCTAATGTGACATCCCCAGGTTCCTTTAGAGTCGAACCAGACCCCGAGATATTTGAAAGTTGAAACCTGAGCAATAGTTTGACCCATTAATTGAAGCTGTAGTTGCGCTGGTTCACGCTTCCTTGAAAATACGACTAGCTCAGTTTTCTCCGTGGAGAACTCGATACCTAGCTGGAGGGCCCAAGCAGACAAATTGTCCAAGGTATCTTGCAATGGTCCTTGCAGATCGACGGCTTTGGGACCTGTAATAGAGACCACACCGTCATCTGCAAGCTGCCTTAGCGTGCAGGAATTGACAAGACATTCGTCAATGTCATTCACGTAAAAGTTATAGAGAAGGGGGCTTAGACATGAGCCCTGGGGAAGACCCATGTAGCTAATTCGTGATGTCGATAAATCACCATGCGAAAAATGCATATGTTTTTCAGACAGCAAGTTTAGCAAAAAGTTGTTTAGAGTCGGTGAAAGACCATGCTGGTGCAGCTTCTCAGAAAGAATTTTGATGGAAACTGAGTCAAAAGCCCCCTTTATATCTAGGAAAACTGATGCCATCTGCTCTTTGCTAGCATAAGCCATTTGAATTTCTGTTGAGAGCAATGCAAGACAATCGTTCGTCCCTTTGCCTTTGCGGAAACCAAATTGTGTATCTGACAGTAAGCCATTTGCTTCAACCCAATTATCGAGGCGAAACAAGATCATTTTCTCGAACAACTTTCGGATACAGGACAGCATCGCAATCGGTCGATACGAGTTGTGGTCGGAGGCTGGTTTTCCTGGTTTTTGAATGGCAATGACCTTCACTTGCCTCCAGTCATGAGGGACAATATTACCCTCAAGAAACTTATTAAATAAATTCAACAAGCGTCTCTTGGCAGAGTCTGGCAGATTCTTTAACAAGTTAAATTTGATTCTGTCTGGCCCTGGGGCTTTATTGTTACATGATAAGAGAGCAAGTGAGAACTCCACCATCGAAAACGGTGTTTCGTTCGCGTTATTGTGAGGGGACGCGGCGCGGTAGATCTTCTGTGCCGGGGCGGAATCCGGACAAACCTTCTTGGCAAAATCGAATATCCAACGGTTTGAATATTCCACGCTCTCATTGGTACTGTTTCGGTTTCGTAAGCGCCGGGCCGTACTCCAAAGAGTGCTCATCGATGTTTCTCTCGTTAGTCCGTCGACGAACCGGCGCCAGTAGCTACGTTTTTTGGCTTTTATCAAACTCTTCATGCGCGTTTCCGCCATCGCGTACTGTCGGTAGCTAGCTGGCAGCCCGTCGTCCCGGAAGGTCTTATACGCAGCGGCCTTCTCTGCGTACACGTCTGAGCACTCTTTGTCCCACCATGGATTGGGAGGACGCCCGCGTGAATTCGCGTCTGGTACGCGTTTAGTCTGAGCTTGAATCGCGGTATCGAGAATCAAGCCAGCCAGGAACCCGTACTCTTCCTCCGGAGGAAGCTCTTGTGTCGATTCTACTTTTTCGGATATCGCGGACGCGTAGCTCTTCCAATCAATATTTCGTGTGAGGTCATACGAAACATTGATTGTATTCGGTGGCCCTGAACCGTTAGCAATATTAATTACGATTGGCAGATGGTCGCTGCCGTGGGGATCAGAGACTACCTTCCACATGCAATCTAACCGCAGCGATGTCGAGCAGAGGGACAGATCTAAGGCGCTCGGTCGCGCTGGAGGGACAGGAATCCGTGTCATTTCACCCGTATTCAAAATAGTCATATTGAAGTTGTCGCAAAGCTCATGGAGTAGGGTAGATCGATTATCGTCATGAAGGCAACCCCATGCCGTGCCGTGGGAGTTGAAGTCACCTAAAACTAGCCTCGGTGCGGGGAGGAGTTCCGCAATATCGCAAAGCCGTCGGTGGCTAACTGAGGCTCTAGGGGGGATGTAGGTGGAAGCAATGCAAAGGTCTTTGCCTTTAATTCTGGTTTGGCAAGCGACAACTTCAATGCCTGGTGTCGAGGGGAGGTCGATCCGATTGAAAGAATAGCACTTTTTGATCCCCAAAAGTACTCCTCCGTAAGAGTCTTCTCGATCCAAGCGAATAATATTAAAATCGTGAAAGTGTAGGGTTATTTCTGAAGTGAGCCATGTCTCGCATAGGGCAAATGCATCGCATTTCAAATTATTTAGTAAGATTTTAAACGAATCGATTTTCGGGATAATGCTTCTGCAATTCCACTGTAGAACAGTGATTAAATCCTTGACCTCGTTCGATGAATTAGCCATCGAAGGATACAATCGCTGAAAGGAGGGGCCATTTCGCAGTGAACTGCATCAAGAATGTTTTTACTGCGGGGAGAAAGCTTATCAAGATACTTTTAAGGGGGTCAGAAATGTTTAACGCTGTAAGAATACGGTCCACAATGTCAGAGAAATTTATTAAGCCAGCACTGTTTTCTTTCTCTGGCTGAGATATGGGAACACTTGGGGTTTTTGATGTTCCTGGAAGTGCTGGGAACTCCTTTTCTGAGCTCAGGTTACTGAGACCGGGAGCGACTTGCTTCGGTTTTGCACCAGTACTTCCTTGAGTAGTTATTTTAGGGGGACCATGAAGAGACACCTTCTGGCCTTTACGACGAAGCTTGGAAGAGGAAATGTTCTTCCTTTTTCTACTACTTCTAGGCACAGCAGAAGATGTTCCCTCCTGGGGTTCATCACAGTCGCCTTCGTCAGTAGACAAGTTGGTAAAGATGTTCGTAGAGACAGGTGGCGTAGCTATCTTAAGCATTTCTGCAAAAGATCGCTTAGAGCGTCCCTGAAGGGAACGCTTAAGATTTTCCTCGCGCTGTTTGTACGCGGGACATGAAGGGAGATCATGTGGGCTTCCCCCACAGTAGAGGCACTTTTCGACATCTCTACCACAGGAATCATCCGCATGATTCCCACCGCATTTTCCACAGCGGGCTTTATTGCTACAATGGGAGGCTGTGTGTCCCAATTGTTTGCAATTAGTACAGTTCATGACCCGCGGCACAAAGAGGCGAACAGGTAGACGAACCTTGTCAAAAAGAAGGTAATTAGGCAGGGCAGAGCCGGCGAAGGTCACCCGATAAGAGTCTGAGTTGACGTATGTTTTCTTCCCGTCAGCTGCGACTGATGCTGAATGCAAACGTTTGCATTCCAGTATCTTCACTGGCTTAAGCATGGGGTCTTTGAAACAGCCAGTCCCATATTTTAGCAGGTCCTCGCAATTCAGACTCGAATCGGAAACGACCCCACTGACTTCAACCCTGCTAGCTGGAATATACACCCTGTACTCCCTCGTAAAGGGCTCGTATCCAGCAATATCGTTTGCCTGAGTTGAACTGTTAACCACCACCCGAAGCTTATCAGGCCGAATTTTCGATATTTCTGTCACGGCCGAATACCGATCCGTCAGAACTCGAGAAATCTGCAACAGATTCAAACACTTTTTTTCTTTGGTCCGAAAGAAGATCACAAATGGCCCGGTGGCCGAGCTCGGATATACCTTGAGCCGGGGAGCCGATTTTATTTCGACGTCCATCTCACCTTGAGACGAACCGCCGTCAGGGGAAGTCATTTTTGCACGGGCCTATTGCCCAGTGCACGTTATTAAGACAACCAAGAAGGGGAAACGAAAACTAATACTTAGCTTGTGTATGTAACGGTATCCAGACGGCTTACTAGCAGAACACTGTTTCACTTCACTGACCGGCTAACGGTACTCAGAAACAGAAACACAAAAGAAGGGAAAAAATACTGAAACCTCAACTAGGCGCAGAGTGTGTAAATAACCTTGAACGCGGATTAACACTATTTGTCGCTATAGAGTGTACGGACCGATGACAAAAGACTTCTATCTCGACTGAGTGCTCGATAACGAATGATGTTATCAGATCTGTTAAGATATATTTGTAAAAAAATATATAGTGTGAAAATATGGCGATTATGTGATTGTAATTGTAATTATAATTTATTAAATACATACGGGAACCTTTTCGTTAAAACTTTTACATGGTCAAGAAAGCAACACTAGGAGTTTGAACGGAGAATTTAATTTAAAATAATAAACAAAATTCTTCTATTCCCCTTCAAAATGAAATTCGGGTCGAAATTCGGAAAGTATATGGGGCATTCCACGCAAAATTCGCCACAATTTTTTTTTGCCCAGATCATTTTTTTTCTCGGTTTAGGAGGCAAAAATATTCGACGCGTATTTTTTTATTTCAACATAGTAGGCGAGACTTTCGAGATTTTTTGTGTTGAATTTCACCATTTGAAAAAAACCTACTATTTTCAATCGCTCGTACTGTCAAAAGTAAAGAAAGTACCAAAAAGTGCTCAAAACATGAAATGTGCGCCTTTTTCACAGCTTTCGGATGAAGTACACTGAAGTTTTTTTTTTATGCGGGGATACGTACCGCATAAAAAAACAGCATAACTTTGAAAATCCTCATAAAAAAAACCGCATAACTTTGAAAATCCGCATAAAAAAAAACCGCGTAACTTTGAAAATCCGCATAAAATAAAACCGCATAACTTTAAAAATCCGCATAAAAAAAAAACACATAAGGTGTGAAATATTTTTCAATATTAAGAGCCATAGTACTCAAGGAAAAGCAAGGATTTGAAGTAAGAAAGTTTAGAAAAAAGCGTGGAGTAGGGTCATATGAGCAAGCTTAGAGTTTTCCGGCTACTTAGCTCTTTTTCTTCTGCAACGCAGGAGTCAGGATCTTTTGGCATTAAATGCGAATCACCTGAGTCAGCGGCATGTCCAGACAAGCGTAAAGTCACTTAATGACTTATGCTGTCGGAACCGTCACTTCTTGGAATCGCAAGACTGACCTCGGCACCTAACCGACCAGCATCGAGATAACGATTTCGAGAGAAATTTCAACGTCGGGAAATTTCTCCGTCGGAGTAGACTAGGCCCCCGCCGGGGACTAATTCGAATAGATCGGGAAGTAGCGCCGGCAGATGCTCGTCGTGGCGCCTGACAACTGGAAGTCACTCCACCCCGAATCGCAGTTCGTATCGGTTTCGGAAGATCTTCCACTGCCGGGGAACTTTTCGTCGGAGTAGGAAAGATCCACCGTCGGGGACTATTCCGAGTAGTCCGTAGCGAATCGCCGGCTTGAATCATCGGGGCGCCAGTGAACCGGACGCAATCCTCCACCGGGAATCGCTGGACTAACCTCGGCATTCTGCAGGACTGCATCTAAGGAAGAATAACGTGTCCGTCAACGGTTGCAGGAGACATTCTTTCGTCGGGGAACTCTCCGCCGAGGTAGGCTAGCTCCACCGTCGGGAGCTACGCCGAGTAGCACCGAACGCGACAGACCCTGGTCGTTGGGGCACCAGTGAACCGGAAGCCACCCTCCAACCGGAATCGCCAGATCGACCACGGCATCCAACTGGTCAACGTAGAGAGGAAGGCATGTAGAATATCATGCCGTGCAGGACTGATATGGCGGTTACGAGACAAGCGAAATCTAGCACGACCAGCTAGACCTGGAATCAAGTGAAGTGCATTAACACGCCTCCCCCCAAAGTAGTCATTTCAAATGGAATCCGGGGGATCAGGCAAATGTCGGACTTCTTGGTGGAGTTTAGAGGAATAGAGAGTTATCTTCTCTGTTCAGAGTCCCTCACTGTGGCACATGATGGACGAAATCGGTAGTATGGTCTAACTACTGAACGTGTGCCAGGTCGGCGTAAAAGCTTTATCACCAAGTAAAAAAAAGATACACGCTCAGAGACTTTTTTTCCGATCTCGCCGAACTGAGTCGAATGGTATAAGAGATTCGGCTCTGCGGGCCTCGGTTAAAAAGTGTAAATTCCGACCGATTGCATAAGTTTTATTATGAGAAAGGTAAAAAGGTATTCAGTCATTTTCTGTTTTTATTTTCACTGCATCAAGAATACTTCTCATATCCTTAACCCAAAGACTAGTAATTTATAACCTAAAATAAAAATATAAACATTTTGTGTCTTTTGTTTAAGCATGTGCATTCACGAGGATCTATCTTTCGATAAAAGTCGCTTCAGGTGATGCCCTAGAAATTAAAAGGAAGCTGCATGAAAAGAATCGCATAACTTTGAAAATTCGCATAAAAAACCGCATAACTTTGAAAATCCGCATTAAAAAACCGCATAACTTTGAAAATCCGCATAAAAAAAACCGCATGACTTTGAAAATCCGCATAAAAAAAAACCGCATAACTTTGAAAATCCGCATAAAAAAAGTCGCATAAAAAAAATCCACATAAAAAAGACTTCAGTGCAGTGCGGTAAAATATCAATTTCAAACGAAAATAATCGTTTCAAGTGAAACTTCGAGTCTTTCACTGTAAACATACCACCACTATATCAGTTGAGTTCGACTGCCGTCTTCGTTTGAGTCACTCAAAGTTCACTGTCAATTGAATAACAGGTTCTGGTCATTTGACGTTTTTGCCTGTTTAGTTTCTATTAAACACCAACCTCACATTAGCACGGTCTCAGCTAATGGAAGTGAACCATTCCAATAAACCACTCACAAATGAATATGAAGGAACACTCACTGACATAAAAATAACTCCGACCAAGATAATAAATAATATAGGGTAAAAGCTATGATAAGACGAGGCAACTCAAGACGGATACAGGTACGAGCATTTTTTCTCTGTATGAGTGAGGTTGTATTGATGAAGCTGATAAATCAGGAGGATACGAAAAAGAAAAGAATAAACCAAATGACGTGGTGGGCTTTACTGCTTCATTTTACAAGTATAAAACAAATTCATTCAAAAATGACAAATGTTCCGAACCTTTCTTTCTCTTCTTCTTGGAGAGTTTTCTTTCCTTTCTTGTGCCCTGCTGAATAATTGTTGACAGATGACTGTATGCAACTAGCGAGGTTGGCAGTGCAGCCAATTTCTTTGTCATATTTAGATATGTTGCTATAATACACATAATAATGACTGTTTTATTATCTCACATTTCGCCAAAATATATCTGGAACTAATCAATCCAACATTTTTATCATATACTACATGTTTCTAGCAAATTTGGCCAGCATAACAGTCTATTCATCAGAATCAAATTTGCCACAAACATTGAAATAGAGATGGACGTACTACCAAAATACAGAAATATACAGAAATCGTATTACTAGTTGCCTTATCTTGTCTTAGGTGTAAACGGGCGAACTCGTTAAAGGTCCAAGATGATAGATAACGGAAATCGATGGTTTAAGTCATTTTAAATGAAGGCTTAGTTGGTTGAGTGGTAAGCGTGACAGCCACCCATCCCAGTTAGTCTGGGTGCAATCCCAGCCGAGGTCGCTGAGATTTTTCTGAGGTGCAAAATCTTCCTTCGGAAGGGAAGTAAAGCCGTTGGTTCCCGGTCCATGAGTTGATGAGTCGATATCTAGTTACTACCAAATATCGTCCTCCCGTGATACTTGTGGAGTGCGCAGTAGTATTTACGGTCTCTAGCAAAACAAGTATCGGACTAACGTTCCTTCCGCGATCTACGTTCGGGCCAGTCCAGCGCCGGTTTTGATCAATAAACACTTTAAGATTACCAGGAGTTGCACATTGAAAGATGTTTCCCTAATCCCAATCATAACTATCTACTGATTCCCTGTGCAACTTCAGCTAGTCTAGATCGATAACGGAGTAGCAGCTTGGGGTGGTCGTATAAGGTCAAACTCAAGCTCAAGTTCGATGGTTAAAGTCATTATTAAATCAGAGATGAGGGTAACATGGATACCATTTGAAAGGAGGTTAGGCCATTTTGAAATCCAAGATTGCGGCCTATAGTGACCAAGAAACTGTGAAAACAACTATCAATATGGGTATCATTTAAAATAATCATAAAATACCGTAATTTATAAATTTAGGCCATTTTGAAAACAAAGATGGCGGTTTCGGGTAACCACCACAGAAAAAACCATGATCAATATATATCTATATCGCTTTTGCAATGATGGTCACTAGATGACGGAAACTGATGATTGAGGACATTTTGCAATCAATCAATCCAATATGGCGCCTTTTGGTTACCTCAAATCAATAAACCCATCTTCGATATGACCTATTTATAGCATTCATATCGAGCAAAACCTTTTCGAATTCTTTCTGAAAAAGAAAAGATTCTCGTATCTGTAGACTGTGCTCGTAATGTGTTCCTATAGAACCAGTGTGGAAGTGTTTTACCTCTTCACCATGTCATCGGAATTTTACACAGGAAACTATTGGTAGAGGTGCAAAAATAGCTGAATTACATATTTGATTTTAGCAATAACTTTGACAGCTTCGTACAATTATGATAGCATACTGCGGCTATCATATTTATTTTTTCAAAATTTCTTAAATTCGCAGACGAAAATAATGAATCTACTAATAACAGCTTATTGAAACTGGTTGCAATGAAAAATGCTATTTGGTAGTACGTTCATCTCTATAATATTTTTGTTGCAAATTTGATTCTGATGAATAGGCTGTTATCCTGGCCAAATTTGCTAAAAACATGTAGTATGTGACAAAAATGTTGGATTGATTAGTACCAGATAAATGTTGGCGAAATGTGTGTCAATAAAACAGTCATTAATATGTGTATTATAGCAACATATCTAAATATGACAAAGAAATTGGCTGCACTGCCAACCTTGCTAGCTGCATACACTCATCTGTCATCTGGCACAAGAGAGGCATGATAACCAAAAATACGAAGCCAGTTGTCTCTTTTTGTCTTAGGTTTACCCGGATCTCATTTGACTGGTGCTCACTGGGTAAATTGAAAGCGGATCTATTCATTTGAGAGGATCAAACGAAGGAGGTTGAATATGAATTGCGACTCATTTGAAAGCAGCGGTGAGTGAAGTGCCATGAACCCAGCTTCAGATCAACAGCAACTGATGCGTTCATTCGTTATCGAGCACTCAGTCGAGATAGAAGTCTTTTGTCATCGGTCCGTACACTCTATAGCGACAAATAGTGTTAATCCGCGTTCAAGGTTATTTACACACTCTGCGCCTAGTTGAGGTTTCAGTATTTTTTCCCTTCTTTTGTGTTTCTGTTTCTGAGTACCGTTAGCCGGTCAGTGAAGTGAAACAGTGTTCTTCTAGTAAGCCGTCTGGATACCGTTACATACACAAGCTAAGTATTAGTTTTCGTTTCCCCTTCTTGGTTGTCTTAATAACGTGCACTGGGCAATAGGCCCGTGCAAAAATGACTTCCCCTGACGGCGGTTCATCTCAAGGTGAGATGGACGTCGAAATAAAATCGGCCACTGGGCCATTTGTGATCTTCTTTCGGACCAAAGAAAAAAAAGTGTTTGAATCTGTTGCAGATTTCTCGAGTTCTGACGGATCGGTATTCGGCCGTGACAGAAATATCGAAAATTCGGCCTGATAAGCTTCGGGTGGTGGTTAACAGTTCAACTCAGGCAAACGATATTGCTGGATACGAGCCCTTTACGAGGGAGTACAGGGTGTATATTCCAGCTAGCAGGGTTGAAGTCAGTGGGGTCGTTTCCGATTCGAGTCTGAATTGCGAGGACCTGCTAAAATATGGGACTGGCTGTTTCAAAGACCCCATGCTTAAGCCAGTGAAGATACTGGAATGCAAACGTTTGCATTCAGCATCAGTCGCAGCTGACGGGAAGAAAACATACGTCAACTCAGACTCTTATCGGGTGACCTTCGCCGGCTCTGCCCTGCCTAATTACCTCCTTTTTGACAAGGTTCGTCTACCTGTTCGCCTCTTTGTGCCGCGGGTCATGAACTGTACTAATTGCAAACAATTGGGACACACAGCCTCCCATTGTAGCAATAAAGCCCGCTGTGGGAAATGCGGTGGGAATCATGCGGATGATTCCTGTGGTAGAGATGTCGAAAAGTGCCTCTACTGTGGGGGAAACCCACATGATCTCCCTTCATGTCCCGCGTACAAACAGCGCGAGGAAAATCTTAAGCGTTCCCTTCAGGGACGCTCTAAGCGATCTTTTGCAGAAATGCTTAAGATAGCTACGCCACCTGTCTCTACGAACATCTTTACCAACTTGTCTACTGACGAAGGCGACTGTGATGAACCCCAGGAGGGAACATCTTCTGCTGTGCCTAGAAGTAGTAGAAAAAGGAAGAACATTTCCTCTTCCAAGCTTCGTCGTAAAGGCCAGAAGGTGTCTCTTCATGGTCCCCCTAAAATAACTACTCAAGGAAGTACTGGTGCAAAACCGAAGCAAGTCGCTCCCGGTCTCAGTAACCTGAGCTCAGAAAACGAGTTCCCAGCACTTCCAGGAACATCAAAAACCCCAAGTGTTCCCATATCTCAGCCAGAGAAAGAAAACAGTGCTGGCTTAATAAATTTCTCTGACATTGTGGACCGTATTCTTACAGCGTTAAACATTTCTGACCCCCTTAAAAGTATCTTGATAAGCTTTCTCCCCGCAGTAAAAACATTCTTGATGCAGTTCACTGCGAAATGGCCCCTCCTTTCAGCGATTGTATCCTTCGATGGCTAATTCATTGAACGAGGTCAAGGATTTAATCACTGTTCTACAGTGGAATTGCAGAAGCATTATCCCGAAAATCGATTCGTTTAAAATCTTACTAAATAATTTGAAATGCGATGCATTTGCCCTATGCGAGACATGGCTCACTTCAGAAATAACCCTACACTTCCACGATTTTAATATTATTCGCTTGGATCGAGAAGACTCAAAAAGTGCTATTCTTTCAATCGGATCGACCTCCCCTCGACACCAGGCATTGAAGTTGTCGCTTGCCAAACCAGAATTAAAGGCAAAGAACTTTGCATTGCTTCCACCTACATCCCCCCTAGAGCCTCAGTTAGCCACCGACGGCTTTGCGATATTGCGGAACTCCTCCCCGCACCGAGGCTAGTTTTAGGTGACTTTAACTCCCACGGCACGGCATGGGGTTGCCTTCATGACGATAATCGATCTACCCTACTCCATGAGCTTTGCGACAACTTCAATATGACTATTTTGAATACGGGTGAAATGACACGGATTCCTGTCCCTCCAGCGCGACCGAGCGCCTTAGATCTGTCCCTCTGCTCGACATCGCTGCGGTTAGATTGCATGTGGAAGGTAGTCTCTGATCCCCACGGCAGCGACCATCTGCCAATCGTAATTAATATTGCTAACGGTTCAGGGCCACCGAATACAATCAATGTTTCGTATGACCTCACACGAAATATTGATTGGAAGAGCTACGCGTCCGCGATATCCGAAAAAGTAGAATCGACACAAGAGCTTCCTCCGGAGGAAGAGTACGGGTTCCTGGCTGGCTTGATTCTCGATACCGCGATTCAAGCTCAGACTAAACGCGTACCAGACGCGAATTCACGCGGGCGTCCTCCCAATCCATGGTGGGACAAAGAGTGCTCAGACGTGTACGCGGAGAAGGCCGCTGCGTATAAGACCTTCCGGGACGACGGGCTGCCAGCTAGCTACCGACAGTACGCGATGGCGGAAACGCGCATGAAGAGTTTGATAAAAGCCAAAAAACGTAGCTACTGGCGCCGGTTCGTCGACGGACTAACGAGAGAAACATCGATGAGCACTCTTTGGAGTACGGCCCGGCGCTTACGAAACCGAAACAGTACCAATGAGAGCGTGGAATATTCAAACCGTTGGATATTCGATTTTGCCAAGAAGGTTTGTCCGGATTCCGCCCCGGCACAGAAGATCTACCGCGCCGCGTCCCCTCACAATAACGCGAACGAAACACCGTTTTCGATGGTGGAGTTCTCACTTGCTCTTTTATCATGTAACAATAAAGCCCCAGGGCCAGACAGAATCAAATTTAACTTGTTAAAGAATCTACCAGACTCTGCCAAGAGACGCTTGTTGAATTTATTTAATAAGTTTCTTGAGGGTAATATTGTCCCTCATGACTGGAGGCAAGTGAAGGTCATTGCCATTCAAAAACCAGGAAAACCAGCCTCCGACCACAACTCGTATCGACCGATTGCGATGCTGTCCTGTATCCGAAAGTTGTTCGAGAAAATGATCTTGTTTCGCCTCGATAATTGGGTTGAAGCAAATGGCTTACTGTCAGATACACAATTTGGTTTCCGCAAAGGCAAAGGGACGAACGATTGTCTTGCGTTGCTCTCAACAGAAATTCAAATGGCTTATGCTAGCAAAGAGCAGATGGCATCAGTTTTCCTAGATATAAAGGGGGCTTTTGACTCAGTTTCTATCAAAATTCTTTCTGAGAAGCTGCACCAGCATGGTCTTTCACCGACTCTAAACAACTTTTTGCTAAACTTGCTGTCTGAAAAACATATGCATTTTTCGCATGGTGATTTATCGACATCACGAATTAGCTACATGGGTCTTCCCCAGGGCTCATGTCTAAGCCCCCTTCTCTATAACTTTTACGTGAATGACATTGACGAATGTCTTGTCAATTCCTGCACGCTAAGGCAGCTTGCAGATGACGGTGTGGTCTCTATTACAGGTCCCAAAGCCGTCGATCTGCAAGGACCATTGCAAGATACCTTGGACAATTTGTCTGCTTGGGCCCTCCAGCTAGGTATCGAGTTCTCCACGGAGAAAACTGAGCTAGTCGTATTTTCAAGGAAGCGTGAACTAGCGCAACTACAGCTTCAATTAATGGGTCAAACTATTGCTCAGGTTTCAACTTTCAAATATCTCGGGGTCTGGTTCGACTCTAAAGGAACCTGGGGATGTCACATTAGGTATCTGAAACAAAAGTGCCAGCAAAGGATCAACTTTCTCCGTACAATAACCGGAACATGGTGGGGTGCCCACCCAGGAGACCTGATCAGGCTGTACCAAACAACAATATTGTCGGTGATGGAGTACGGGAGTTTCTGTTTCCGCTCCGCTGCGAACATACATTTCATCAAACTAGAGCGAATCCAATATTGTTGTTTGCGTATTGCTTTGGGTTGTATGCACTCGACACATACGATGAGTTTAGAAGTGCTGGCGGGCGTCCTTCCGCTGAAAAATCAATTTTGGGAACTCTCCTATCGATTGCTCATCCGATGCGATATCTTGAACCCGTTAGTAATTGCAAATTTCGAAAGGCTTATCGAGCTCAATTCTCAAACCCGATTTATGTCCTTGTACTTCGATTACATGGCACAAAATATCAATCCTTCTTCATACTATCCCAACCGTGTCAATCTCTTTCATGCTTCTGATTCAACTGTTTTCTTTGACACATCCATGAAAGACGAGATTCGTGGAATCCCGGATCACATACGCCCACAAGTGATCCCAAGCATCTTTCATAGTAAATTTCGAGAAGTCGACTGCAACAAGATGTTTTACACCGACGGGTCAAGCCTCGACGGCTCCACTGGCTTCGGTATATTCAATCAAAACCTCACCGCCTCATTCAAACTCAATGATCCTGCTTCAGTTTACGTCGCAGAACTTGCTGCTATTCAGTATACCCTTGGGATCATTGATACTTTGCCCACCGATCATTACTTTATTGTCTCGGATAGCCTCAGCTCAATCGAGGCTCTCCGTTCAATGAAACCTAGAAAGCACATTCCATATTTTCTGGGGAAAATCTGGGAGCGCCTGCGTGCTTTGTCTGCAAGATCGTACAAGATTACCTTAGTTTGGGTTCCCTCGCATTGCTCCATTCCAGGTAATGAAGAAGCGAAATCTTTAGCTAAGGCGGGCGCTTTGCAAGGTGACATATATGAAAGACCAATTAGCTTCAGCGAATTTTTCAGTATTACTCATCAGAGAACCCTCGAAAGTTGGCAAACATCATGGAGCAATGGTGAACTGGGAAGGCGGCTACATTCGATAATCCCTAAGGTATCGACGAAACCTTGGTTCAGAGGGATGGATGTGGGTCGGGATTTCATTCGCGTGATGTCTCGGCTCATGTCCAATCACTACACGCTGGACGCACATCTCCGGCGTATTGGGCTCGTGGATAGCGGTATCTGCGCTTGTGGCAACGGTTATCACGAAATCGAACATGTTGTCTGGGCATGCGCCGAGTACTGTTCTGCCAGATCTCAACTATTCGATTCCCTTCGGGCCCGAGGAAGATCACCCAATGTCCCGGTTCGCGATGTACTAGCAAGCCGCGATATTCTCTACATGTCCCTTATATACACGTTCCTCAAAACCATCAATATCCAAATTTAAATGCCCCTATCTTTTCTCTTATCATTCCCAGAAGTGCCCTCTTCCGCCTACCGTACCCCAACGATGGTTTGATACGACTCCAAGACGAGACAAAACATCTGTCGAATGAACCAACAACACGAGATCTACAGTACAACATCACACGCGCAGCGCGGTGTGTTCCCGATCCGTATCTGAGCCGTACTACGAAATCGTCTGGAGGAACCCCTGCCGGCTCGAGGAAAACCGCCCGGCGTCCCAATACTTGATACATCCGTTCGAATCTGTAATCCTGGCCGTGGATTCCTGATGCCGGAAACTGAAGTTTATATCCCCCCCCCCCCGTTCAGTCTTGTCCACCCTCTCTCCCATGTCTCTGATACACAGATGTATGTCTTCACCCCCTTCTCCCCTTGAATATCTTCCCAAAACTTATGTGCCCCCCTATCTTCTAGTGTTAGTTGATCAATCCATTCGAATCTGTAATCCTGGCCGTTAATTCCTGATGCCGGAAACTGAAAGTTTATATCTCACCCCCCCCCCCCTTCAGCCTTGTCCACCCACCCTCCCATGTCTCTGATACACAGATGTATGAATTCACCCCCTTCTCCCCTTGAATATCTTCCCAAAATTTATGTGCCTCCCTATCTTCTAGTTTTAGTTGAACAATATTTAATCTCGTTAAGAAATGCGCAACAGTACCACTACTTTAAAATAGTCCTAATTAATTCCCCTTAATCTTGAACCACTCTTTCTAGTTATCTCTAGTTAATAAGCTTGTAAAATGTTCCGCTTAGTTAATAATTATTTTTTCTACAATCTCCCTTCTAAAAATCATAAAGTGAATTACTATACAAAGAACACACAAATGACCCGTCCCCCAAATCTTACGAATATTATATTATACCCTCTTTTATATGTATAAGTTAGCTGTAGTTTTTTTTTTTAGTTTTATTATATAAAACAAAATAATATTGAAATGTGTATCCCCCTAGTTTTAAGGAATTCAAAATGTAAAACAATGAAAAAATGGCACCTTTAAGCTAACGCATACGTGCCTTATCAAATAAACAAATTGAAAAAAAAAAACTGATGCGTTAAATGAATGTGAATGCTGCCGTAGACGACTGATTGACTGCGTTCATTCAGTTTCGATTGAATGAAATGAAATTTTACTGCACTGCTTCAGTGTATATCAATACTTACTCAACGTATTGGTTTCATGGAAATTATTGAAAAGTTTAAAACAAATCGATTTTTTTCAAACTTGGACATGATTTTTTTTATTGTATAAAATAGGAAAATCGTTTTGTTGATGCCATAAAAATTTGGGAGTGGGCAATTAAATACTTACGGAGATATGAATTTTTCAATCGCGCCTTGCGCGCGAAAAACGTACCGCCACGCACTTTGCTCGTACTCAGGTTTGACTGTATGAGATTTTACACACTACCGCGTTGTGTAAAACACACTTGCAATTAACTTCATTATTTATTAGAAATAAATAATAATAATTATTCAACGGATTGACTTGATTTTTTATGAGGATGCATAATATGTGTAGCCAGTCGATGAACCACGGTAAACTGAATAAAAAAAATTCTCTCATTATTTTTAAGAAAAGTAAGTGAATTTTACATAAAAATATCAGATTTTTCGGATTTTGTAAGACTATTCCATATTCCAAAATTCAAACCATTTTATAATTTTTTTTTGTTCATCGAGTAACTAATAGTCCAAATTTTAAAAATCTTGTTGAATTTCCTGTTTCAGTCAATTTTATCAAGAGTTATCATATTCGCCGTGGCGCTCCTCGACGTAAAAATGATTGGACGTCAACTCTTGGAACGCTCGTGTGGTTCTGTGTGACTACAATTTTTTCTCGTACATAATGAATGTATAAATAAACCTTAACATTACACAAGAGGTCCATTGTTGCCTTACCTTCAAAATCGTAAACGAAAATCACTTTCGGTTTAAGCATTTTACACCAGACGCCCCCCTAAAGAAAAACATACACAGCAAATGCGTTATGTTTGTTTCAGATTATTATTGCTTTATACTCAATTTTGTAGTTAATTTTATAATATAAAACAATTGGGAATATCGTTGCATGAGATAATTTTTAAAATGATTAAAATGTGATATTTGTATTCTGGCGATAAATGATTGCTGAAGAGAGATTCTTGCAGTTCTGCAAAAATGTTGAACGAATGCTTTTTAAGTTTCTGGCGCTTTTTAAATCTTGTTTTCAGTTTAGTTACCTATCGTTTCTACGTCGTACTATTAACTCCATTTTTCGAAAACCTTGAAAGTTTGCATTTATTTTTCTGATGGTGTTCGTCAACATTTTAAAAATGTCAATTTTTTTTTTCATAACAAATCTGACTGCATTCACCCCACACAGTGACATTTTCGCGCAACAGTCCATGGAAAAGGTGCTTGCGACGAAGCCATTATTTGTCGAAGCCACTTTACAAATGATCAATGATGATCAAATGTCGACCGCAACTGAGTCGTACGATGTGGCAAGGAAAGCTTCTTTGTTACGCAATGTTTCAAGTTCAAATCTCAGAATAACATAGGAAACGTGCCAATCGAACCAATTTATTCTGATGCAAGAGCAGAGAAAAATCCACAGAATTGTTTCGAAAAATGCCAAACCATACCTGGAACACAATCATTTCACTATGTTGAGACGAACGTGGACTTCAAATTAAAACTGATGATCTTTTTTTCCGGCGACACTTTTGAATGATTAAGCAATATAAATCTGAAATATAACATACATCTAAATGCAATAAATAGTAAAGTTAATCGCAAGTGTGTTTTACACAACGCGCTGGTGTGTAAAACTTCATACACCCAAGTCTGAATACGAGCGAAGCGCGTATCGGTACGTTTTTCGCGCGCAAGGCGTGATTGAAAAATTCATATCTCCTTTAGTATTTAATTGCCCACTCCGAAATTTTTATGGCATCAAGAAAAATAATTTTCCTATTTTATACAACAAAAAAAAAGAAAAAAAAATCATGTCCAAGTTTGAAAAAAATCGATTTGTTTTAAACTTTTCATTATTTTCTATGAAACCAATACGTTGAGTACGAATTAATATACTTCATCCGAAAGCTGTGAAATAGGCGCACATTTCATGTCTTGAGCACTTTTTGGTATCTTCTTTTGTTTTGACAGTACGAGCGATTGAAAAAAGTAGGTTTTTTTCAAAGGGTGAAATTCAACACAAAAAATCTCAAAAGTCTCGCCTGAAATAAAAAAATACGTGGCGAATATTTTCGACTACTAAACCGAGAAAAAAATTGATCGGGGCAAAAAAAATTGTGGCAAATTTTGCGTGGAATGCCCCATATGTATTTAGGTGAACATAAATAGGGCAAAGATATAATTTTGGCCCTAGTAGGGAAGGTGCCGCACTATTCTATTACACAGCCTACAATCGACTAAATGCGCATACATTGGCACGGTGTCTCTGGTAGAACAACATTTAGTCAAAAAAAAATCAGTATCGCTGAAATATTCACTAATTGAATGCTTAGATACTCTTCTTTCATCTGAGACTAAATTTGAAATGTTCTATCGGTCTAGAACAATATTTTTTTAACATTTTGATGATTATTTTTGAAAATTGCGTTTCAATGAAAAGCTCTCAGAAGATATATCACTGTTAGGGGGATGGATCTTTGGACATACAGTATCAGAAAGAAGGGCTTGTTACGTTAATAAATACCTCCGAAGACACCAATGTCCAACATTTAGCCAATTTCGGGCTGATTTAAATTTAAAACTTGAATAATATTTTTATTCGGGGCATTTTTTTATCTCTGGCAGAACAATATTACCACAAACAAATATATATCACTGATGTACTCACTATCCGGAAACTTGTCTCTATTTTAAACGAGACGAATTTTGAATTTTTTTTCCTTTCTAGATTTTTTTTTAATATGAGAAAATAAATATCTATATTTATATACATATGGACACTTCATTACTCGCTTATATGTCAATATATGAAACTAACTTTTTTTGAAAATTGATGAATAATCAGTGTCGGAAAATTATTGATTTGTGTTCTTTGAATTTAATTAGTTATGTGTATGTATTGTTTCATACTTAAATTTAGAGCATTTTTCATAAACGTGCATACCTTTGAGCGAGAAGTCATTTTGATGTGTACCAATTTCAATGATTACAGTGTTTGTTAGTACACTTACTATAAGTACACTAGCCTAATATCTGCTTCCTACTTCCATGGTAAGTGAGATAAAACTGTCTTTGTAGATTAATCTTCTGAAACTGGTTGAAATTTTGAATACTTTCTTCTGGATTTGCGATCAATGCACTAAATATTATTATATTTTGCCTTAAAAATGCTACCATATAGAAAACGTTACAATTTTTCGCATCTACCAAGTTGTGAAAATATTTAAATTAATCCTTTTTGATTTGTTTATTTTAAATAATTGAGATTTTGGGCCAACATAGAGTTTGAGTTTGAAGTTTTACAATAACTTTTTAGAATTTCTTCAAATCCGCAAAACAATACCCTTTTTTTTTTTTTTATTCATTTCGTTTATTTGATAGGCACAAATGCGTTAGCTTGGCGGTGCCAAATTCTTTTGTTTTTACATTTTGTATATTTTAAAACTAGGAGGTTACAATGTTGAAATATTTTTTTAAAAAAGAAAAATTTTACAGCTATCTTAAGACTAGAAATAAGATTCTATATACAAGAGAGGGGGCGAAAGATTTTTTTATGAAAAAATTTTAAAACAAGGAATTCAATAGTAATAATTTTTAGGAAATATTTACAGTTATCTTAAAACTAACAATATAGTTTGGTACACAAAAGGGGGAACAAATATTTATGAGAAAATTCGCAGGTGTTTTAAGACTAGGGATACAATTCTATTTACAAGATGGGGGACAATAGTTTTAACAAAGAGGTAAAATTACAACTATCTTAAAACTAGGAATACAGAATACAAATTTGAACTTTTTTAGCGCAGACTTATGCTTGGTCAAGATATTCAGAGGGGGGCTGTAGAAGCAGTTGTATCAAGGACAGGGGAGAGAAAGCGTAGATGGTGACCAGGAGAGAAGAGCAAAACTTGCAACTTTCGCTCAAACGGAAGATCAGCGAAAGATTACCGCCTCAGTCTAGTAGGTCGGATTAGCGGATGGTATTCTTCGGACCCGCGGGGAATCCTTCAAAAGTCATCGGACCTTGAGTCGCTCTCGCTTCAGTTTCCGTAGTGGTAAGTGCGACGGCGGTTACATAGTTGCAGTCTGGAGCTGATCGGTCCCACAAGGCAAGAGAAAGCTTCTAAAACGAGAAATAAAAAGAGAGGGGCTAAATTGGGATATTTGTCGTTTTTATGAAAGTATAAATAAGGGACATATAGGGGAAATCACGATTTGCCAGTATATCTCGGACTGGGACATTGGGTGGTCTACCTCGGGCCCGAAGGGAATCCTTTAACTGAGACCTGGCGTCCAAGTACCCGGCGCATACCCAGACAACGTGCTCGATGTCGTGATAGCCCTCGTCACAAGCGCACAGACTACTCTCCGCAAGCCCAATACGCCGCAGATGCGCATCCAAGGTGTAGTGGTTGGACATAAGTCGGGACATTACACGAATAAAATCCCGACCCACATCCATCCCCCTGAACCAAGGCTTCGTTGATACCTTTGGGATAATGGAATGTAGCCATCGTCCAAGTTCACCATTGCTCCACGAGGTTTGCCAACTGTTGAGTGTCCTCTGACGACAAATACTAAAAAATTCGTTGAAGCAGATTGGTCTTTCGTATATGTCACCATTTAATGCGCCCACCTTTGCTAATGAGTCGGCCTTTTCATTGCCCGGGATAGAGCAATGAGAGGGGACCCAAACAAAGGTAATTTGATAAGATTTTTCAGATAACGTACACAAGGACTCCCGTATCTTCCCCAGGAAATATGGGAATTGCTTTTTGGGCTTCATCGCACGAAGAGCCTCGATGGAGCGGAGGCTGTCCGAAATGATGAAGTAGTGATCTGTGGGCAGAGTGTCGATGATCCCAAGGGTGTACTGAATTGCAGCTAACTCTGCGACGTAAACTGAAGCGGGATCATTGAGCTTGAATGAAGCGGTGATAGTATTGTTGAAGATACCGAAGCCAGTGGACCCATCGAGATTTGATCCGTCAGTGTAGAACATTTTGTCACAGTCGACTTCTCGGAATTTATTATAAAATATATTGGGGATCACTTGCGGGCGTATATGGTCCGGGATTCCACGAATCTCTTCCTTCATGGATGTGTCGAAGAATACAGTAGAATCAGAAGTATCTAGGAAACGAACACGGCTGGGAGTATATGAAGAAGGATTAATGCTCTGTGCCATGTAGTCGAAGTACAAGGCCATAAATCGGGTTTGAGAATTAAGCTCGACGAGCCTCTCGAAGTTTTCAATCACCAACGGGTTCAGAATGTCGCATCGGATGAGCAATCGATATGAGAGTTCCCAAAATCGATTTTTTAGCGGAAGAACGCCCGCCAGCACTTCGAGACTCATCGTATGGGTCGAGTGCATGCAACCCAAGGCAATGCGCAAGCAACGATACTGGATTCTCTCCAGTTTGATGAAGTGTATGTTCGCAGCGGAGCGGAAACAGAAACACCCGTAATCAATCACCGACAATATCGTTGTTTGGTACAACCTGATCAGGTCTCCTGGGTGAGCACCCCACCATGTTCCAGTTATTGTTCGGAGAAAATTGATCCTTTGTTGGCATTTCTGTTTCAGATACCTAATGTGACATCCCCAGGTACCTTTAGAGTCGAACCAGACCCCGAGATATTTAAATGTGAAAACCTGGTTGATCGTTGCACCCATTAATAGAAGCTGGAGTTGCGCCGGCTCATGCTTCCTAGAAAAAACAACCAACTCAGTTTTCTCCGTGGAGAACTCAATACCCAGCTGAAGAGCCCAAGCAGACAAATTGTCCAAGGTATTTTGTAATGGTCCTTGCAAATCGGCAGCTTTGGGCCCTGTAACAGAGACCACGCCGTCGTCTGCAAGTTGCCTTAGCGTGCATGAATTGGCAAGACAATCGTCAATGTCATTCACGTAGAAATTGTAGAGCAGGGGACTTAGACATGAGCCCTGGGGAAGACCCATGTAGCTAAATCGCGATGTTGTTAAATCGCCATGCGAAAAGTGCATGTGCTTTTCAGACAACAGGTTTAGCAAAAAGTTATTTAAAATTGGCGAAAGACCATGCTGGTGCAGCTTCTCTGACAGAATGTTGATAGAAACTGAGTCAAAAGCCCCCTTAATATCCAAGAAGACTGATGCCATCTGCTCTTTGTTAGCATAGGCCATTTGGATTTCTGTAGAAAGCAACGCAAGGCAATCGTTCGTCCCTTTGCCTTTGCGGAAGCCAAATTGTGTATCTGACAGTAAGCCATTTGCTTCAACCCAATTGTCGAGGCGAAACAAGATCATTTTCTCGAACAACTTCCGAATACAGGACAGCATTGCAATCGGCCGATATGAGTTGTGGTCGGAGGCTGGTTTTCCTGGTTTTTGGATGGCGATGACCTTCACTTGCCTCCAGTCATGAGGGACAATGTTACCCCCAAGAAACTTGTTAAATAAATTCAACAAGCGCCTTTTTGCAGTGTCAGGTAGATTCTTCAGCAAGTTGAATTTGATTCTGTCTAACCCTGGGGCGTTATTGTTGCATGATAAGAGAGCAAGTGAGAACTCCACCATCGAAAACGGTGTTTCGTTCGCGGTATCGTGAGGAGACGCGGCGCGGTACGTTTTCTGTACCGGGACAGAGTCCGGACAGATCTTCTTGGCGAAAGCAAATATCCAACGGTTTGAATATTCCACGTTCTCGTTGGTACTATTACGGTTACGCATACGTCGAGCCGTACCCCAAAGAGTGCTCATCGCTGTTTCTCTCGTTAACCCGTCGACGAACCGGCGCCAATAACTACGTTTTTTGGCTTTCATTAGACTCTTCATTCGCCTTTCTAACGACGCGTACTGTAGATAGCTAGCGGGTAACCCGTCTTCGCGGAAGGCCTTATATGCAGTGGACTTTTCCGCGTACAGCTCTGAGCACTCTTTATCCCACCACGGGGTGGGAGACCGTCCATGGGTATTCGCGCTGGGTACTGGTTTAGTCTGAGCTTGATTCGCACTGTCGAGAATCAAGCCAGCCAAAAACCTGTACTCTTCCTCCGGAGGAAGTTCTTGAGTGGATTCGATTTTAACGGATATCGCGGTCGCGTAACTCTTCCAATCAATGTTCCGTGTGAGGTCATACGAGACATTGATTGTTTCCGATGGTCTTGAACCGTTAGCAATTGAAATCACGATAGGCAAATGATCGCTACCGTGGGGATCAGGGATCACCTTCCACATGCAATCTAACTGTAGCGATGTCGAGCAAAGCGATAAATCCAACGCGCTTGCGCGTGCTGGTGGTGTAGGAATCCGCGTCATTTCTCCCGTGTTTAAGATGGTCATGTTGAAATTATCGCAAAGATCTTGGATTAATGTTGATCTATTATCATCATGAAGACAGCCCCATACCGTACCGTGCGAGTTAAAGTCTCCCAGAACTAGCCGCGGTGCCGGTAAGGATTCCGTGATATTACAAAGCGTTCGGTGCCCTACCGAGGCTCTAGGAGGAATGTAGATGGAAGCAATGCAAAGGTCTTTACCTTTGATTAAAACTTGACAAGCGACAATTTCAATGCCTGGTGTCGAAGGGAGGTTAATTCGGTTGAAAGAATAGCACTTTTTGATCCCCAAAAGTACTCCTCCATAGGGGTTTTCTCGATCCAGACGAATTATATTAAAGTCGTGGAAGTTGAGATTTATATCGGAAGTTAACCAAGTTTCACATAATGCGAAAGCATCACATTTTAAACTATTTAGTAAAAAATTAAAGGAATCGATTTTCGGGAGGATACTTCTGCTGTTCCACTGTAGAACAGTGATCGAATCGGTGACCTCGTTCGATGACTTAGCCATCGAAGGATACGATCGCTGCAAGGAGGGGCCATTTAGTAGTCAACTGCTTCAGAAATGTTTGCACTATAGGGAGAAAACGTATCAGAAGGCTTTTAAGAGGATCAGTAACATTGAAAGCTGTGAAAATTAAGTCCACTATGACAGAAAATTTCATTAGTCCGCTACTGGACTGAGTATCTGTTTGAAAAAAGGGGACACTTGGGGTTTTTGGTGTCCCTGGAAGTGGTGGGTACTCCTTGTTAGAATTAATATTTCCAAGTCCTGGAGCAAATTGCTTCGGCTTTTGTGCATCACTTCCGTTGGATTTATTGATTGCGGTTGGCGCACTCTGAGTGGACGACACCTTGGCACCCTTACGAGGCAATGTAGGGGAGGCTAGATTTCTCCTCTTCCTGGATTCCCCTGGGTTAACCAATGATGTTCCCTCTTGTGGGTCGTCAGATTCTTGCTCAACGCCAGCCAAAAGAGCAAAGGAATTTTCGGAAGGGACAGATGGCGAAGCATTCTTTAGCATTTCTGCATAAGAGTGCCTCGAGCGATCCTTAAGGGAGCGCTTAATTTTATCCCCGCGCTGCTTGTACGCCGGGCATGACTTAAGAGCATGCGGAGGGCCCCCGCAGTAAATACACTTCTCAGTTTCTCCACCGCAAGCGTCATCCTCATGCTCTCCCTCGCATTTGCCGCACCGTTTTTTATTGCCACAATAAGTGGCTGTGTGGCCCAGTTGCTTGCAATTGCTGCAGTTCATTACCCGCGGTACAAATAGGCGAACAGGTAGGCGAACCTTATCCAGGAGGACATAGTTGGGAAGAGCAGATCCGGAGAAAGTCACCCGAATCGAGTCTGACGGAGAATAAGTTGTCTTATCATCTTCAGTTTTTGCGGAAAACAATTGCTTGCATTCCAGAATTTTCACCTTTTGAAGTGAAGGGTCCTTAAAGCAGCCAACCCCGTACTTCAACAGGTCTTCGCACTTTAGACCCGGTTCGGCGACGACCCCATCGATCTCCACAACTCTACAAGGCACATACACTTTGAATTGCTTCGTAAAACGCTCGCCGCGAGCAATCTGGTTTGCCTGGTCGAGGTCATTTACTATAACGCGTATCTTATTAGCTCGAACACGTGTTATCTGAGCCACGGACGGGTAGTTGGCAGTCAGCTCCCGTGAGATTTCTAGAATATTGGGCGATTTCGTGTTGGGCCGGAAATACACCACCCAGGGTCCAGTCGAACTGGCTGGGTATGTTTTAATACGGGGAGGACTGGGGGAATCAGGGGAGGGAGTAATTTCGGGTTTATCCGGTATATCCATGGGAATATCTTTCCCATCCAATGTTACTTCGCCCTCGGCCATTTAGGCACGAGGATAACACGTGGTGTAAACGAGAGATGAAACTTATATTCAGGGGAAAGGGCAGAAGTAGAGACCGATCGGGGAAAGGGAAATGAAAGAAAAAAAAATACTTAGCTTATATAGCGGCGATTCCGGCTATTCTGGTATTCACTTCACCAGCCTGGGCACCGGCGAACAAAGACTGCCTCGAACAATGGTTGACCTTCACTGACAATTTATTCTTGTTCACTTTATGCACAGCACCAGAAAACGAACTGCTTCGATCGAGAGCTCGGAGGGTTATGAACGTGCACTGATATAGAACAATAGCTAGCTTGATTCACTAGTGCCTATAGCCTGCTATAGCGTAGCGATTTTTTTTTTCTTCTGCTTTGTGCGATGTCAGAAGATAGACTGATCATGTGATTGTAATTGTAATTATAATTTATTAAATACATACGGGAACCTTTTCGTTAAAATTTAATTTAAAATGATAAACAAAATTCTTCTATTCCCCCTCAAAACGAAATTCGTTCTGCTTCGGGTCGAAATTCGAAAAGTATTTAGGTGAACATAGATAGGGCAAAGATATAATTTTGGCCCTAGTAGGGAAGGTGCCGCACTATTCTATTACACAGCCTACAATCGACTAAATGCGCATACATTGGCATCAGTAGCCCAATATAATAACAATATCCTGAGAATGATGAAATACTTCTGTTTTTGTCTTTCTCATATAGAAAGGTTATGCAATCACTATGAAAATCGTCAATCTAATCCCGGCACGGAGGGCGGTGCGTCATATACCATTCGACTCAGTTCGTCGAGATCAGAAAATGTATGTGTGTATGTGTATATGTGGAAAAAATTTCGCTTCTGTTTCTCAGAGATGGCTGAACCTATTGACACAAACTTAGTCTCGAATGAAAGGTACAACCTTCTTATCGGCTGCTATTGAATTTTTTATTGATCGAACTTTTGGTTCCGGAGTTATGGGTTGAAGAGTGCGGCCACATAGCAAATTCCCATATATACTGAACTGAAAATGCTCAAAGGGGGAGTAAAGGAAAATTTTAAAATTGAATTTGTACTTTTTATTCCAAATGTCTTTAAAATGCATGAAAGGTCGAGATTTGATGTAATCTCGAAAAAAAATTTTTTGACGAAATTGACTTTTTTGGGCTTTACCACATTTTTTGCAATTCTCATATAGAAAGGTTATGCAATCACTCTGAAAATCGTCAACCTAATTCGTTATTTCTTTGATTTTTATAGGTGGTTTGTTTGTGGGTTGTTCATCCTTTTCACTCACACCCCCGAATGATAAAATAAGTTTGCCGAAAGACGACATTGAGGTAATGCTGAACAACACACCAAAAAATATGAATTTTTTCGTTGACGTGGGTACAAAAAATCTTTAAATGCTCTTAAAAACCAATTCTGACATACTAGAGATAAACTGATATCGCCATATTATATGCGGTCTCAACCCACTAAAGTTTTTTTGACAAGCTACGTTGTAAATGTTAAATTAAAATAATGAGAAGGCGCACACTTAGATTAGAATGTGGACATTTAGGCATTAGAAGGTGATATTTATGAAAGATCACGTAGCTTCAACGAGTTTTTGATTCTTTCAAGCCCAATTTTTTCTAGTGCAGTGGGTTTCAAAACAATTTTTCCTTGAAGACGATGGGAACACGAAAAGTCATGTTTCATTAAGATAGGTATTTCCCTCGCAGTGCTAGAAGCTGCTCAATTTTTACCTTCCAATGCTCAATACAATTCTCATAGAATATTTACAATAGTCCAATTAAGTGGAAAACGTAGCCAAAGACAGTATAAATTGATAAGTTTTATCAGTTTTCAATAATATTGCAACATAGTGAAGATATATGAAAAAATAATTTCCCGTCATCAACTTAAACTGTCCCTGGCAGCACTGCTCATCGGAATCCAATCAGACTAATCGCAATAACTTCAGTTCTAGAGCTGATCCTTGTAACTGTTAATACTCAAATGAAAGGCAATAGCCACATTTATTAGCCTTACTTGTGTTTGTGCGCAAATCTTGTCTCAATCAAACAGTTATTGTTTAAAAACGTTGTTGTTCACAAACAACATGGGCATGAAGGGGTTAAATATTTCTTCTTAGAGGACGCTCGAAAATTGGCAAATTTCGTGGAGCGATGGAAGTTTTGGAATCCCAAAGGTATCAACAAACCTTGGTCCAAGAGAATGGATGAGGGTCATGACTTCATTCGGGTGATATCTCCGGTCATGTAAAATCATTATACGTAGAAGGCCCATCTCCGGCGTATTGAGGTCGTGGAGAGCCTTCTCTGCGCTTGTGGTGGCGGTTATCGCGATATTAAACATGTCGTCTGGTCGTGCGCTAAGTATTCTAGTACCAGATCTCCGTTAAACGAATCTCTTCGGCCTCGTTCCAGTCCAGTCCGAGATGCTATACCAAATTTGTTACTAATACATTTTGCATGTATCAGGCATCGCACGTTGCCAAATCAGTTGGGAAATTGGATTCTGAAATGATTATGACGTTCATGGGTTCAGTTTTCAATAAAAATACCCTGAAAAAATTCAGTTTGGATAAGGAAAAGTTTTTTTTAAGTGACTTTTTTTCCTTAAAGGTGCCAAACTTGAATTTTTGACGTTAGGTAGGGAACATAATTACCTATCCTGGAACAAGATTTCATCCAAATCAAGGTCCAATCGATTTTTGCCTTTCTCATATAGAAAGGTTATGCAATCACTCTGAAAAACGTCAACCAAATCTTCTAAAAAACTGGTAAAACAACTAGCAGTTCAAAAAAATGTAGGCAAAAGCGACCAAAAATGTAAATAAAGAATATTCACGAAGGAATCATATTAATGTCATTTGGTCTTCACTATGTTTAAGTTCAGTCACAATAAAGGATCAAATGTTTCTTTGAATAAAACTTATTTTTTTATGATTCGAACGAAAACGATGTGAATAGCTTATTTCCGTTACAGTCCTTATTTATATTAGCCTACTAAAGTCTAATAGCTTAGCATTATCAAATACTTAAGACTTTTTCTTTCCTCAAAAGAGAAAACAATCGTTTGATGAAGACACGTGTCTGTCCAAAAATCATGCTATCTACTTACCTTCCCAACAATCATTATATCTCGTGTCAAAGTGTGAACAATCGTAAAATCAAGATACAATTCGTCTCTCAGAAGTCCCATGTTTCTTTTGCCGCCATGTAAAGATCTAGACCAACGAAACCTGCAGCAGCAGTGTAGGACTGTGGGAACCACCGTATGAAGGAAAATTGATGATTGCCAGCATGATTAATTACGCCAACGGAGACGACACGTACTATAAATACAGAAGTCGAGCGGAACAAGAGAATGTAATCAATAACACCCGTAACCATGTTATGCTACTTCGTCCTGATTTCGACCAAGCTTTTTTTGGTTCAGGGATGAATTTGAATCCCTACACAGACAGTTTTCCACCCATGTAATCCCATTCAGTAGAAAAGTTTTTTTGTTCGCCCGAACAAATCCATCATCAATTGAGGTTAGTTGAAGTACCTTATCGGATCACAAGAGTATACAATCAAGGAAACAAACCCTTGAAGAATGATCTCGCAAAAACAGTAATTTCACGCAATACGAGGAAATAATCCACGCCAGAGCTGTTTCGCATCACGCCAGAGCCATAGTCTTACACATGACAGCCATTTTGCGCCTTTCTTACGATTGACAGCATCTTTTATTCCACCAGGAGATCTTCGCGCAGTACGATGCTACTTGTACAACAATAGGCGGCACTGCATGGATTGCCAGTCGAAAGTGGGCTCCACCATTCGCTTAGACCACTCCGCTGGTAGATATGTGGTGTACAAGTTGATGCTGTGGCATGGAATCGATTCCCGTCAAGACAGAACATCTCGAATTTAATGTCGGCAAAGAGCTCGTGTGCCGCTGACAGCTATAACTATTGCCCCCATTGCCATCGGGGTGGGGATTACGGTGCGGAAAACACCAGAAAAGCCGCCCGTCTGTCCATCCGTCAGTCAGCCCGTCATCGGAGGATACGATGAATGTGTTGCATAACGATGGAGACTCGTTTGTGAGTCGGAAAATCTGCCATCCCAGTAGATGGAGTGGATGGTGATAGAGGGCATAAAAATAAACACATGGGTGAGCCTTGTGCGTAGGTGACTGGGTTGAATTTGTTTTGGGATTAGTGGAAAAAGCCTTTGAGGAGGTAGTTTTTACCAGTTTTTTTTTTAAGTTGAGCCGGCGTCAAGAAAATAGGCTGGCTTCCATTTAGTCAAATTTATTTTGGACACTAAATGAAGGTGCGGTATGTAAAAATGGGCACTAAATGGTTGTACGGTGATCCGATGTGTAATTAACCCGTGTGTACTCATCATTCTTTCATGATTGCAAAAAAATATATAATATGGATCTAATTTTAGTTCACAACAGATCTGATCATTTTATACTATACTGATAACCCTTAGGCTACCTTCTTTTTTGCTTTAATCAGTTTCTTTCAAGACTACTAAAGTTTGTAAATAGTAAGACTGGTGATAAAAGCAATAGTGTATTTGAATTGTCTTTCAAATCAATTAAATTAATCCTTGCGAATTTTGAAATCTCTATATAGCGGCATTTTCAGAATTTTTGAATCACGCTGGGCTACTCAGATACAGCAGAACACAATTATGACAAGTGCCAATTTTTCGATCGATCGAGTTGTGCTATCTGGTGACAACAAAAAACAGACTTGCATCAAGTACTCATCAAATCCAAAAAGCTTATAGCAAGCCAATAGATGTCTCTGATAATATACATAATTCCTATGCAGATCAACCCTAATCATTAGCTATGTTGTTTTCTTGAGAGCAAAACTTGTCCAACCATAGTTTTTTCTGCGCATGGTTTGCTTGTGTTTTCCAGATAATTGAACAAATTTCCTTTTGAGATTTCCACTACACACCAAAAAAAATCTGAATGTTATCGTTGACGTAATTTTAAACTTGCCACAATCTAACGAGCCGAAATTTACGAAGAGACGAAATATAACAGTGTTCTGTTTAATTTTACATGAAAGATGCACTTTCCATGCACGGTGCCATAAAATAACATCCTTCAACATTTTAAACAAACGCCATATGTGGAGTAAAACTACGTGTCTCGTAAAATTCAACGACATGTAAAATTAAAATCAAACATAAAACTATCTCATTGCTGATGCTCGTATATATCATAGTCAGGAGACGTAAATTTACACGATTTTTTCTAGGTATGTAGTTTTGTAAAGTATGCCGAAATGTAATGATAGATTATGCAAGAAGATTTTTTTTCGCCTGGTCGCCTGTCAACAATAACATTGTTTGATACACATGGTCTCTAAATTGTTTATGAAACCAACTTTTATTTATTGTTTTTCTCCAATAAAGGAGGAAAATTGTGAAAACTTTGTGTTCCAATACCGTCGTTTTGTAACCTGAGATTGCTGCCACCGCATGGAAAAGTATAACATTGGGCATAGTGATTTATAACACACAATTTTACGAATCATTAATGATTTTTTTTCAAATGAAATCGCCTGTACACATTTGTAACACGTGATAATCTTTTATCATCAATTCACACTTATGACACGTATGCGAGCGACTTTGGATTACATTTTATGCAAAAACTGTCAATATAATCAACCGATCTTCCCATAAATAGAGAGCTTACTACAGAAAACGTAGAAATATTGTGCTATTACTGTGGAGATTTTGACAGTCCGTTTTCTGCAAAACTGCACTGCATAAATGTCAAATTTGTAAGCGTGATAGTGGCACTACTCATGCCATTAGAAAGCTTCAATTGGCTGTCATTTTCCACAATGTTTTTGCAAACGCTAGAACAAGGAAATTGATTTTCGCAATTACCTTTAGTATGTATCCAACAGAGGTACCTTGCCTCGTCGTTCACGGCAAGTGAGTTGTTTTTGCTGGCTAGACTATTTTGCAAGTATTCGATTACCATGGAATATGCCGAATATAATTCTCACGAGAAGATGCAAAACGATTAATCAAAAGAATTACATTAGCATCATATCGGCTTTAGACTTGCTCTTAAATAGCACTGAATACATAAAGGGTATCCCACATCAAATTGCATCACGGAAAAAACGCTGTAGAAATTTATCTGGCGGACCGAACCTTTCCAACCATTCAGATAATAAAATATAACCCATTAGTAAGCTTTTGGCATATTTATTTCATTCAACTTCAATACCATAACTCGCACCTTACTCTTAACTCCGCTCATCAGGTTCTATACAACATCTGGCTTCTTCTGTACGGAAACCCACTTTTTCTTCATGTCTTCATCAGGTTTGACCTTCTTGGGATGCCCCCGTAGTGTCTGCGTTATAATTGCCCCGTATTTTTCGATGGGCTTTAATTCCAGTGCGTTGGGGAAGAGGGGTTCATGACCTTGGGAACAAAACTGACCCCGCCGGCTTCGTACCTCTCCAGGACAACATTTAAATAATGACACAAAGCTAGATCCGGCCAGCAGATCGTAGGGCAGTCGTGTTGCTTCAACAGAAGAAGCAAACGCTTCTGTAGACACTTCTTGAGGTAAATTTACCCTTTTACAGTCCTGGTAGTCACAAACGACGCACTCTGTTCGCCACATGAGCAGATTGCTCGCCAAATCATGTATTTATTGGCAAACTTTGGAAGTTTCTATATCCCTACTTGCTCCGGAATATCAAACTTGTGCTGGTCGGCGAAGAAAGTTTCTGCTTCCCTACTTGCTCCGGAATATCAAACTTGTGCTGGTCGGCGAAGAACAGTAGCCCCGGAAGCTGCCGGAAGTCCGCCTTGATGTAAGTCTCATCATCCATTGTGAGAAAATGAGGCTTTGTCAGCATCTGAGTGTACAGTTTCCGGGCCCGTGATCTTCCAGGTCCCTGGTTCTGAGAACGAAAGACTTGGACAGATTCAACTTTTTGGCCACATCCCTGACCGAAGCATTGGGATTCCGTTTAAACGCTTTCACTACACGCTAGTAATCTTGATCACTAATAGAACATCCATTCTGACTGCATTTCGATGCTCAGAGTTTGGTAGTAACGTTTAATCACACGAATCACCGTTAAATGCCCCACTCCGAGTTGTTTTCTGATATCCCGATGAGAGAGTTGAGGATTTTCCAGGTGCTTGCGCAAAATCAATTCGCGACGGAAGTCTTCGTGTCATTTGCAGTCGTTTGCAATGAATGTTGAATATTTTCAATAGGGTTAAGAAAACTGTGGCATTAAAAAACTGGTATTTTTGGTATTGATATTAAAAAAAAGTGAAAAAAGCGATAAAACCAATAAAACCTGAATTTAGAATAAAATTAGGAAAACATGAGAAATTAGAAATACAGTATTATTCATGTGAAACCCCTCCAAACCAGAATTAATTAGAATGAAAAAAACTTAATGATGACTAATTCAATTAAATATTCAATAATAATGATTTTGGGAGTATATTGTTTGATCACTTCATTAAAAAAATATTGTTTTAGGTATCATGAGGACTTTTGAAAAATAGTGGGAATCTTACAACTGATCTCTAAGCCAAGATCCCATAATTGTTATGAGCTCTTTTTTGAAGAGATGGTCCGAAATATGGATTATTGGCAATGTTTCGAATGGCAAGCGAAGATTTTTTCCTTGTTTATTTGACATGGCTCTATGCGTTAGCATAACTGAGCCGCTGCGTGTTGAGATCCTCTTCTTTGGTAATGAAACATAGGGTACGTCTGCCACACCTTGGGGGTCATTCGGTCCGTCTTCTCCTGCATTTTCGTTCACGTCCATGTCGTCATCGGTACTGTATTTATGATGTTCACGGTCCGATGTTCTTGTTTGTTTCTTGTACTTACGGGTCGCTGTTGTAAATCCTTTGTCATCGGTATTTGATTTTTTCTTGCTGGTTGTGGTTGTTGGTTTTGAGGTATTTGATGTAATCGTTGTTTCTTCGATGTTTAAAATGGAAGTTGGTTTGGTGTTGTTTATTGCCTGGTCCGCAGTCGTTGGTTTAACAACCGGTTGTGGTTTAGCATACGATGATTGTACACCCAGGTTTTTTTACGCGGGGGATACCGCGTTAATTGGAAAATCCGCGTAAAAAAAACCGCGTTAATTCGAAAATCCACGTCAAAAAACTCTCAGCAAAAGACTTAGAATAATTTTGGAAGTTTTTTTGGACGGATTTCGCAATTAATGCGGTTTTTGCAAAAAATATTTCATGTCTTTTTTAATGCAAAAAACATAGATGATTTTCGGAACGATGGAAGAGACGGGTCTGACTCCTTATGGCCCACACCCCAACAATATGGGTATTTTCGGAATAGACTTGAAGAGTAGGTGCCAGAAATTGATTTTGGCTCCATTTTGAAATCAAAGATGGCGACTTCCGGTTTAGCGAAATTCGATATAACCCAATCAATATAGGTATTTTCGGAATGGTCTTGAAGAGTAGGTGCCAGAAATTGATTTTTGACGCAATTTTGAAATCAAAGATGGTGACTTCCGGTTTAGCGAAATTCGCTATAACTCAATCAATATGGATATTTGCGGAATGGTCTTGACGAGTAGGTGTCAGAAATTGATTTTTGACGCCATTTTGAAATAAAAACTGGCGACTTCCAGTTTAGCGAAATTCGCTATAACTTAATCAATATGAATATTTTCGGAATGGTCTTGACGAGTAGGTGCCAGAAATTGATTTTTAACGCTATTTTGAAATCAAAGATGACGACTTCCGGTTTAGCGAAATTCGCTAACTCAATCAATATAAATATTTTCGGAATGGTCTTGAAGAGTGCCAAAAATTGATTTTTTACGCCATTTTGAAATCAAAGATGGCGACTTCCGGTTTAGCGGAATTCGCTATAATTCACTCAATATGGATATTTTCGGAGTGGTCTTGAAGAGTAGCTGCCAGAAATTGATTTTTGGCGCCATTTTGAAATCAAAGATGGCGATTTCCGGTTTAGCGAAATTTGCTGTAACCCAATCAATATGGGTATTTTCGGAATGGTCTTCACGAGTAGGTGCTAGAAATAATTAAATTTGCACCTTCCCCGCAAGCTTTTCCATGAAAAATTGATTTGCGCCATTTTCAAATCCCAGATGACGACTTCCGGCTTAGCGAGATTTTCTCCAACTCAATCAACATGAGTATTTTCGGAATAGTTTCGACGAGTAGCAGACAAACGTCGATGTTTGGCGTCATTTTAAAATTCTAGATAGCGACTTCCGGTATACCGAAGTTCCCCCATGAAAAATCTGGGCAATCATCCAAATCACCCTCAAATATAAGATCAAATCATAAACCAGCAAAATGCAAAATATTTTTATGTGTTCATTTATGTGAGTGCGGTGAGAATGGAGGAGAGAGAAGAAAGAGACATATGTGGTGTGAGGTGGGGGTTTGAATTTATTCAAATTAAACATATTGCTTAAATTTAAGTAAATTCAACTGTTTAATTAAAACAACTTCCAAAAATACCCATATTGATTGGGTTATAGCGAATTTCGCTAAATCGGAAATCGCCATCTTGGATTTAAACATCAATTTTTGGAACCTACTCGTTAAGATCATTCCAAAAATACTCATATTGATCGGGTTATAGTGAATGTGGCTAACCCGGAAGTCGCCATCTTGGAATTCAAAATGGCGTCAAACATCGATCTTTGTCTCCAACTCGTCAATACCATTCCGAAAATACCCATATTTATTGGGTCATAGCGAATTTCACTAAACCGCCATTTTGAAATCAAAGATGGCAATCTTTGATTTCAAAATGGCGTCAAAATCAATTTCTGGCACCTACTCTTCAAGTCCATTCCGAAAATACCCATATTGTTGGGGTGTGGGCCATAAGGAGTCTTGCAGACCCGTCTCTTCCATCTTTCTTCTAAGTCTTTTGCATTCAAAAGGACTTATAATATTTTTGCAAAAACCGCGTTAATTGGAAAATCCGCGTAAAAAAACCGCGTTAATTGGAAAATCCGCGTAAAAAAACGCGTTTATTGGAAAATTCGCGATAAAAAACCTCGTAAAAAACCGCGTAAAAAACCTGGATGTATACCGGTTTTGGTCGTAGCAGGTGGAATTTCCTTAGCAGTCTCTGTGCAAGGTTTTCCGTGGTGTAGCGGCTGATCACTGGCGAATACTGGCATGTAGGAATTTGCCCTGGGTACTTGATTAGTGTTCGTTAAAAATATTGAACACCTCTAAGTGATGTGGATATGAAAGTCAAGTAAGAGGGAATATGTTTTGTCGGACGCATTCTCACCACACGAACGCCGTTCCGGAGTCCTGGGAAGAAGTTCCTCCAAGTATCTTCCGTAACACTATTCACCTCTCCGTATTTTGACATGATTTTTTTTGATAACGGAGTCGCTAGTACGTGGTGCCAGGTCATGTATCTTTATTTCAATACTGTCAACATCTACATACTGGTTGGAGGAAGTTTCTTAAGAACCGTTTTATATCTCAATATATTGCAATTGTGTAGTCTTCATATTTTCAACAAAGTTGTTTGAATTCGTATTACCAACAACTTTGCTGAAGACACCAAGTCCCTTGCAATTTTTGAAGAATTATTTCTCCATAATTACTTCGAGGAGATTTAATTACCAACATCACTATATCAAAAGAAGTGCTTTTTATGGTGAAATGCTTCTTCGAGGTTGTTAAACCTTCAAAGTTAATGGTTTCGAAATTATATGCTCTTGACCGTTAGAAAAGTATTTGAACATTTATTCCACTTTAAAAGTGCACTTTGTATTTGCATTCTTTGACTTCATTGACGTACTATAAATGAAATTATGAAAGGCAACTGTTAGATTAATTTTGTTCCTGAACTTTCACTAATTTATCAAACTTGCATTAAATTTAAGCAATTTCGAAAAATCTACGATTTTTATCAAAACCCTCCCTCCCAAACCAAATTTCTGACTACGCAACTGAAAGGAGAGTATAGTACCGTAAATGGGGTATCATTGACCACCGGGGTAGCCTTGGTCACATAAGACTTGTAGTAACTGTAGGATAAGCTATAACTAAACCGGTCAATTTTCGGAAGAAAATATTTTTGTTGATC